>NC_042615.1:4631722-4931722 GCF_901001135.1 Rhinatrema bivittatum
AGTTTTAGCTGGAAGTGCAGAGGAGGAAGAGCTGTGACAAGGCTGTTTCAGCTCTACACATACTTGTGAGGACAGCCTTTCCTAAGCCTCCCCATGCATTGGCTAAGTATAATGAAAAGTGCCTAGTTAGCATTAACTGAATCTTTATTTTACCTATCGCTGTTTGCAAATTTAAACTTTTTTTTTCTGTTCACTGTCCTTGCTATTTAATAAATTCTTTAGTTTATTAGCTCTATCCTGTGACTAATTGATGATCCCAGCCCATTTTGTATTTAGTCTGTAGCTGCATTTCTAGGAACTGTGCAACCTATTGGATTGTGTGGTGTCTGTGTCCGTAAAGACAGAAGGAAATAGTTTATGGGCAGGGGTACATGCCCTGAAGCAATAGAACGTTGTTGGAAGCTGGGAGGCTGCTGGCGCAGGGGTATGTGAAAATTTGCAGGTGGGTCTGGGCAGTGCATGGCAGAGGCCCTGAGGGGGCTAAGGCTTTATGTATCAGTTCCCATTATTGTATGGTTTGAAATATATCCTAGTTACATTTTTCAGTACAAAGTGCATTTTAGCCATTCTCTACATAGTAAAATTAGCTTTGGTCTGATTTTTGTGCAAATATAAATGATTCTCAACCCAAAACCACTGTTTTTTTTCTTCAGGCAGCAGCACATCACATCATTGCCTACGAAAGCTAAATGTGCAGGGGCAGAAAAGGGGAGTAACAAATGCAGCCAGAAGGGAAGAAAGGAAGGAGAAGCAAGAGAATAGTATGCAGGAGCCAGAGAGATGGAGAGAGGACAATTCCCTGCTCCATTTTATAAAGAAGCTCTGGTCTGAAGTGGGTTCAGAAGAGTCAGGCAGCAGAACATGGCACCTTCAGATGCTTCTCAAGGACTGAGCTCCAGGGCCCACATTTCTTGTTCATTTTTGTCACACAGACAGAAGCATCATCCTTCTTTCTCCCTCGCATCCAGTTATCTAGTGCAGAATAGGAGGCATCACTGCTTAAAGTCACTCTCTGCTTACTTAGTTTGAGGTGTAACATTTTCAACAAGTGCAAGCCAAGGGAAACGAGCAGAATAGTTCAGTATCCACACGTTAGTTTGAGTAAAGCAATTACTTATTTATTGCGGCGACTCCACAGTTTTTAATGCAACACAATTCTTTATATTTCAACAAATCCCCTCTGGTTGCCCATTGGGTAGCACAAGCCCATCAGACCATTGACTTAAAATTCTTCATCATTGACGTGTCATCCCCTCCATGGTGGCGGGGTAATTTTTCAGAGTTGCTCATCCGCAGGGAACAAAAATGGATATATACTTTCCACTGTCTTTCGCCCCACAGCTTAAACAATGAAATTGAATGGTGTTTCTTCACAGAACAGTTATAGGTAGTCTTCCTTCAGGTCCTACTCTTTTTGATTGGCTAGTGAATTTTATCGCACCATCTTCTGTCATGTTTGTACTGTGCACTCCCAGTCATGCTGTGCGCTCTAACACCTCAGGAATGTTACACTTTGTATACTGAAGTTATTCCCCATCGAATTATTGAGTTTCCACACCTGTGTTTATTTTTGTTTTTGCTTTTTAGAATTATTAAGATTCATTGCTATCTTTACCGATGCAGCCGCAAGGCGAAACACGGATACCGTGTCGGGGGATTTGTTGAAATTTAAAGAATTGTGTTGCATTAAAAACTGTGGAGTCGCCGCAATAAATAAGTAATTGCTTTATTCAAAGTAACGTGTCGATTTTGAACTATTCTGCTCGTTTCCCTTGGTTTGCATATATTACATGCAGAATTACTCTTCCTTGGTGTTGTACATTTTCAAACAAAACATAGCAGGACAGATACAGTTGTTTCAGAAGTAACTCCACTGGCTCTTGTACAGTGTGGGAGATCTCACTATTTCTGGGACAACGACAGACATATATTCAGTATACTGACATTAAGATGGAAGGCTTTCCACTAAGACATAGGTTCCCAAACCTGTCCTGGAGGACTCCCGGCCACTCTGGTTTTCAGGATAGCCACAATGAATATGCAGGAGTTAAAATGTGCATGCTATGGAGGCAACACATGCAGATTTATCTCATACATATTCATTGTGGATATCCTGAAAACCTGACTGGCTGGAGGTCCTCCAGGAAAAGTTTGAGAACCACTGCACTAAGGAATAGGATGTATGCTAATGAAAAGTTTGAGGTTGATATTCAAAAGCCATTCAGATGAATAACTGAAAAGTTATGTCTAAATGGCGACCCAGTGATACTGAAAGCCATATGTGGCTAAGTTCTAAGCAGAGTTACACGGTTAGAATTTAGCCGCATAAGTCAGGGGTATTCCACAGCAGACAGAAGGTGTTTCTGGGTAGAGTTAGCCATTTAACCGATGTAGCTAACTTTGGTCAGACCATAGCACTGTCCTAAAGTTAGCCAGTTAGACATAACCAGTTAACTTTAAGGTAGCCGACTATGTTCAACGGTGTAACTGCACTGCTGAATATATCCTGCTAATTAGCCAGATGGGTTTATCCAGCTAACTAGCTGAGCCACACAGCAGTTGAAAATGGACCCCATTATTAGCAGCTCAATATAACAAAACGGCCAAGTTAGTTAGGTCTAAGCAGATGCATGCTCTCCACAGGGACAAACATTTTTTATTAGACTTTTAGTCCTTTTAGTCAGCTCTTGCTAGTTGTCAGGTTCTGTCTGGAGTAGAGCCTGAGTGAAATTCTCCAACTCTGTGCTTTCCTGACTGGAATGAGACTGCTCCCTCTCCCAGATACTTCACATCACTATTGGGAATTATTCCCAAAGGGTGTCAACGCAAATAGTAAATAGCTAGATCCCAGACAGGGTTTACCTTTGCAGTATTTTTAATCCTGAGGTTATCTCCTCTAAACGACACCATATGACAAAATGCAACCAGCACAGTATAGAAAGGAGCCCACAGCATCCAGAGGCTGCCCTGCGCTTACCGATGCAAGCAGTACAATAACACTCTTGAACATAGACCCTGAAGTGCCTACAGGATCCACAGGCTGCCCTTTCCTTGCATACATCACCCTTGGACAATCCAAAAAACATTCTATAGAACCCATGGCCTGTCTTTTGCCAGCTGTGCCTGGTAGCTTTTCATAGTCCTTTTGGGGGGAATGAGAGTGCTGCTTAGTCCTGGTTTCCTCTTGCCCCTGGCTGGCTGGCCATCCTCTGAGCCTGCCTGCTGCTGGTCAGTGGAAGGGGCGGCTGCAGGTGTTGTCATTATCTCTTTTGTTACCCTTGACATGGGCAACACCTGTAAATCACTATCATGGGCAAACTTGCAGCTGCTGCCAAAGCGGCAGCGCCCATCTTTGCGGTATGCATGGCAGATCTTGCGCCCTGCGATCTCCGATGGCCTCTCGCTTGCCGTCAGCTGCACGTGCCTCTCCAGCAGGCTGAGCTGTGCCTTTTGCTCGTCTCGGAATGGGTTAGCAAAGACTCCGACACATGCCTGCAGCGGGTCCGTTCCAGTGGCTGCCTCCAGCCTAGGGGCTGGCAGGCGGGTCTCAGGGAGGTAATCAACGCAGCGCTCTGGGAGTGGGCGAGAGTCTTCCTTGCTACTCCCTGCATCTTCCTGAAAGCAGTTCACTCCTAGGCCAGGAGATGCTCTGTGGAGGAAGGACATAGCAACATGAGAAGAGTTATAACCGAGGCACTAATGTGCAGCTTCCCAAGCCTCTCCCCCTCCCAGACAATAGAACGCTTCCTAAGGATGTCCTTGTCTTACCCCATGGCTTTCCTGGCCGCTACAGTTGCCGTTAAATCTCAGTTTGGTGGAAGGGAGATTCAGTCACAAGACTTTGGCCTTACTGCTCTCTCTAAGGATTCCAAAGGGCAGGAACACACTGGTGATGGTCATGGGAACAGCAGCTCTCAAGTGGGGGACTGCTGACGCCCGAGGATATTCAGAAGCCTAGCTCCTCTGTGGAGGGCAACTATAGATTTAAAGGTAACAGATTCACAGGCCGGTGTGTTCTATGGCATTTAGTGGCACTGGCGTCCTCCCTGCAAGGCAACCCCAAGTAATCCTGCCATAACAGATGAAGCTGACAAAACGCTCCCACAAAGTATTACCCAAAGCCAAGTGAGAGGGTCCACTGTTAAGCAGGGTAAAACAGAGAGAGAATGCGATGGCTGACAAGCACCTTAAAACCATCAGGTACAAATTAGATTGCAAGCCCTCTGGGGATAGGGAAATACCTATAGTACCTGAATGTAATCCATCTTGAAGTGCTGAAAAAGTGCAAAAAGCAGAATATAAATCTAAATATAAATCTAAATTCAGTGAGATTTTATTTCATAAAATCCCACTGAATATACCACCCCTTTCCCCGACCCCTCTCTCCTACCTCCATCCCACAGCAGTCAACTCCAGACCCTTTTTATCTCTTTTTCATCCCTAGCACCTTCTTTGCTATTTCATATAACCGAAGAATTTGCTGTATTTAACAGCTTCACCTGTATATTTCATTTTTCATTTCATTTAGAAAATTTATTAAACGCCTAACACAAAAAATCCTTTCCTCCCTTTCCTCACTCTCATTTTCCCCTATTTAAACTTATACCCCTTCATTCCTTTTTCTCTCCTACAGTTTTCCCTTGATACTATAATCAGATAGGCCCCAAGTATGTGTGAAAGTATGATCAGAGGTTAGTATTGAGAAGATGTGATGGTAAAAGTATGTTCTTACAATGGTGAATGAGGATGTGAGAAACAGACATTGTGTTCAAGGTCAGCATGGAGCTTGTTGGGACAGATATACACACACAGCACTGCTTCTGTGCATGTACAATGCTGTAGGCATTAAAAAGAACTTCTGGGCTGTCACCTAGTCCCCCTTTCCACTTCCCCCCTCCTTTCATAGCCCACAGCACTCCCTTCCTCTAACTTGAAGTCTGCAAACTTCAAGGTCATGCAAACAAAATGGAGATAGGACTTAAAAGTTAAAGACCACTTATTTATCTATTTAACGCTTTTTTATACCGACGTTCGTTTGCACATCACATAGGTTTACAGTATAACAGTAAGAGGGATGAAAGAAAATTACATCATAACCAAGTGAATAACTGAACAGAGTTTTAGGGCAAAGAGATTTCAGGTAAGGAAAGTAGGAGGAGGGGAGATTAGAGGAAATAATACAATAGGAACCTGTAACTATAATTTTCATAACTTAATCTATAAGGACGTTAGAGAAGAAACAACCAAATACTTAGATGAGGGCTTTAGAGGGTACAAGGCAGGTGGGTCTGGGTGCACGTGAGTATGATAGTCATTGGTAGGCTTGTTTGAATAGCCAGGTTTTCAGTTTCTTTTTGAAGTTTTGTATGTTGAGTTCCAGCCTTAGCTCTGGGGCACTGTGTTCCAGATGGTGGGGCCGGCTAGGGATAGGGCATTTTCTTGCGTCACGGATAGGTGAGTAGTTTGGGTGAGGTTGTTGGTAATGTGCCGTTATTGGCGGATCTGGTGGCTCTTCGGGGGGATTGAAAATGGAAGGAGGTATTGAACCAGTGTATATTTTGATTGTATAGGGTCTTGTGAATTAGAGTAAGACTCTTGAAGCAGATTCTTAGGTGTATAGGAGGGAGCCAGTGGAGGTTTTTTTAGTATAGGGGTAAGAACATAAGAAAATGCCATATTGGGTCAGACCAAGGGTCCATCAAGCCCAGCATTCTGCTTCCAACAGTGGCCAATCCAGGCCATAACAACCTGGCAAGTACCCCAAAACTAAGTCTATTCCATGTTACCATTGCTAATGGCAGTGGCTATTCTCTAAGTGAACTTAATAGCAGGTAATTGACTTCTCCTCCAAGAACTTATCCAATCCTTTTTTAAACACAGCTATACTAACTGTACTAACCACATCCTCTGGCAACAAATTCCAGAGTTTAATTGCGCCTTGAGTAAAAAAGAACTTTCTCCGATTAGTTTTAAATGTGCCCCATGCTAACTTCATGGAGTGCTCCCTAGTCTTTCTACTATCCGAAAGAGTAAATAACCGATTCACATCTACCCGTTCTAGACCTCTCATGATTTTAAAACACCTCTATCTTATCCCCCCTCAGTCGTCTCTTCTCAAGCTGAAAAGTCCTAACCTCTTTAGTCTTTCTCCTAGAGGAGCTGTTCCATTCCCCTTATTTTGGTAGCCCTTCTCTGTACCTTCTCCATCGCAATTATATCTTTTTTGAGATGCGGCAACCAGAATTGTACACAGTATTCAAGGTGCGGTCTTCACCATGGAGCGTACAGAGGCATTATGACATTTTCGGTTTTATTCACCATTCCCTTTCTAATAATTCCCAACATTCTGTTTGCTTTTTTGACTGCCGCAGCACACTGAACCGATGACTTCAATGTGTTATCCACTATGACACCTAGATTTCTTTCTTGGGTTGTAGCACCTAATATGGAACCCAACATGTGTAGTAATTATAGCATGGGTTATTTTTCCCTTTTATGCATCACCTTGCATTTATCCACATTAAATTCATCTGCCATTTGGATGCCCAATTTTCCAGTCTCACAAGGTCTTCCTGCAATTTATCACAATCCGCTTGTGATTAACTACCCTGAACAATTTTGTGTCATCTGCAAATTTGTGATTACCTCACTTGTCGTATTTCTTTCCAGATCATTTATAAATATATTGAAAAGTAGGGGCCCAATACAGATCCCTGAGGCACTCCACTGCCCACTCCCTTCCCACTGAGAAAATTGTCCATTTAATCCTACTCTGTTTCCTATCTTTTATTTACTTTATTTATTTTTATATTTTCTATACCGACATTCTTGTAGAGATACAAATCATACGGTTACATTTAACTTCAATTTCGCCTTATAGCGATACAGTAAACAAGTTAGCAAATTCAACAGTTTTAACAGGAAAAGAAATGTAACATTCTGGACTATACATTGCCTTTTAAGATCAAGGGAAATTATTTTATACATATCAGATAATAAGCTCATCCAAATATAAGAGGAATTGAATTAATCATCCTAAAGGGATGGGAATAAGGTTAATAAATTAAGAGACGAATGAGGATAGTGGAGGGGGCAAGAAGCAGATGGAGGGGTGGGTGAGAGTGATAGGCTGAAGAAAAAGCTAGCAGAGAGCAATGTTGTATGGGAGATGAGTTAAATGTCCTGAAAGGCTTGGCTGAATAGCCATGTTTTTAGTCTCTTTTTGAAGACAGTCGGGCAGGATTCTCGTCTAAGTTCGTGTGGTAGTCTCGTTCCAGTGTGTGGACCAGCTGTCGAGATGGCGCGTTTTCTGATAGAAGTTTAGCTTGGGGAGCAATATAGTGTCTTGGTAGGCACTCCTAATAGGTCTAGAGGAGGTATGCGGTTTTTTAGAAGAGTGGAGGTGTTGAGGACAGTGAGGTGGTGGATACTTTATGGATAATCGAGAGTACCTTGAATAAAATCCGGGATTTAGCCAGTTTTGCAATCCACGAAAGGACATGCCACTATCCCATGACTTTTTACTTTTCCTAGAAGCCTCTCATGAGGAACTTTGTCAAATGCCTTCTGAAAATCCAAGTATACTATATCTACCGGTTCACCTTTATCCACATGTTTATTAACTCCTTCAAAAAAGTGAAGCAGATTTGTGAGGCAAGGACTTGCCCTGGGTAAAGCCATGCTGACTTTGTTCCATTAAACCATGTCTTTCTATATGTTCTGTGATTTTGATGTTTTAGAAACACTTTCCACTATTTTTCCTGGCACTGAAGTCAGGCTAACCGGTCTGTAGTTTCCCGGATCACCCCTGGAGCCCTTTTTAAATATCGGGGTGGTTACAGTTGCTATCCTCCAGTCTTCAGGTACAATGGATGATTTTAATGATAGGTACAAATTTTTACTAATAGGTCTGAAATTTCATTTTTTTTAGTTCCTTCAGAACTCTGGGGTGTATACCATCCAGTCTCCCATTATTACTGCACTACCAATTTGGTTAGCTTCCCTAATTTCTCTTAGCATTTCACTGTCCGTCTCGCCATCTTGACCAGGTGGACGGTTAGTATACTCCTATCACTATAGTCTTCCCCGACATACAAGGTATTTCTACCCATAAAGATTCAATTTGTATTTAGTCTCATGCAGGATGGTTATCCTGTTGGACTCTATGCCATCCCGGACATAAAGCGCCCACACCTCCTCCCGGTGCTCCTCTCTGTCATTGTGATATGCGAGAAGAAGTTTCAAAGGATTCATAAATTGTCCTTAAGTGTTGGATACCTTCTTCCATATCGTTCAGTTGATGACTGGAGTCGGTGTGCAGATGCTCCAATCCCGGAACAGTGCTTTCATTTGTTGAATGCACTCAAACAAATATTGGACGATGTAAAACTGATGTTGAATGCGTGCAAGCAACATTGCTCCCTGGAAAGACTTGCAGGCAAACTCATCAAGGAGCTTTTGATCCTTACCCAGTGGGACCGAGGAATGCAGTTTGGATCTTTGGCGCTCTGCATTGCTGATTCCACCACCAGTGAGGAGTGTGGAAGTTGCTGGACCGAAAAGCAAGGATCATTCTTCATTCTAAACTTTAAGTCCGTTTTTCTTGACACAGCCGGAATGGAAAATGTGTTTCCCACGACTTGTCAAGGACTGAATTTAAGATCTTATGCGATGGCAAGGATGTCTGTTCCGCTAGTACATCCAAGATCTTGAGTAAATCTAAGGTGTCAGCCCGAGAATCAGGCAGCTTCTGTATTTCCAGATTCAACAGCGAGGCCAACTTTTTCCAGGATCTTTGGATAGGATAGATCCTCCGGAAGAGAGTATGGTTCCGGGGGATCGTCTGGGGGATCAGATGGGAATCTCGTGGACGAAGACAGTGATGATGGAGGGGAGTTTGGGTCCATAGCGTACCCCGGTTCTTGGTGAACGGGTGCCGGCAATGCTGGAGGTGGTGGTCATTCTTTTTACCGTGGCGGCGTCGCCTCCTCCTGGGAGGATGATGGGGACGAATGATACTTCCCTGCCCGCTGGTGGAGTTGGCATGTCAAACGACGCTTGCATGACTCTGAAAAAATCAGAGAGGACCAGCGAAAGCTGCATACATTTCTCTTTTGTCTGAGTCGGCATTTTTGGTTTGGCACAGAGTCTGGCAGGTTGAGGCGTGAGGGTTGTAACCCATGAGGAGACTCCCTTTCCTTCTTTTCGGTGTGGGTCCCTGTGGGGATTCGCAGCCAGGCCATGCCTGGACGATGCATCAGAGCAGATTCTGATAAATGAGCAGGAGGTCCGTGAAGACGAGTGGGATGTGGTCCAGCCTCGTTCCTCACCGATGGTAGTTGGGTCCCTGGAGGAACGACTACTCTTGGAGACGCTGTCTGTGCTGGGGACGTGGATGAGTCTATGGTATCATAGATTGCGTCGATCCCGATGCCTGATGCAGTGATCCTGACCCTGGTTGCGTCGGGAGCAGTCCAGATGGCCTGGCTGGCACTCCGTGTGCTTCTCTACGCCTTATGCACCATTGCCAGTTTCGATTGTGTCACTCCCGACGCTTCTCTTTGGGAGTGCTCGGCTCCGATGCATCGCTCCAGACGCAGCGATGTCGACGCTAGCGGAGTTGATTACGGCGCAGCGAGGGCATCTTCTTCAATGCTGCCGACATCGGCCTCGACGCTAGGCCTAAGCTTCGACGCATTTGAGTAGAGCGTCGCGCTGTGCGAGTCAGTGTCCTCCGTCTTCGACTGCTGCTCCGACGTGAGGAGCCCCTCCGGAGCCGGCGATCGAGGTTGGGACGGGACTCTGCACTTTTGGAAGCCTTGTGGCGCCGTTTGTCGTCCGACTTGCAGCCTTTCGACCCCCCAGTTCTGGGGGTGTGGGTATCGATGGACGCTGACCGCCTTAACTTCGGGCCGGATTCCTTCACTGGCCCGGGAGATGAATGGGTCTCTGAAGGTGGCCCAAGGAATTCAGCGGATGGTATTTGAAGCTGCTGAATCTTCTGAGCTCGCTGCCGCTGAGCTCGCGGCGACATTCGGCCGCACTGTGGGCATGAGGCCTGCATATGGGTAGGCCCCAGGAATCGTAGTTGGGCCCGCAGGTACATTTCTTGAACCCAGAGGGTCTGGGAGTAGTCATTCTTTGTGGCTGAGGAGAACCACGAAGCCCTGCGAGCAGAAAGAAGAGACTGAGGAGAATCTCTTCTGCTGCGTGGGAAAACAAGCGCAGCAGCACAGAGCAAAGCTCTATATTCTACTTCTGAAGCTCCGCCTCCTGGGTCCTGAAGGACAGTTCCCATGACAGCATGGCTAATTCAGCCCTGCTGTCAACGGGAAATATTAGTAAACACAGAACCCAGATGCTACCAAAACTGGCCTAATGAAGCAGTAAAATTTGGTATCTTTATTACATTTTTATTGTTATTATTTTAGACTATGTTGCAAAGTATGTATTTTTCTTTTTGGTTTCAATTTTTGATCAATATCTTGGCTAATTTTTATATTATGTAAATAACAGTATGAAGAAAATAGTTATAAATAAAATTGTCTTTTGATTATGCTTGATTTTTTTTCCCAAAAAACGTTTGACAATGAAATACAAAACTTTTAAATAAGAAATACTAATTTTCGGTGAAATTTGAAACTTTAAGGCCTTTGGGGAGCTGAAACTTGGCAAGGAGCACCTTTTCATATACTGGAGCAAGATTAGTGGTTGGGAGCAAAGAATTTCAAAAGCTGAAAAATAAGGGCCACCCTAATACAAACATCCACCAGCGCCCCAGAAACTGCTTCCGCCGGCGAAGACAACCGAGCTCTGGAAGAATGTGCAGGAATAACAATGGAGAAATTACTTACCTGATAATTTCATTTTCCTTAGTGTAGACAGATGGCCTCAGGGCCAATGGGTATAGTGTACTCCTGATAGCAGTTTGAGACGGATCAGATTTCAATCTGATGTCAGCCCTAGTACATATACCCCTGCAGGAAGTGCAGCTCTTCAGTATTCTCCTCGAAAGCATTGTGGATATATGTGGGACTGACTAATTTGAATAACTTGATTAACTTCATAACTTGATTAACTTCATAACTTGAACTGGTTGAATTGGCTATAGCTGGAGACCACCAGTGCCCTCAACCGGGAAACATCGACACCCGGTAGGATGGATGTCCTAGATGAAGGAAAGCATGGCTTACCCTTGAATCACTCGCTCCCAGGGATGTCCCCGAGAATTCCATGAGTAACGGCAGCCGTGGGTGGGATGCTGAGTCCATCTGTCTACACTAATGAAAACGAAATTATCAGGTAAGTAATTTCTCCATTTCCTAGCGTGTAGCAATGGACTCAGGACCAATGGGATGTATAAAGCTACTCCGACCGGGTGGGAGAATGCCCATACCCACTTAGTATACTGCCCTCTGCGAATGCTGTGTCCTCCCGAGCCTGAACATCCAGGCGGTAAAACCTGGAGAAGGTGTGGATGGAGGACCATGTCGCCACCCTGCAGATCTCGGCGGGTGACAGCATCTTGGTTTCTTCTGCCCCGGACACTGCCTACGCTCTAGTAAAATGGGCCTCGACATGTAGAGGCGTCGGCTTGCCTGCTTCTATATAGGCCGCCTTTGATGGACTTCTTTGATCCAGCAGGCTATGGTTGCTCGCTGAGGCCGCTTCCCCCTTGCCTCTTCCTGCTGTGGAAGGACGAATAGGTGGTCCGTTTTTCGTACGGGTTCCGACATTTCCAGGTATCTGGATAGGAGTCTGCCGATGTTGAGGTGGCGTAGACTTCGAGCCTCTTCCGAATTCTTATGCTCATCTGGTGAAGGTAGCGAGATGGTTTGGTTGAGATGGAAGTGAGCCCCACTTTGGGGAGGAATGAGGGGACCATGCGTAGCTGGATGGTTCCCGGGGTGAGCCTGAGAAACGGCTCACGGCAGGACAGTGCTTGTAGTTCAGATATACGACGGGCTGAACAAACTGCCAGCAGGAAGGCTGTCTTCAATGTTAATAGTCGGTGAGACAGGGCGCGGAGAGGTCTGAAAGAGGTTCCTGCGAAGAAAGCCAAGACCAGGGTGAGGCTCCAAAGAGGTACCGGCCACTTGGGGGGGGGGGGTGTGTCGGATGTGCTTGACTCCTTTCAAGAAGCGTGAAACATCCGGGTGAGAGGCTATGCTGTTGCTCTTGGTTCCGTAGCATGACAATGCGGCCACCTGAACCTTGATGGAGTTGAGGGACAATCCCTTCTGTAGGCCGTTCTGTAGGTACTGCAAGACCGCAGGAATTTTGACTGAGCGTGGTATGATGTCCTCGCACCAGGCTTCGAATATTCTCCCAAATCCTTACGTATGTTAGAGATGTGGAGAACTTGCATGCTCGGAGTAGGGTGTTGATTACAGCCCCCGAGTATCCGCTCTGTCTCAGGCGAGCCCTCTCAATGGCCAGACCGTAAGAGAAAATCGAGCTGGATCCTCATGGAGGATCGGCCCTTGTTGGAGCAGGTCTCTGTGTTGAGGTAGTGGCAGGGGGGTCCCTGTCAGTAGTCTTTGCATGTCTGCGTACCACGGTCTTCTTGGCCAGTCTGGGGCCACAAGACGTACTGGTCCTCTGTGTAGTTCTATCTTGTGAATGATTGCGCCTAATAAGGGCCACGGCGGAAAAGCGTATAACAGAGCCTCCTGTGGCCAGGTCTGTACCAGGGTATCGATCCCCTGGGACTGAGGTTCCCGCCTGCGGCTGAAGTAGCTAGGCACTTGGGCGTTGACTGGTTTGCCAGAAGGTCCATGGTTGGTGTTCCCCAACGGTTCACTTCAGTTGGAACGCTGCGGTCGACAGCTTCCATTCTCCTGGGTCTAGACTTCTCCTGCTGAGGTAATCCACCGTGATTATGTCTTTCCCGGCGATGTGGGATGGCCGAGATCTCCTGGAGATTCACTTCCGCCCACGACATTAGGGGGTCTATTTCCAGAGACACCTGTTGGCTTCTGGTTCCTCCCTGACGGTTGATGTAGGCCACTGTTGTGGCGTTGTCAGACATTACTCTGACCGCTTTGTCTTGGAGTCTGTGACCGAACCGTAGGCAGGCTAGACTGACTGCCCAGGCTTCTAGGGGATTGATGTTCCATCCCGACTCTTCTGCGTTCCACTGCCCTTGGGCGGTTAGCTCTTCCCAGTGTGCTCCCCATCCTCGTAGGCTGGCGTCCATGGTGAGCAGGATCCAGGTCGGTGAGGATAGTCTTGTTCCCTGGCTCAGGTGGCCGTCTTGTAGCCACCATCGTAGTTGGGTCCGAACTCTGCCCGGGAGCTGTAGACGTACGGCGTAGTTCTGGGACGGTGGATTCCATCGCGATAGTAGTGAGCGCTGTAGGGGGTCTCATGTGAGCTCGTGCCCATGGCACTACCTCCAGTGTGGATGCCATGAGACCGAGGACTTGTAGGTAATCCCATGCTGTGGGGCGAGGTTCGCTCAGCAGGGTTTGCAACTGGTTCATCAGTTTTGATCTCCTTGTCGGTGTCAGGATGACCTTGTCTTCTTTGGTGTCGAATCGGACTCCTAAGTATTCTAGAGTCTGTGAGGGCTGCAGACAGCTCTTGTTTGTGTTGACCACCCATCCGAGGCTCTCCAGTAGAGTTTTGACTCTATTGGTTGCCTGGTGACTTCGCCCTGAATCAGCCAATCGTCTAGGTAAGGGTGTACGAGGATTCCTTCCTTCTCAGTGTTGCCGCCACCACCACTATGATCTTGGTGAACGTCCGGGGTGCTGTGGCTAACCCGAAGGGTAGTGCCCGGAACTGGTAGTGACGGTCCAGGATTTTTGGAGCTTAGGAAGCGCTGATATTCTTGATGGATCGGAATGTGTAGGTAGGCTTCAGACAGATCCAGAGATGTGAGAAACTCTCCCGATTGTATCGCCCTTATTACAGAGCGTAGGGTTTGCATGCGGAAGCGGGGAATCCTCAGGTGACAGTTGACAGACTTGAGGTCCAGGATGGGCCTGAAGGTTCCCTCTTTCTTGTGGACGATAAAATAAATGGAATAATGCCCAGTATTTATTTGTTTGTGGAGGCACTGGGGTTTTATGGCCTCTAGGGCCAGTAATCTGGTCAGTGTAGCTTCCACTGCCACCCTCTTGGAGGGTCGTGGCAGGGGGATTGCACGAATATGTCCGGAGGGGTTCGGAGAAAATCCAGGTAGTACCCCTCTCGAATGATGGTTAGGACCCACTTATCCGAAGTTATCTCGACCCATCTTTGGTAGAATAGGGCAAGTCTGCCCCCTATGGCTTCTGCCTTTGGACGGGTTGGCTGATTCTCATTGTGGGTGTGGCTGGGGCCTGGACTCGAGCTGGTTCTCCTTTTGTGTGCTTGTTCCGAAAGGACTGGTTCCTGCCTGTAGGACGAGGCACTTGATAAGTGTTTCTGTATGGATTGAAGCGCTGTGAACCTCTGCCCCTGGAGGATCGGGGGAAGGGTCGCTGGTTTCTCTTATTCCTGTCCTCCAGTAGCCGCGGCAGTGGGGGCTCACCCCATTTGTTAGCCAGTTTCTCTAGTTCGCTGCCGAACAGGAGGGATCCCTTGGAGGGCATCCTTGTGAGTCTCGTTTTGGAAGACACGTCGGCCGACCAGCTGCGGAGCCAGAGTTGCCTCCTGGCTGCCACAGCTGATGACACTCCTCTAGCTGCAGTGCCCACCAGATCGGAAGCAGCATCCCGCGAGGAATGATACTGCTGCTTCTAAGGCTTCCCCAGGAGTGTTGCTCCTGGACTGTGATAGGCAGGCACGTGTCACCATGGTGCAGCAGACCGCTATTTGTAGGGACATAGCGGGCGACGTCAAAGGACTGTTTAAGGATGGATTCCAGACGTCAGTCTTGAGCATCTTTGAGTGCTGCACCTCCCTCCACTGGGATAGTAGTGCGCTTCGAGACCGCGCAGACCATAGCATCCACTTTTGGGCATGGCAGAAGGTCTTTGGCCGCCGGGTCCAGAGGATACATGGCTGCCATAGCCCATCCCCCTTTGAATGTAGACTCTGGAGCAATCCATTCCAGGTCAATTAGCTGTTGGACGGCTTGTAAACAGAGGAAATGGCGGGAGGTCTGATGGAGTCCCTCTAGCAGGGGATTCGTCTTAGGCTTCCCCGAGGCACTTGTGCCCGGGATAGCAAGCTCCTTCAGGCTGTGGGTGACCAGTTCTGGAAGCTCATCCTTGGTGAAGAAGCGTTTCATGTTCCGGTGAGGCTGTCCCCGGAGGGAGTTCCCACTCCTCCAGGGGCTCTGACTCCTCCTTCGCGTTGTCCGTGTCCCCGTAGGTGGGGCTTCTGGGCAGTGGATTCACTTCTCTGGGCCTAGAGGGGCCCGGGGCGTAAAGGTCCTCTGGTGAAGGCTGTGGCCGTGTTATCGGAGGCTCCATCTGCATATGAACGAAGGTGTGCAGGCCTTTGAAGAATTCCACCCAGGAGATAGACGCTGGGCCCAAGCTAGGAGGTGCTGTGTCCCTGGGGGGCCCCATTTGAGGGGGGTTCCGCTGGGATTTGCTAGGTCCGGGGTACTTATTGAGGAGCTGGCACTCAGTCCCGGATGGGGCTGGCCCTGGGCTGGATCCCCCAGGGCCTCTTCGCACTGGATACACAGGGTGTTGGCCTCTTCGTGTTGTGCGGCTCTGATGTGGCATGCTGGGCAGAGGCCCTGAGCCTTGAGCTCCTTTTCCGGTGGTGCCCTGGATGTAGGTGCATAAAATCTGTTATGCGCTCCAGTGCGAATATGTGCGCGTGGATTGGGTGTGTGCGCACAAGTCGCAGTTATGCGCCCGGCACAGTAAGCACGTGTGGCGCGTGAAACTTGTGCGTACGGTACTTGAGCGTGCGACGTTGTGCGCACAAGTAATTTGTGCGCACGGCTCGCCCTGTGCGCACGGGTCGAGACAGCGGACAGGGCGGCGAACAGGGCCAAAATGGCAACTGCGACCACATGACAATAGGGCGATCACCTCAGAGGGTATCCACGTGGGAGGACCCTTGGATCTAACCGGGGTCTAGCCCTGCTAGGGCGGATCAACCCAGTGGCACTGGTCCCGGCCGGCGACCTGTGCGACTCCTCAAGCTTGGAGACTGGAGTCTTTAAAAAAAGATTTCTACCTTACCTTGTCTCATCGCATCCTGGTTTCGTTCCGGGTGGTCTCTGGCTGCGGGGGGAGAGGACAAATACCTTCACCACCGCTCGAGGTTGCACCCATTGCCTCTCAGCCGCACCCGAAATCGGGGGGCTAGGTCCCCGCCGAAGGTCAGCCGGCGGACCAAGGCTTACCTCCGAGGGATGGCGGAAATCACCTCGGGAATTCTCAACTGGGGGAGGAACCTGAGGGTGTCACCGGAGGAGAGCGGGGCTTGTCTGTAGAGGTAAGATTTCTTCTTGTTTCGGTTTTCTCCGTTAAATTTACTTTAACGCTGTGAGAGCGTGCAGGTAGACCCTAACTGCTATGCAGACGGAAAATACTGAAGAGCTGCACTTCCTGCAGGGGGTATATGTACTAGGGCTGAAGTCAGATTGAAGTCTGATCCGTCTCCAACTGCTATCAGGAGTACACTATATCCATTGATCCTGAGTCCATCTGCTACACGCTAGGAAACAGGCACTGGACAACCTCTGAGTAAATATGCCAAAAATATTGACTCCTTAATCCACCGCTGCATAGTAGCTATGGAGGCTGCCTCACCTTCACATGGGCTTCCAAACATGACAAGTAACCTGACCATTTTATAAAAAGTATCAATAACCTCTAAATATGGATGTCCAGGAATCTCAAAGATTAATTAAGTTGACTTAGAAAATAGCCACTGCTATAACTAGCAACAGTAACATGGGATACTTAGTTTTTGGGAACTTGCCAGGTTCTTATAGCCTGGATTAGCCACGGTTGGAAACAGGATGCTCGGCTTGATGGATTCTTAGTCTGACCTAGTATAGCATGTTCTTATGTTCACTGTCAACTGAATATGCCTCCTTAGAGAGTGAGCCAGCATGTGTGTAGGTGTACGTGAGAGCGAGAGACTGCTCAGGAAAGTCACTGGTGTGTTTGAGAGAAAGAGACTGGTATGGGAGGTAGTGTATGTGTGTAAGTTAGACAAGTCATGGGCCCTAAGAAGAGGATAGTGAGGACAGAGCTTCAGCAGTCACTGCTGCTTCTGTTGAGTGCTATTGGCCTACAAGGAAAAGGAGTAGGAGAGTTACTGGAGAGGGTAAGTAAAGGTGGCTTTTTAAGTTTATCTTTCTTGATTGACTACCATTTTAATTATTGGGTATTATGTGATGTGCCAGCTGTTTGAAATATTTTATTGGTGTTTAGAGAATTTTTAATAATTTTGAAAGTTTATAATGATTGGATGTTCTATTTATCAGTTGTTTTGAAACATTACATTTATTAGTCTAGTTTTAGAATTATTTTATAATAATTGAGAAATGTATAAATAGAAATGTGGAAATAGAAACTGAATGGAAACAACAAGAAGCCAGACTGAGTATGAAATGCAACGCCGCAAAAATAAAAACATTAGCTTTTTCATAAGGAGGGCTATTGTACCTGATAGGAGAGTGTTTATGTTGCTATTACTGAGATGACACCAGAAATATCTTTTTTGTATGGTAAATTGAACGGGGAATGTCCTAGTTCTGTTCTGTACACATTGTACCTGTAGATACAGAGTGTATGTTTACATTTAGCCCCGTGACGATCATGTGTTCAGTGTGTCTCGCATGTGAGAACCATCTGTCAGGTGTGTCCCGACAGAAAAAAGGTTGAGAACCACTGCTCTAGAGGACTGAGGCAGAATTGCAGGCTCCAGCTTTCACGTCCAACAGCACAACCAGGGACATGTGGGCTAAAGAAAAGAAATCCTAACACCGCATTTCTCCTCCACATCAGGGACAGATCATAAGAACGGGCCTTTGGAACAGCTGCTTCAGCCTCCTATGGCTCCGCTCACCCCCAAGCAGCAAGTGAGGAATGCAGGCAGCGCAGCCATTTACCGGATCTGCTTCTTACAGCTCCTGCTCAGGCTTCCTTCGTTGCTCATGCTCTCTTCCTCAGACTCAGACTCGTAATCTGCCAACAGCCCCAGGGAGCTTGGGTGCTGCGCCATCTCCACGTTGTGTCCACAGCTGTCATCTGCGCAGAGAACAAGAAGTTATCAGCCACAACAAGTCTGCTATATACGGTGATTTTTAGAACGTGCAACCACTTGCTATAAGCCCTGTAATTTTTGTAGATAAGACTTGTCTAGGATTATCCAAAACAAATCTAGAAATGCCAAAAAGAGCAGTCTGTTTTCAGCCGAGTGGAACGTATCAATAAATTAATTCTGGGAGAAGGATGCTCTAGGTAACAGCTACAGACCCATGTGAAAGTTAACCCATTGCTTCTCTGTCCTGATCAGTTTCCTAGGAAAGTAAATCACAGATAACATGACATCGTTGGGGAAAAGTACAGATCCTATCAGGACAACTTTATTGTGATGCATTAAAAATGAAACCAGCAGAGAGGAAGGTAATCAGAATCATCAGCTGATTGAGTGCCTTCCTACTAGGATGCCTTTTTATTCCTCGGCCCATCACAATCACCTGCCTGAGATCTAAGGATGGAAGGACTGCAGAAGAGTGTGTGACTCACCAATGTTAACACTGACACATCTGAGAGAGAATAGGGTGCTAATAATTTTGTGTGTATGGGCCAGTTCCAATACACTTATTCTGAAACCATATACAGTAACTGCTTTGGAGGATTAAAACATTCAAAAATAGGACTTGGAAATTTGCTGTACATGATAAGATAACAGAAAATACTGCACTTTACTGCCATATAATTAAAATATGAGTACTTGTTCTCCCAAATCAGCTCCCATTATAAGAGGACTCGGAATTACTTGTGGATGGTGTCAGTATCATCGCATTAGGTGGAGAGGATCACATAGGGGATCTGTGCCATTAGTCCGATGTCAATTTGGTCCATTCCTCGTAAAACAGAGACAGTCTGCCTCCCACCACCGGAACAGAGGAATGGACCAGCCTCGCCTCATTGGGAGGACTTAACCCCTTCTGCAGCCTGGGAGGTCCCAGACCTACCCAAAGCAATGCCCTCGAAAGGACTGGGACCAGGGGCTGTTGTCTGCTGGAGTTCTGTCTAGAGGAGGAGCCTGACGACCGGGATGACCGAAATCTCCAATTTCCCCGGAAACGTGACAGAGACGAAGGAAAACTTCTCGGCTTGGGTCTGTCCTCCGTAAGACGATGGACCTTGTTCTCCCCCGAGGACTGGATCATGTCTTCTAAATCCTTTCCGAAGAGAAGCTTGCTCTTAAAAAGGCAGTGAACCCAACTGGGCTTTGGAGGAGACATCAGCAGACCAGTTCCTCAACCACAGTAGCCTGAGGGTAGACACCGCTGAAACCATAGACTGGGCAGAGGTTCGCAGCAGGTTATAAAGGGCATCCGCACTGTAGGCCACCACAGCTTCTAGCCGTCCAGCTTGAACAGTCTCCTCCTCAGACAGGGACATTTTACTCTGCAATTGCTGTACCCAGCGAAGACCCACCCTTAAGGCGAAACTACTGCACAAGGCAGCACCCCCCCACCCCCCAGGGTGAACACCTAGAAAATCTTCTTGAGCTGGACTTCAAGCTTATGATCCTGGAGATCCTTCAGTGCTGTCGCGCCTGTCACCGGGATGGTGGTCTTAGGTAACAGCGGACACCGCCGCATCCACCTTAGGAACTCTGAGTAGATCCAGAGTTCTTCAGGCAAGGGGTACAGCTTATCCATAGCTTTGCTGACTTTCAGACCCAAATCCAGAGTGTCTCACTCCCGAAACAACAAGTTGGTGACAAAGATGAAAGGGGAAAGACTTGGTTGGGCCTCAAAGACCTACCATGACAGGATCAATGCTCCGGAGGGATGTCCATGCCCAATTCCTCCAGGACCGCGGGAATAAGTGGTCCTAACTCGTCCTTTCTGAAGAGATGGACCACCTTAGGGTCATCCCCGTCCACCCCATGGGGTCCTGACTAGAAAACTGATCCTGGTCACCCACAGGGTCTGCCCCCGGCGGGGCTTGCTCCTGAAATCCTGCTCCTCCGGTTCAGAAACCTCAGAGGGTAGGAGGACCTAAGATGTTCCTTGCTATTTGAATTTCAGCGATTTATATAATGCCACACACAAAACGTAAGGCGAAATGAAGAGGGGTAATGACAAGTTCACCCTCAAACCATCTACAGCCATGACACAAACGCCGGGAGGCTTGGTCGCTGAAGGAGCGATGAGGAGCGAAATCTCTCCCCTCTGACCCTTGACACAACCTTAAGCCCCGGCGCGCCGACCAGACCCGTTCCCCCACTGTGCCACGTCCCCAGAAGAGTGCTCAGACCACTGCAGCCAAGATTACATGGTGCAAGGCTCTCCTTCACGGACCATGGGCATCCAGATCACTGGCCAGGTCCACTCTATCATTGCATCCAACGCAGCAGCTCGTGGAGTCCGCAGCGGCTTCTCCTGTTAATCTACAGGAGAATGTGGATGTGCTGCAAAACCGGGAGACCCCAGGAGAGAAGATGGGGGTTCCAGCATTTGGATAGCACGAGGTCTGGAGCAGAAAGAGAGGA
Organism: Rhinatrema bivittatum; assembly: GCF_901001135.1. Lineage (NCBI taxonomy): Eukaryota > Metazoa > Chordata > Amphibia > Gymnophiona > Rhinatrematidae > Rhinatrema > Rhinatrema bivittatum. Next base: position 4,652,363 of record NC_042615.1, read on the forward strand.
AGAGCAAAATCCTTGTGTAAGGGAAACAGCTATCCCCAAAACATATGAACAAGGTAGGGGAACGGGCACAAATGTGAGCTGGCTCAGTGTGCTGCAGCAGCTGGCTCAGTGTGCTGCAAGCAGTCAAAAAAGCAAACAGAATGTTAGGAATTATTAGGAAGGGAATGGTTAATAGAACGGAAAATGTCATAAAGCCTCTGTATCGCTCCATGGTGAGACCGCACCTTGAATACTGTGTACAATTCTGGTCGCCACATCTCAAAAAAGATATAGTTGCGATGGAGAAGGTACAGAGAAGGGCAACCAAAATGATAAAGGGGATGGAACAGCTCCCCTATGAGGAAAGGCTGAAGAGGTTAGGGCTGTTCAGCTTGGAGAAGAGACGGATGAGGGGGGGATATGATAGAGGTCTTTAAGATCATGAGAGGTCTTGAACGAGTAGATGTGACTCGGTTATTTACACTTTCGAATAATAGAAGGACTAGGGGGCAATCCATGAAGTTAGCAAGTAACACTTTTAAGACTAATCGGAGAAAATTCTTTTTCACTCAATGCACAATAAAGCTCTGGAATTTGTTGCCAGAGAAGGTAGTTAGTGCAGTTAGTGTAGCTGGGTTCAAAAAAGGTTTGGATAAGTTCTTGGAGGAGAAGTCCATTAATGGCTATTAATCAATTATACTTAGGGAATAGCCACTGCTATTAATTGCATCAGTAGCATGGGTTCTTCTTAGTGTTTGGGTAATTGCCAGGTTCTTGTGGCCTGGTTTTTGGCCTCTGTTGGAAACAGGATGCTGGGCTTGATGGACCCTTGGTCTGTCCCAGCATGGCAATTTCTTATGTTCTTATGTTCTTATGGGGAAAGGAGACTCCAAAAGCTCTTGCATTAGAGACTGTAAGATTTAATCCTTCTTCGACTACTATGGAAGATATATGTGGAGCATTAAAATCTATTGAATCTTCCCTGTCGTCGTTGTCGCAAATAACAATGGACACTAAAATCCAAGTCTTAATAAACACTAGTTTATTATTGACATACAATAAAAAAAAATGGAAGAAATGGATAAAAGAATTACCACAACAGAAAAGATCTCACAGAACTTAGTAAAATCAGAAATGATGGTTAATAAAAGATTAGAAACTTTGGGAAACGCTTTAAGAGTTCACAATTTGAGGGTTTCAAATTTCCCATTGATCAATATGTTATTACCTATGGAACTCTTTAAAACATACATGTAAAAGATATTAAAACTTCCAGAATCAGCATTTCCTGTTATAACCAAGATTTATTACCTTCCACAAGTTGCCTCAGGTGACCATATAGAGAGAAATCAATCTGCATCCTTGGAAATTTCTGATTTGTTGGAACTTTCAATTGATACAGAAGATACCCAGAGAAGACCAATTTTGGTATCATTTGCATAAGAACGTAATAATACTCTGAAATTATTCTTTCGAAACAGGCAATCTTTGTTTTATGGGCATAAGATCTGGATTTACCCAGATCTGACCAGACCTACACAAATAAAAAGGAAACATTTTCTAATGCTGAGAAAAGTAGTTAGGAGCGAAATTTATATTACGTTATCCTTGTAAACGTTTCATAAATTATAATACTAATTATGTTTTCTTTGAGAAAGAACATTTAAGAACTTTTTAGGAGTCTCAAACCCAGAAGTGACACAATTGGGGATCGCATTAGAGAGATGTTGCATGTTCTAAGCCGGATGATTTTTTTCCAATAAGTTTAAGTTTTTTCCTTCGATTGATTCGCTCTGTTATTTCTGTCCTCCTCAATATTTCCTTTATCTAGGTACAATGCAACTAATGAGAGATTTGTATTGCTTAAAGATTGTGCTGTATTTCTCTAGCAAGATATATATACGTTTGTTATACTATTGTAAACATGTTTGAAAATTAAAAAAAAAACCTCAGAGGAGGAATCCACCACCGGGCGGGATGAGGCGGTCCGAAGGGGGCGCTTAGCCTTCTGGCCCCCTTCCCCCTCCAAAAGCTTGGGCCTCTTAGGGTCCCGCATGCTGAGCTTGGCCATGAGGAACCGCGTTATTTTCCGTCTGCCTTTTTGCTGACCTCCTCACCTTAAAAGCTTTATGCAGCAGCAGAATAAAATCTGAAGGAAAAGAAGAGAAGGAGTCTGAAGCCCTCCCTGGGGCTCTCCCCTGCCGGCAACGTTAGTCCTTCCAGCAGCACGCCCCCCCCTCGACCCCCCCCCCCCCCGAGGCTGCCCGCTGCAGGGGTAAAGGAAGGGAGGGAATGCCCTTCCCTCTCTGCGGTCTATGTCGCCGCGCGAAATGCTGACAAAATGGCGTCCATTCCCGCACTCAGCGGGAACGGCTCCAGCGAGGTAAGCCGCGGTCGCCCGAGCCCTGCAGGCTCCTTGTGCGACTTGAAACCTCCCAGACCACGCGGCATGACCGACAGGCTCTGGGAAACGGCCGGCTGAAAAAGGGAGCAAGCCCGTGGTGGTGCAAAGCAGCGCTGGAGAAACAAGCCTGCGTCAGTGGAAGCAGTGTCGGCAGGAGCGGAGAATCAAGCCTGGCAGATAAAAAAAAAAAAAAAAAGAAAGAGCTTATCAAACCTGGAAAGTGTAGTCTCGGGTCCTGTCCTCGGGGGGTAAGTGAGCCGGGCTCCTGGTATCACCTCAAACGCAGTCGGGAACACAGGGTAACAGGGTTCTCAACCCCTAACACCCACCACCTCGAATACCAGGGGGTGGCCCCAACGGGACCTGCCAACCTCCTGGGAGGGTCGAGAAAATCCTCTTCACGCTCTTTTTTTTTTTTTTTTTTTTTTAAACAAAGACTACTAGGAACACCTCACTATCCTATCCCTCACAACTGTGTCCTGTCTCTTTTCTCCTTTTTTTTTTTTTTCTAACTACAGACTAGGGTTTTGCACATCCACTATCTGCTGGAGACAGAGAAATACTGACGGCTGTAGGTGACACCTCAGGGTATAGAGCAGAGTCACTCAAAACTTCTCTGTCTCCATCTGCTGGTGGGGAGGCAAAAACCCAGGAGTCTGGACTGATCCAGGTACGTACAGGGAAAGGCTGAGCAATTACACTGCGGGATGCCTGGAGCTCAGACCCATCACATGGGACACTATATGGTAATAGCAATACATTGTCTGACATCAGCATGGTGTTCACAAACTGGTAAGGGTTCGTCTCAGCTCCAAACTCCTTCAGTGCTGACCAGCCCTAGACTGGAGGGCTTGGAATTAGTGTGTGTAATAATTTCTGTTTTGTGTTGTAATTCACTTTGAGCAAATCAATGGAACAGGAAAGAAGAAATAATGCAGACAATGATATCTGAGGATGCGATGATAGAGTGGACCTGGCCAGTGATCTGGACGCCCACGGTCCGTGAAGGAGAGCCTTGCACCATGTAATCTTGGCTGCAGTGGTCTGAGCACTCTTCTGGGGACGTGGCACAGTGCTCGGTGAGTGGAAACAAGGAATGGCAATGATTTACAGAAATAACTGAAAGCGTCTTCAGCCAGCAGGGTTACAGAAAGCTTCCCCGCCTCTGCACCTCCTAACTTGTAGCAACAGCTGCTAGCAGCACATGAAAACAAACATTTCCAGATGCAGTTCTTGGATGTGTTGTAATAAATTAAAAAAAAAAAAAAGAAAAGTGTAATGGGATAGCGAAAGTAGGATCAAACATCCACATTCAAACATCCTGGTAGTATTGGCATCTATTTTTCTGTATACATAGAAATTTAGAAATATACCCCCACCACCCTCCCCCTGCCCTTTTACCATAATCATAAGCTTGTCCCAGAGAGATGATCATATCAATTGGAGAAATTACTTACCTGATAATTTCGTTTTCCTTAGTGTAGACAGATGGACTCAGGACCAATGGGTATAGTGTGCTCCTGATAGCAGATGGGAGACGGAGTCAGATTTCAATCTGACGTCAGCCCTAGTACATATACCCCTGCAGGAAGTTCAGCTCCTCAGTATTCTCCTCGAAAAACATTGTGGATATATGTGTGACTGACTGATTTGAATAACTTGATTAACTTTATAACTTGGTTAACGATTAATTTGAACTGGTTGAATTGGCTATAGCTGGAGACCGCCAGTGCCCTCAACCGGGAAATGTCGACACCCGGTAGGATGGGTGTCCTAGATGAAGGAAAGCATGGCTTACCCTTGATTCACTCGCTCCCAGGGATGTCCCCTGAGAATTCCATGAATAACGGCAGCCGTGGGTGGGATGCTGAGTCCATATGTCTACACTAAGGAAAACGAAATTATCAGGTAAGTAATTTCTCCATTTCCTAGCATGTAGCAGATGGACTCAGGACCAATGGAATGTATAAAAGCTACTCCCGAACCGGGTGGGAGGCTGCCCGTGGCCCACTTAGTACTGCCCTTGCAATTGCTGTGTCCTCCCGAGCCTGAATATCCAGGCGGTAAAACCTGGAGAAGGTGTGGATGGAGGACCATGTCGTCGTCACCCTACAGATCTCGGCGGGTGACAGCATCTTGGTTTCCACCCAGGACACTGCCTGGGCTCTCGTAGAATGGGGCCTTGACTTGTAAAGGCAGTGGCTTGCCTGCTTCCATGTAGGCCGCCTTGATGACTTCTTTGATCCAGCGGGCTATGGTTGCCCGCGAGGCCGCTTCCCCTTGTTTCTTCCTGCTGTGAACAACGAATAGGTGGACCATCTTTCGTACGGATTCCGACCTTTCCAGGTATCGGACTAGGAGCCTGCCGACATTGAGATGTTGTAGACTTTGAGCCTCTTCCGAATTCTTATGCTCGTCTGGTGATGGTAGCGAGATGATTTGGTTGAGATGGAAGTGAGACACCACTTTGGGGAGAAATGACGGAACTATGCGAAACTGGATGGTTCCCGGGATGAGTCTGAGGAACGGTTCCCGGCAGGACAGTGCTTGTAGCTCGGATATACGACGAGCTGAACAGACTGCCAGCAGGAAGGCTGTCTTCAGTGTTAATGGAGAGACAGGCCGCGGAGAGGTCTGAAGGAGGTTCCTGCTAGGAAATCTAGGACCAGTTTGAGGTTCCAAAGAGGCACCGGCCACTTTAGGGGTGGTCGGATGTGCTTGACTCCTTTCAGGAAGCGGGAGACATCCGGGTGAGAGGCTATGCTGCCGCTCTCGCTCTTGGTTCCGTAGCATGATAAGGCCGCCACCTGTACCTTGATGGAGTTAAGGGACAGTCCCTTCTGTAGTAATTCCAAAATCGCAGGAATTTTGACTCAGTGTGGTATGATGTCGTGGTCCTCACACCAGGATTTGAATACTCTCCAAATCCTTATATATGTTAGGGATGTGGAGAACTTGTGTGCTCGGAGTAGGGTGTCAATTACTGCCCCCAAGTATCCTCTCCTCCTTAGGCGAGTCCTCTCAATGGCCAGACCGTAAGAGAGAATAGAGCTGGATCCTCGTGGAAGATCGGTCCCTGTTGAAGCAGGTCTCTGTGTGGAGGTAGCGGCAGAGGGGCCAGCAGTCTTCGCATGTCTGCGTTCCATGGTCTTCTTGGCCAGTCCGGGGCCACTAGAAGTACTGGCCCCTATGGTGTTCTATCTTGTGGATGATCGAGCCCAATAGGGGCCATGGCAGGAAGGCATATAACAGAGTCTCCTGTGGCCAGGGCATCGATTCCCTGGGACTGGGGTTCTCGCCTGCAGCTGAAGAAACTGGGTACCTGGGCGATGGACCGGCTTGCCAGGAGGTCCATGGTTGCTGTTCCCCAACGGTTTACTATCAACTGGAATACTGTGGTTGACAGTTTCCATTCTCCTGGATCTAGACTCTCTCTGCTGAGGTAGTCCACTGCAACATTGTCTTTCCCGGCAATGTGGATGGCTGAGATCTCTTGAAGATTCACTTCCGCCCATGACATTAGGGGTCTATTTCCAGAGACACCTGTTGGCTTCTGGTTCCTCCCTGACGGTTGATGTAGGCCACTGTTGTGGTGTTGTCAGACATTACTCTGACCGCTTTGCCTCGGAGTCTGTGACCAAACCTTAGGCAGGCTAGTCTGACTGCCCGGGCTTCTAGGCGATTGATATTCCATCCTGACTTTTCTTTGCCAGGCGCAGTTAGCGCCTGGCAGTGTGCTCCCCATCCTGGAAGGCTGGCATCCGTGGTGAATAGGATCCAGGTTGGTGAGGATAGTCTCGTTCCCTGGCTCAGATGGGCTTCTTGTAGCCACCATCGTAGTTGGGCCCGAACTCTGTCTGGGAGCTGAAGCCGTACAGTGTAGTTCTGGGAAAGTGGATGCCATCATGATAGTAGTGAGCATTGTAGAGGTCTCAAGTGAGCCCGTGCCCATGGGACTACTTCCAGTGTGGATGCCATGAGGCCGAGAACCTGTAGGTAATCCCATGCTGTGGGGCGAAGTTCGCTCAACAGGGTTCGTAACTGGGTCATCAGTTTTGATCTCCTTGTCGGTGTCAGGATGACCTTGTCTTGTTTGGTGTCGAACCGAACTCCCAGGTATTCTAGAGATTGGGAAGGCTGCCGGCAGCTCTAGTTTGTGTTGACAACCCACCCGAGGCTCTCCAGTAGAGTTTTGACTCTGTTGGTTGCCTGGTGGCTTTCCTCTGGGGATTTCGTTCTGATCAGCCAATTGTCTAGATAAGGGTGCACACGGATTCCTTCCTTCCTCAGTGTTGCTGCCACCACCACTATGATCTTGGTGAACATCCGGGGTACAGTGGCTAACACGAAAGATAGTGCCCGGAACTGGTAGTGACTGTGCAGGATCGAGAAGCGTAGAAAACGCTGATGCTCTTGATGGATAGGAATGTGTAGGTAGGCTTCAGACAGATCCAGGGAGGTAAAGAACTCTCCCGGTTGTATCGCCCTTATTACCAAGTGTAGGGTTTCCATGCGGAAGTGGGGAATCTTCAGGTAATGGTTGATCGCCTTGAGGTCCAGGATAGGTCTGAACGTTCCTTCCTTCTTGGGAACGATAAAATAGATGGAATAATGGCCAGTATTTATTTGTTGTGGAGGCACCAGTGTTATAGCCTCTAAGGCTAGTAATCTGGTCAGTGTAGCTTCCACTGCCATTCTCTTGGAAGGGTCATGGCAGGGAGATTCCACAAACTTGTCCGGAGGGAGGTGGTGGAAATCCAGGTAATATCCCTCTTGAATGATGGATAGGACCCACTTGTCCGAAGTTCTCTCGACCCATCTTTGGTAGAATAGGGCCAGTCTGCCCCCTATGGCTTCTCCCTGTGGATGGGTCAGCTGATCTTCATTTTGGGGTGCGGCTGGGGCCCGGGCCCGAGGTGGCTTTTATTGTGCTTGTTCCGAAAGGACTGGCTCCGGCCTGTGGGACGGGCCGCTTAATATGAGCTTCTATATGGGTTGAAGCGCTGTGATCCTCTGCCTCTGGAGGTCCGGGGGAAGGATCGCTGGTTTCTCTTATTCCTGTCCTCTGGTAGCCGCGGCAGTGGGGACTCGCCCCACTTGTTGGCTAGTTTCTCTAGTTCGCTCCCGAACAGGAGTGCTCCCTTGAAAGGCATCCTTGTGAGAGTCTAGTTTTGGAGGATGCGTCGGCTGACCAGTTTCGGAGCCAGATTTGTCTTCTGGCTTCCACGGCGGATGAGACTCCTCTAGCTGCCGGGCATACCAGATCCAAATCGGCGTCCGCGAGGAATGATACGGCTAGTTCCAGAGCTTCCCCAGGAGTGTTGTTCCTGGTCTGCGCTAAGCAGGCATGTGTCACCATGGCACAGCAGGCCGTGATCTGAAAAAGACATAGCGGAGATGTCAAAGGACTGTTTGAGGATAGATTCCAGATGTCTGTCTTGAGCATCCTTGAGTGCTGCTCCTCCCTCCACTGGGATAGTAATGCGCTTCGAGACCTCGCAGACCATGGCATCCACTTTCAGACATGCCAGGATATCTTTGGCGGCGGGGTCCAGAGTTTACATGGCTGCCAGAGCCCAGCCCCCTTTGAACGTGGTTTCTAGGGCCTCCCATTCCAGGTCGATTAGTTGCTGGACGGCTTGTAATAGTGGGAAATGGCGGGAGGTCTGACGAAGTCCCTCCAAAAGTGGGTTTGGCTTAGGTTCCCCCGAGGCGCTTGTGCCCGGGATGGCAAACTCTTTCAAGCTGTGCGTGACCAGGTCGGGAAGTTCGTCCTTGGTGAAGAAGAGTCTCATGGTTCGATGGGGTTCTGTCCCCGGAGGGAGTTCCCCTTCCTCCAGGAGTTCTGACTCCTCATCTGAGATGTCTGTGTCCCCGAAGGTGGGGCTTCTGGGCGGTGGGATCACTTCCCTGGGCATAGAGGGTCCTGACATGTTGAGGTCCTCTGGTGGTGCCTGTGACTGCATTGTAGGAGGCCCCAGTTGCATGTGGATGAAGGTATGCAAACCTTTGAAGAATTCCACCCAGGAGATAAAAGCTGGGTCTAGACTAGGGGGCGCCGTGTCCCTGGGAAGCCCCGTTTGAGGGGGGGTCCCGCTGTGTGATGCTAGGTCCGGCGTATCGCTCGAAGGACTGTTTTCTATCCTCTTGGACATGACAGTCTACTACAGCTATCAACTGAAACAGCATGTAATATATCAGGATATTCAGTATGCCCCTGCCTCCCTTCTCTTTTGGTTTGATATGAAATAGACTTAGTCACCCTGGAAAGAGGTGAATAAGGAGAAAAAGATCTCTAAAATCTGAACCCACATTAACACCTAAATATCTAAATTTTTCCCTATCCCATCTAAAGGGAAACACTCCTTAGTAACTGAGCCTCATGTGCTGGCAGAAATATTCCCAGGATTTCCAATTTGTCCATATTTACTTTAAAGCCAGAAACTTTTCCATAGACTTCCATCTCCTCCAAAATAGCTTCCAGAGAGCTCCCATAATTGTAAACATTATATAGTCCACATATAAAGAGGTTTTATAAAGAATGAAAGAAGAGCAGGATTTGAGGGAGATTGTATCTGATGATATTCAGGTGGCCAAAATGGTGGATAAGACGATGGCAAATGCCAGAAAGAAGCTTGGCAGCAATGGGAGAAGAATGGTCAGTCAAAAAAAGGGAGGTGACATTGCCCCTGTACAGGTCCCTGGTGAGACCTCACTTGGAATACTGAGTACAGTTCTGGAGACCCCACCTTCAAAGGATATAAACAGGATGGAGTCGCTCCAGAGGGTGGCTGCTAAAATGATCAGTGGTCTTTGTTCTAAAGCATATGGGGATAGATTTAAAGATCTAAACATGAACATCCTAGAGGAAAGGTGAGATATGGGGAGACAGGATAGAAACATTCAAATATCTCAAAGGTTTCCATGCACAGGATGGGCCTCTTTCAATGGAAAGAAGACTCTAGAACGAGGGATCATGGGATGAGGGTGAAAGGGAGGAGACTCAGGAGTAATCTTAGGAAATATTTCTTTACAGAAAGGGTGTTGGATGCACAGAACAGCCTCCCCATAGAGGTGGTGGAGACAAAGACAGTATCTGAATTCAAGAAGGCATGGGAGAGCCAGAGGATTTCTGAGGAAGTGGTAGGGAATATAGATGGGCAGACTAGATATGCCCCAACATTGCTTTTCTGCCATCATATTTCTATGTAGATACACCTTAAGGAGCACCTGTTAACACAGTATTGCATCCAGCCACACAAACATTTTGTTTCTTGCTTAACAGCACTGACACTCACAGAAAGAGGCAGTTCTAGTTCAGAGCAAGACGGTAATCTTCCATGGCTAGGAAGGGCGACAGCCACATTCAGCAGGTCCCACGGATTCATGGGTTGGAAGGATACATCATTTCATGGAGCGAGGAAGACCGCTCCGTTCAGCAACTATCGGGGATTCATGGAACATGAATGGAAGGAGATCGCCTCGTTCGGCAGCTGTAGGAAAATTGGATCTTACCTGCTAATTTTCATTCCTGAAGGGATGGCAGGGATGCATAAACCCAGGAGTCTGGACTGATCTGGGTGCGTACAGGGAACAGAGATTTAGGAGGTAGGGGAGGGACACCGTCCCATTCAGCATGCCCTGATGCTCGGATTCATCAATGAAGAAGTTATGACTCTTCTCATTGGTTCCTAGAACATGTGCAGAAGTGGCTGCTGGCCTCACCATTTTATGGCTCTGTGCTGTCAAAGCACTTCCCCAAGAATAACGTGGCCCTCTGGGGATTGCACAAGTCTGCTCCCCATCACAAAGACTGATAACCCTGTCTTCCTGCACTGTCCACAGGATAACAACGCTCTGTTTACCCACACTGACCCCACCCCAAGCCTCCCTTCCCCACCCAGGTACACAGATTAATAACCCTGTCATCCTGCACTGTCCAGAGGATAACACCGCTCTTAGCCGACCACTGGCACACAGATTGATCCAGGAAGAGAATGGGACTCTGGCCATCAAGGAAGGCTGTAACAAACATCAGATCCATCCTCCTACCCATGACCAAACACTTTCAGACCAGTGCATGCTCTCACCTGTATGAGGAAAGTTATATCCAGGAGCAGCCAACAGAGAATGCGTCACACACAGGACAAGGAGAGGCAGGCACCGGAGCACTGACCACAGAGATGCACAAGCCTGTACAGGACCGAGAGAGAGAGGAAAGTTACACACATTCAAGGCAGACGGTAATAGAACCCATGAGGGAAGGGGCACTATTGGGCCTGGTGTTTATCAACAGGGAAATCAGCCAGACGGGGATATCTAAACTTCACCAATGCTCTCATTTAAATATACCCAGCAAAGCAGAGAGGGATCACACGAAAGTCAAAGTCCTTCACTTTAGGAAGATGTGGGGGCGAGTCCTTAAGGAGCTGCTGGCAGAGTGAGATCTTTATGGGCTAAAATAAAAGGATCCATTAGAAAGGCAACAAATCTGGGTTAAAATAGAAAACAAAAGGGAAACAAATCTGGTTTTCAAAAGAGGGGGCGGAAAATTGCAAGCAAAAAGATTAGCATTCCCAGGTGGACAAGAAGAGTATCTGGAAGAGCTGAGAAGCAGGGAAGGCAGTCAGGACATGGAGGAAAAATGAGCGAAGGGAGGCAAATGAACTTACCAGTTCATTTCTTTCCAAGTCCCGACAGACCAGCAGGATTACGCTCGCTCACCAGTATTTGGAGGCAGAATATTTCCTTTTGTTCTGACATCAGCAACCTCTATATTCTGGGATAGCAGGGTATTAAGTCAGTAGCCTATGCCCTATCTTCTTTTCCCTCTACTACTGCACTTTGCTCCTCTTTTATCCACTACATTTGTCAACAGGAGTTGAAAATGGCCAAATTAAAAGAAAAGATAGAGAAAAAAATGAAAATAAGTTGAGATATCCAGATCAGGAAGAGTACCTTCTGTTCTTACTTCTTTATAGCCCCTTCCTCCTTTCTCTGAGAAGAAAAAATGGGCTTTTTTTTTTTAGTTTGCCGCTGATAGAGGGAGACTTTTCCAAACTCTACGTTAATTAAATCCTCCTCCCTTTCCATGTTTCAAAGCAAGCGAGAAAAAAACCAAAACAGAGTTTTCCCAACTAGTTACTTCCTTGGGAAAGGTTCTGGACTGGTTTGTCAAGACTCAAGAAAAGGAAATTAACTGATAAATTTAAATTTCACCTTCCTCTTTCCTGCACATCAGTCTAGACAAGTGGGACATGACTTGGATTGGCCACTGATGGACACAGAAATGCTGGGCTTGATGGACCCTTGGTCTGACCCAGTATGGCATTTTCTTATGCCCAAGTAGTGCCTACTCTAGGTGGGATGAGGCCTCCATGGCTTCTAAAGTTTTCTGTCAAATGTTGCCTCCTCTCTTGCTTGCAGACTCAGCCTATAATGCTTCTACCCAACCTTTCAATGAGTTTAATGCCAAGCCCTTGTCTCGGCCTTCCTGCAGGATGTTTAGAATCAGTTGCACCTGCGACTTGAACAAAGCAACATCTTTCTCCCTGCACCAAGTAACAAACAGCTTCCACTCTCGAAAGGGTTGAGACTACTGTGTCTGAGCAGCCATTATTTCTGTTTTGACTTTTCAATAGGAAAGCTGTAAATAAATAAGGTCATGGATCTTTCATCAGTGTCAGGCCCTGGCAGAGAAGGCCCCTGATGTCTGCTAGTCTGAGCAGCCTTTTCCTACTCAGTTTTACCAACTCTATGAACTACTGATGCCTGGGCTAATCCAGCACTACCAGAATGACCTAGCCATTGTGGTCTGCACAAGGTCCTTGAAATCACTGGCCAAGGTGGGAAAACGTAACACAGTTTGTCCATCAGCAATAGCTGAATCAGTACATCTAGTCCTTCTGAACCTTTTTCTCAGGCTCAGCTGAAAAATGTCTTGGCCTTTTGACGGGTAGTCATCAGGTCCCAGTTTGGGCTGCCCCCCTCCCCCCCACCACCCCATGCTCGCAAATATCTCATTGGACAGCTCCCATTCTCCTGGATCCAGCTTCTAACAACTGAGATAGTCCATCTGCTTGCTTTCCATTCCTACTATATGACTCGCCGTCAGTCCTTCTAGGTGGACAGTCTGCTTGTTTTCTGTTCTTGCTATATGACTCGTTTTCAGTCCTTTTAGATCGACTTCTGCTTGTGGTCCATTCCTGCAATGACTCTCCGTCAGTCCTACCTAGGTGGATCTCTGCCCAGCTCATCAGACCTCTTGCTTCTCTAACTGTAGGCTCCAAGTGCCCCCTTGCCTGTTCACATTTGCTACTGCCATAGCATTGTGCAACAGCACTCTTACAGTTTGTCCCTTCAACCCGGGGAGAAAGCTGTTGAGTGGCAGGCTGATTGGACTCATCTCTAGATGGTTTAGCATTCAGGAGGCTTGTGTTGTTGACCATCTGACCTGCACTATTTGCCCTTTGCAATGAGCACCCCCCCCCCCCCCCAGCCCACCAGGCTGGCAGTAGTCACCATATCACCCACTTTGGCGGATCCAGACTTATTCCCACTAACAAAATGGCATCGTCTAATCACCACTGGAGGCTCCCTCCTGACCTCTGCTGGTAGGCCAAATCTCTTCTTGTAGTTATGAGCTGCAGGGACCACTGTGCTACTATAGCCTTTTGCAAAAGATTTGTGTATGTGTACCCTCGCCCAGGGAACCAGATCTATGGCAGTGGCCACTGATCCCTGAACCTGCAGAGATAGGCCCTCGCCTTGAACTGTCTGCTTGCTACCAATTTCTTCACTTGTCTCTGCAATTTTGAGATCCTTTCCTTAGACAGGAAGACCTTCCTTAACTTCACATTGAAGCATGCTCCTAGATATACCAGGAATTGGGAAAGCTGAAAATGAATCTTGGATAAGTTCATCCCAGTGCTCAACTTGGACAACTCGAGGGCATAACCCTGTTGAACAATCTCTAGGACCCATCTGTCCTTCATAATATAGATCCACTCCTCTTACAATCTCAATAAACAGCCACCTACTGGAGGAAGTGAGACGTAGACACACAAATACTCCTTTGGAACCTCAGAGCTCCCGCACTTCGGGAGACTCTCTTTTCTGTTTCCCCTCTGGCTACCCCAAAAATGTGGCCTAAATTGGGACCACTCCCCTTGTGGGTATGACCCCATAACTGGCCTATATTGCCTTGTCTTTTTGGGGCAACCCTTAAAGGTTCTTGCTGCTGCCCTCTTCCCTGTCCCCGATGTCCTAGTAGTCTGAGGTTTGGGATTTTCTAGGTCTTTCCCAAACAATAAGCAACCTTTAAAAGGTAGACTGCTTAAACGAACCTGGGAGGGATCTTCTTGCAATAACTGTGGCCACTTGCTTGGACAAGGTCCTAATTAAATTATACTACATGTCCACTACAAACATTGCTCCCAATTCTACTTTGGCAACTTCTGAATCTGCATCACCTCTCCTTCATCGTTACTTACATGCACTTGCTGTAGCTACTTCACCATTGCTCTAGCTATATATGCACCACATATTGCCACCTGCAGAAATAAGCTGGCTAATTTAAAGAACTTCTTTAGGAAAGACTATCTTATGGTCCTGGCATCCCTGTCAGCAGTGCCCCCTTCTACCGGAATCATGGTTTTCCTGGTCACTGCTGTGACTGAAGCATCCATTTTTGGAACTTTAAATAATTGTTCTATCTCCTTTTGCTGTAGTGGATATACATTTACCTATCGTATTCCTGACCCTTAGGGCTATGCTGGGTTCTCCCATTCTGCCATCATCATTTCTCTGATGGCTGACTGAGGGGAAAAGGCTCTGGCTGGTTTCCTATTGCTGACGAGGATTGGGTCCCCATGACCCTTATCTTCCTTGGTTAGGTCCAATGACTGTTCCACTTTAGCTATGAGTGAAACCAGCTCCTCTTTCTAAAAAGCCTAACCTCAGCATCATCATTTTCCTGCAGATCACCTTCCCTTGTGAGTCCATTCCTGAGCCCTGCAGATGTCTCAAGTCCTCCATGCTCAGGCTCTGAGAACTCCAAGCTTTGGTGAAACATCTGGGGCGCGATATATCTCCTTCCCCAGTTGGGATCTTTTAGCTCCTGCCAATTTCTCCTCAGGGCTGCATGGGATTGATCTAGAGCCTCTGCTTTTAATAACTGCCTTACCTTTCATTTCCCTGTATGCCCTGAAGAAATCTATTTCTACCTCACTCGCTGCCTTCACTGTTCACTGGAATGAGACCTACCTCATATTCTGTGTCAGTGTCTATGCCCCAGCCTGGGCACCTCTCCCGGGTTGTTGCTCCTTAAGCTTCCCGCTGTGCCGGTGTTAGCTCTTCCTGCAACATGCCTTTCATGTCTACCTCACCGATCTGGATTCCCAGCTCTAATACTCCCAGTCATACTTGCTTCTCTCTGGGGTATCGCACCAAACACAGGAGCCCACTATTGACCTTTGCTTGCGCTTCCTACAAATGAAACATTTCTGCCACTATCTGCAGGGGGTGGGGGGTTTCAAGGCACTTCTCCTCCAGCTTTCTCTCTCTCTCTCACCCAGCACTATGTAGGCATTGAATATAATACAGCCAGGCCCCAAATGGGAATTTGACTTCAGAAGGGAAGAACAGCTTTACCTGTTGGCTCTTTGCCACTGCTTCTTTCCCTTTCCTTTTTTTCATTCTGCTATCCCAGCGCAGCCACCACCTAGCTGGCAACACTGACTTAATACCCTATCAACCTAATAAATGAAGGTTGACCGACGTGCCACAAATGCGCCGTAGAGAGCAACTCTACTGCGCATGTGCGAGCACGTCGGTCACAGCAGAGCGTCAGCTGCTTGATAACATGGCGGCTGCAGAAGCGGCGGCATCGGCAAGGGGCAGTGGCGGCGGCATCGGCGAGGGGCAGCGGTGGCGGCAGCATCAGCGAGGAGCGGCGGCATCGGCAAGGTGCAGTGGCGGCGGCGGTATCGGCGAGGGGCAGCGGCGGCATCGAGCAGTAGCAGCGGCGGCGAGAAGCAGCGAACCCGGTGGTGAGGGAGGAGAGAGTGAGGGGGAGGGGAGAGGAGGGAGTGAGAGGGGAGGAGGGAGAGTAGGGGGGAGGGAAGGAGAGTGAGGGGAGGGGTGAGAGGGAGAGGGGAGGGGTGAGAGGGAGGGAGAGTGAGGGGAGGGAGAGAGAGTGAGGGGAGGGGTGAGAGGGAGAGTGAGGGGAGGGGTGAGAGGGAGGGAGAGTGAGGGGGCGAGGGTTGCCCGTTTTAACGGGCTTAACGGCTTGTCCCAGAATATATAAGGCTGAGGTCAGAAATAGGGAAGAAGTTCTCTGCCTCCACCTACTGGTGACAGAGCATAACCCCACTTAACATAAAAACAGAAATGACGGCAGAAAAGGAGCAAATGACCCACCCAGTCTGCCCAGCAAGCTTATGCCAGCATCTGCCACACTGTGCATGCTTATCAGTTTCCCAGAACGAAAAAGTCAGGACATTCATTGGATGCTGTTTGAATTCAATTTCCTTTAACCCTTGCCATGGAAGCAGAGAGCAATGCTGGAACCGAAACAACAGTATCAAGGCTTATTTGTTAAGGGTAGCAACCACCACACATGCAAGCTACTCCCATGCGTTTTAGGGATCCACAGTGTTTCTCATATGCCCTTTGAATTCCTTCACTGTTTTTGTTCCCCCTATCTCCTCTGGAAGGGCATGCCAGCCATTCATCACCCTCTCCATGAAGAAATACTTCTTGATATTGGTTCTGAATCGTCCTGCAGTCTATTTAAAGTAGCCATTATGAGTTTTAAACCTTTGTATGGGAGGGGTGCCATCTTATGAATCCAGAATTTTAGGCAATCTTTCAATAAGAGGCATCTGTGATTTACATAAGATGCTACTCTCCGACTACTATGAAGGAGATGAAACACATGAAAACCTGTAAAGGTTTACTCTCAGGTTGCACCAGTGATATGGAATGCCCTGCCAAAAAATTTGCAGATTTTGATTATTAAAAAAAAACAAAACCCAAAACCAAACCCCCACAAACTTAAAAGGTACAGATTTTAATGGATGCTTTTAAAAACCTGTAAATATCCATGTAATCTGGCTGTTAGGAGTAGGTTCAGTTTTTATGGTGCTGTTACTGAGGATGCTTCTATAGGGTTTGCTTTGCATTCTTTATATACTGTTTAAACTTTGCACATTTTACAGGAAAAAGACAATAGGTCCACATATCAGATAACATACCGAAGCCAAGACAAAAGATCCAAACTAATGAAACAGACAAATCATACAATAACCAACCAGAAGATAATTAAACAACAGAAGAGAACATCGGGCCATATACAATTACTATTCTCGTATAGACTCTTCTCCAAGTCCAATACGGAGACTAAATAAGAACATAAGAATATAAGAAAATTCCATGCTGGGTCAGACCAAGGGTCCATCAAGCCCAGCTTCCTGTTTCCAACAGAGGCCAATCCAGGCCACAAGAACCTGGCAATTACCCAAACACTAAGAAGATCCGATGCTACTGGTGCAATTAATAGCAGTGGCTATTCCCTAAGTAAATTTGATTAATAGACGTTAATAGACTTCTCCTCCAAGAACTTATCCAAACCTTTTTTGAACCCAGCTACACTAACTGCACTAACCACATCCTCTGGCAACAAACTCCAGAGCTTTATTGTGCGTTGAGTGAAAAAGAATTTTCTCCGATTAGTCTTAAATGTGCTACTTGCTAACTTCATGGAGTGCCCCCTAGTCCTTCTATTATTCGAAAGTGTAAATAACCATAAGAACATAAGAAAATGCCATACTGGGTCAGACCAAGGGTCTATCAAGCCCAGCATCCTGTTTCCAACAGTGGCCAATCCAGGCCATAAGAACCTGGCAAGTACCCAAAAACTAAGTCTATTATTCACATCTACTCGTTCAAGACCTCTCATGATTTTAAACACCTCTATCATATCCCCCCTCAGCCGTCTCTTCTCCAAGCTGAACAGCCTTAACCTCTTCAGCCTTTCCTCATAGTGGAGCTCTTCCATCCCCTTTATCATTTTGGTTGCCCTTCTCTGTACCTTCTCCATCACAATTATATCTTTTTTGAGATGCAGCAACCAGAATTGTACACAGTATTCAAGGTGGGGTCTCACCATGGAGCGATACAGAGGCATTATGACATTTTCCGTTTTATTCACCATTCCCTTTCTAATAATTCCTAACATTCTGTTTGCTTTTTTGACTGCCGCAGCACACTGAGCCGACAATTTTAAAGTATTATCCACTATGATGCCTAGATCTTTTTCCTGGGTGGTAGCTCCTAATATGGAACCTAACATTTTGTAACTACAACAAGGGTTATTTTTCTCTATATACATCACCTTGCACTTGTCCACATTAAATTTCATCTGCCATTTGGATGCCCAATCTTCCAGTCTCACAAGGTCCTCCTGTAATGTATCACAGTCCGCTTGTGATTTAAGTACTCTGAATAATTTTGTATCATCCGCAAATTTGATAACCTCACTCATCGTATTCCTTTCCAGATCATTTATAAATATACAAGCCGTTAAGCCCGTCACAACGGGCTACATTACATTTTTGTTTTCGGTCCATTTTCGAAAACAGCACCCTTCTACACTTTTTCTCCCTCATTCCCCCTTCCCCTCAGTCACTCACCCCCTTCCCACCCCTCAGTCTTACTCACTCTCTGTCTCCCACTGCCTCCTTCCCCTCTCACCTCCCTCCCCCTTCCCTCAGTCACTCCCACCTCTCTCCCCCTTCCCTCAGTCACTCCCCACCCTGTCTCAATCCCATCCCATCCCCTCTCCCTCAGCCCTCCTCCACTCCCTTTTCTCTGCTCCACAACTTCTTACCCTTCCACTTACTCAACCATCCCTGTCTTCTCACCTCTCCCTCATTCTCCCTCTCCCCTCCCTCTTCCCCCCTCCCCCTCTGTCCCTCCCTCAGTCCCTCCCCCCCACTCAGTCCCTCCCTCCCTCCCACTCTGTCCCTCCCTCAGTCCCTCCCTCCCACTCAGTCCCTCCCCCTCCCTCCCTCCCTCTCTCTCACTCAGTCCCTCCCTCTCTCACTCAATCCCTCCCTCCCCCTCACTCAGTCCCTCCCTCCCCCTCACTCAGTCCCTCCCTCCCTCTCACTCAGTCCATCCGTCCCTCCCACTCAGTCCATCCGTCCCTCCCACTCAGTCCTTCCCTCCCTCCCTCCTCCCTCCCTCGCTACTGGCCGCCGCTGCTCCTCGTCGTCGTTCGCTGCCGTCGCCGCCCGACGCCATGTTTTTTTTATTTTTTACGCTGGCTAAGACCGACGTCCTTGCCCGCACATGCGCAGTAGAGCTGTGCTCTACTGCGCATGTGCGGGCCGTCGGTCATGGCCCATTTATAAGGTAGATTGAAAAGCACCGGTCCAAGTACAGATCCCTGAGGCACTCCACTGTTTACCCTTTTCCACTGAGAAAATTGACCATTTAATCCTACTCTCTGTTTCCTGTCTTTTAACCAGTTTGTAATCCACAAAAGGACATCGCCTCCTATCCCATGACTTTTTAGTTTTCGTAGAAGCCTCTCATGAGGGACTTTGTCAAACGCCTTCTGAAAATCCAAACACACTACATCTACCGGTTCACCTTTATCCACATGTTTATTAACCCCTTCAAAAAAAATGAAGCAGATTTGTTAGGTAAGACTTCCTTTGGGTAAATCCATGTTGACTGTGTCCCATTAAATCATGTCTTTCTATGTGCTCTACGATTTTGATCTTGAGAATAGTTTCCACTATTTTTCCCGGCACTGAAGTCAGGCTCACTGGTCTATAGTTACCCGGATCCCCCCTGGAGCCTTTTTAAAATGTTGGGGTTACATTGGCCACCCTCCAGTCTTCAGGTAAAATGGATGATTTTAATGATAGGTTACAAATTTTAACTAATAGATCAGAAATTTCATTTTTGAGTTCCTTCAGTACCCTAGGATGCATACCATCCAGTCCAGGTGATTTGCTACTCTTTAGTTTGTCAATCTGGCCTACTACATCTTCCAGGTTCACAGTGATTTGGTTCAGTTCGTCTGACTCATCACCCCTGAAAACCATCTCCCAAACTGGTATCTCCCCAATATCCTCATTAGTAAACACGGAAGCAAAGAATTCATTTAGTCTTCCAAGGCTCATCCCTGCTTTAAAATTAGCTTCTGGGGCGCCTCATTCAAGATCAATCAATTCTTGAAAAGCATCCATAATGCTTTACGCAAAGAAACTAAAATGGGATTCTTCTTTGGCTCAGATATGGAATCTGCACCTGGAACACCCAGCATCTTCATTGTTTGGGAGATCAGAGCCAGCAATTCATCTCTATGAAAGAAACATAACATTGTTCTTATATGGCTCCAATCCCAGAGAATTTTCCCCATCCTTCCAGGAGTAAGGATCGCTTTCATCATCCGTGCCATCTGGTTCCCTATCAGCATGACCCGAAGCAGGCACAGATGTAGTCCGATGCTTATCTGTGGCACCGTGAGTGTGGGGATCCGCAGTCTGCAATTTTAGGTTTGGCCAGCTCCGCTGACTATGCCTGAAAAAAAGAACTGCAGTCCTTGAAAAAATTCCACCTAAGAAGGGCAGAAGGATCCATATCAAAACCAGGGGACGTTGGTCCTGCGTCCACTGAGTTGCCTTCCCCTGCTGACGAACAAGTTAGGGGAGCCCCCAAATCAGGTGAAACCTCTGACAGGTCCCCCCTCTGGTCCCATTCCTGTATCATACTGGGAAGCTGCCGGGCTCAGCAAAATCAGCTTGAGACAATTCTTCCCAAGTCTCCAAACAGCGATGACAGGGGGGACGCTAGGCTGAGATGCCTGAATATAGCAAGCAACACAAAGGGCTTAGACTTCTTTGCTACCAGCGCCATGGATAAACACCCACTAGCAGCATGCTTCCAAAAGTGTCTGACAATTGTATGCCCGACTGTGCGTCCACACAAACAAGCTTAGATAGGGTGCCCAAAAGCAAGCTCTGTTCAATAAGTGCGCATTACGGACACCCAAAATTTAGATGCCCAATACGCGATCCAGGTAGGCGCCCTACTGAGTGTCCACAGGGGCGTGCAAGCGCGAATAGACATCAGACATTGTTTCACGGCAGAAACGTGAGCAAACACCGACACGGCCTACCACACGGCATCTGAGCAAAGCCTGTGAGCGAGGCCAAGTCAAAAGGCTGCTCAACCCAAGCTTCCACGATTCCCCAAGCTCTCCCGGATGTGGGAATGGACATCGGATCGGCATGCCGAGGCTCGGAGACCAGATGAAGAATGGAATACATAAAATTATCTCCCCTTCTTTTTATTTTTTTTTTAATTTAATCTTTACCTGAGCTCAGCCCATCCCGGTCGAGTATAGAGTCGTTCTCCGGCTGCAGGGGGAGAGGACAAAGGTCTTCACCACCGCGCTTGGCTTCCTGCACCTGCTAGCTTCTCAGCTGTTTCTCTCGCTACAGCTAAGTCCATGCCGGAAAACCAGCTATTGGACTGAGGCACTCTGAGGGAGGGATCTGTAGATATCACCTCTGGAAAACTTGACTGAGGGAGAGACTGTAAGGTATCACCACATGAGAGTGGGGCGATTTCCTTCTTCTATTCTCCCTTTTCTTTTTTAAACAATCTCCAGAAGAGAGATGCACGTTCACCATCTGCTGGAGACAGAGAATACTGGCGGGCTGGGATATATATACCGTGACATCAGCTTTGCTCCATCTTCATCTGCTGGTAGAGGTGCATAGCCCCACTGGTTGTGGATTAACCTGTCTGAATGCAAAGACATCTGTACTACAGAAATTAATTTAACCACCATCCAGATGTACTTATTTACTTATTAAATTTATAATCTGCCAATCCACAAATTTTGCTGGATAACAAAACATTCACAATAGTTGAATCACCCTATTACAACATAAAAGCAAAGTATAACAAAGAGTACAGCACACAGGGACAACAAGGGGCAAGACAATGGCATATAGTCTCAAAAGAATAAACCAGGACTTCTGGCTAGAGAAGGGGGAACATGCCCATTAACCCAGGGTAGAGTCAGGTAGCAGAGGCACAAGTGAACAGGTGAGTTAAGTAATTTGCAAAAATGGAGTAATTCAGTTTCAGCCCTGATCTCATCAGTGAGATTCCACAGCATCTGGCCAGCCATGCTGAAAATCCGTTCTCTGGATTCAATTACGCAGATGTGCTTAATGCATGAAACTTCTATCACACCCCGTAAATCTGTGTGCCACTGTCAAATAACCCCAGATGCTATGTTAAATACATATCATTAGAAATTATTTGTTTTGCATTTTTAATGCTAGGCATTCATCTCCATTTATTCTCTTGCTGTACGTTGCCTAGATCCTATTAGATGGGCATAAATCTTTAGAGATAAAATAAGTAAATTCCACGCA
Organism: Rhinatrema bivittatum; assembly: GCF_901001135.1. Taxonomy (NCBI): domain Eukaryota; kingdom Metazoa; phylum Chordata; class Amphibia; order Gymnophiona; family Rhinatrematidae; genus Rhinatrema; species Rhinatrema bivittatum. The sequence goes on from NC_042615.1 coordinate 4,674,212, forward strand.
AACGTTTGTCTCTTGCTTAAACAACACTAACATCCATGGGGGAGGCAGTAATAGTTCAAAGCAAGATGGTACTCTTCCATGGCTAGGAAGGGCAACTGCCACATTCAGCAGGTCCCATGGATTCATGGGTTGGAAGGAAGGGAGACTGCTCCGTTTAGCTGATCCCAAGGATTCACGGCTAGACAGAGAGACTGCCATGTCCAGCAGGTCCCAAGGAAATGGAGAAATTACTTACCTGATAATTTCGTTTTCCTTAGTGTAGACATATGGACTCAGAACCAATGGATTATGTGCTCCCCTGCCAGCAGATGGAGACAGAGTCAGGTTTCAAAGCTGACATCACCCTAGATATACCCCTGCAGTGACCTCAGCCATTCAGTATTCTCTTCAAAAGCCATTGTGGACATACTATTGAAAAACTTGAATACAGTTTAATAACTTGATTAAAACTGGTGACTTTAACTGTACTCAACCAAACATAAGCGCTGAATCCCAGCAACATTATAGATGCTCAGATCTAGGGATAGGGTGATGGCTTACCCATAACCTATTTGGGATCGAGATTCATGGGCAATATTATAGATGCTCAGATCTAGGGATAGGGTGATGGCTTACCCATAACCTATTTGGGATCGAGATTCATGGGCAATATTATAGATGCTCAGATCTAGGGATAGGGTGATGGCTTACCCATAACCTATTTGGGATCGAGATTCATGGGCAATATTATAGATGCTCAGATCTAGGGATAGGGTGATGGCTTACCCATAACCTATTTGGGATCGAGATTCATGGGCAATATTATAGATGCTCAGATCTAGGGATAGGGTGATGGCTTACCCATAACCTATTTGGGATCGAGATTCATGGGCAATTCCTTGGCACTGTTCATGGGCAGCCGTTGGTGGGACGCTGAGTCTGTCTGTCTACACTAAGGAAAACGAAATTATCAGGTAAGTAATTTCTCCATTTCCTAGCGTGTAGCCAGATGGACTCAGGACCAATGGGACGTACAAAAGCTACTTCCGAATGGTGTGGGAGACTGCCCGTGGTCCAGTTAGCACTGCCCTCGCAAAGGCTGCGCCTTCTCGGGCTTGGACGTCCAGGCAATAGAACCTGGAGAAGGTGTACAAGGAAGACTACGTCACTGCTCGGCAGATGTCGACGGGCGTCAGTAGCAGGGTGGAGGGGACAGGCTTTTGCTGGTCTCCTTCTACCTCTCAGGACTGGCTCCCCGTGCACGCTCTTTTCCTCCTCACTTTCCTTGCCCGACTCCTGCAGACTTAAGGTTTGCATGATCTTTACTATAAGGAGGCTCAGTTCTTTCTCCTCCTTCACTCCCCTCCTCACCCGCAGGAGCTTCCGCTGGGAGTTACAAATCCCCTGCATCACTTTCCAAACCACCAGGGAAGGGCGAGGCAGGAGAGTTCCCTCTGTCTTGGGTTTCTTTAACCCTGGCGTGCGTTGGGAGCCCAATGGGGAACTACTTCTCGGGGGACCTTCTAATGTAGCCACTTTGGCTTTTCTTTCTTCATTAGCAAGATAAATTCTGTGGAAACCTCAGTTTCCTGCGCTTCCCTCTAGGGCTTCTCAGGGCCTGCCTGCACCTCGGCTGCATCGCCCCATGATGGACCCTTTCCCGATCAAGCTGCTCTCGTGGCTTCCTCTGAGCCAGCGTCGGCGGCACATCTGCTTGCAGCCCGCCCCTCTCCTCCTCTCCGCTGTCTGTTTTCTGGCGATTCACAGCCATCACAGCAGAGGCAAAAGGAGCCCATGATAGAGCTCCTCCTCCTTGTGCCACATTGTGCACATTTCCGGTCCCTCTCAGTCATGCATCTTGCCGCTGGAGAGGGCACGGGCCTGTCAGACAGTATTAGGCCTTTCCTAAGGATTTAATTACCTGTTACTTCCAGTGTCTGTGAAAAGCTCAGAGGAACCTGTATGAAAAAGGCAAGCAAAAGACCTGCACTTTTTCAACATGACATAGTGAGTACCAAGACTGATAATCCAAGAACATGCGCTTAATAAAAACCATGATTAGCAAGAGTGGAAACAAAGAAAGATCTGCAAGAACAGGGAAGTGAAAAGGCCACAAAATAAAGGGGAATGAAGAATAAGAGCAATCCAGTAAACCAGCTGTTCTGAAGACTGGCCCCCCTGTTGTGCTGCTATAAGGGAAGCTCACCCCTTGGTATGGGAAGACCTTCTCTTGCTCGATTCCGAATGCTATCCCAGCACTGCAAGGAAGGCTGCGTCTCTCATCGGCACGTCCAGGATACGTTGCACACAGAACACGGACTGGAGGGGCCCAGGAGCCTGTACACAAGCAACAGAACAAGACTGCATGTGAGGATAATCCTAGTTTCAGATGATGGATTATGCTACAGAAAGGTGAGTCAAGGAGGAGGGGAAGAATGAAGTGCAACAGGCTGAGGGTAGAGTAGGATGAGGTCAGGGAGGATATTAAATGGTAAATTGAGGTTCAAGATGGAACAAGAGGAGGGTATCATAGTGGGATGAGGTCAAAGGCTGTTGTTAGAAGTGGAGCTGCCCAGTGGTTAGCAGCAGGCTACAAAGCAGCGAAACCAAGGTTCAAATCCCACTGCCACTTCTTGTAACACTAAGCAAGTCAGTTTACCCTCCGCTGCCTCAGCTATATACTCAGATGTGGCCCTCAGGGGACAGGGAAATACCCAGGGTACCTGAATGTAATCCTCAGGTACAAACTCAGATGTGGCCCTCTGGGGACAGGGAAATACCCAGGGTACCTGAATGTAATCCTCAAGTACAAACTCAGATGTGGCCCACAGGGAAATACCCAGGGTACCTGAATGTAATCCTCAGGTACAAACTCAGATGTGGCCCTCTGGGGACAGGGAAATACCCAGGGTACCTGAATGTAATCCTCAGGTACAAACTCAGATGTGGCCCTCTGGGGACAGGGAAATACCCGGGGTACCTGAATGTAATCCTCAGGTACCAACTCAGATGTGGCCCTCAGGGGACAGGGAAATACCCGGGGTACCTGAATGTAATCCTCAGGTACAAACTCAGATGTGGCCCTCAGGGGACAGGGAAATACCCAGGGTACCTGAATGTAATCCTCAGGTACAAACTCAGATGTGGCCCTCTGGGGACAGGGAAATACCCGGGGTACCTGAATGTAATCCTCAGGTACCAACTCAGATGTGGCCCTCAGGGGACAGGGAAATACCCGGGGTACCTGAATGTAATCCTCAGGTACAAACTCAGATGTGGCCCTCAGGGGACAGGGAAATACCCAGGGTACCTGAATGTAATCCTCAGGTACAAACTCAGATGTGGCCCTCTGGGGACAGGGAAATACCCGGGGTACCTGAATGTAATCCTCAGGTACAAACTCAGATGTGGCCCTCAGGGGACAGGGAAATACCCCGGGGTACCTGAATGTAATCCTCAGGTACAAACTCAGATGTGGCCCTCAGGGGACAGGGAAATACCCGGGGTACCTGAATGTAATCCTCAGGTACAAACTCAGATGTGGCCCTCTGGGGACAGGGAAATACCCAGGGTACCTGAATGTAATCCTCAGCTACAAACTCACGGGCCGATGCAGTAAAGTGCGCTCAGGCAGAGCGCACTCTTAGCCCCCATTTGGACGCGTGTTTTCGACGCGCTATTTTTACTCCTTAAACAATAAGGGGTAATAGCGCCTTGAAAACGCGCTGCCAACCCCTCCGAAACTAATAGCGCCTGCAACATGCAAATGCATGTTGATGAGCCTATTAGTTATTCCTGCGCGATACAGAAAGTAAAGTGTGCAGCCAAGCCGCACATTTTAATTTCTGCCGGCACCGGGAAAGTGTACAGAAAAGCAGAAAAAACTGCTTTTCTGTACACCCTCCGATTTAATATCATGGCGATATTAAGTCGGAGGCCCCAAAAGTAAAAAAAAAATTAAGACAAAAAAAAAAGTAAAATCTGCGCGTGGCCCGGAAGACGGACGCTCAATTTTGCTGGCGTCTGTTTTCTGAACCCATGGTTGTCAGCGGGTTCGAGAACAGACGCCGGTAAAATTGAGTGTCAGCTGTCAAACCCGCTGAGAGCCACCGCTTCTGTCAAAAAGGAGGCGCAAGGGACGTGCTAGTGTCTCTATCGCCTGCTTTTACAGCGGGCCCTCATTAGCATATTTTTTTTTACTGAATCAGGCACCCAGGAGAGAGGCCTGAGCGCGCGTCGGGAGAACGGGCGCTCGCCAGCTCTCCAGCGGGTTTTTCTGTATCGGCCCGTCAGATGTGACCCTCAGGGGACAGGGAAATACCCAGGGTACCTGAATGTAATCCTCAGGTACGAACTCAGATGTGGCCCTCTGGGGACAAGGAAATACCCAGGGTACCTGAATGTAATCCTCAGCTACAAACGCAGATGTGGCCCTCAGGGGACAAGGAAATACCCAGGGTACCTGAATGTAATCCTCAGCTACAAACGCAGATGTGGCCCACTGGGGACAGGGAAATACCCAGGGTAACTGAATGTAATCCTCAGCTATAAACTCAGATGTGGCCCCCTGGGGACAAGGAAATACCCAGGGTAACTGAATGTAATCCTCAGCTACAAACGCAGATGTGGCCCTCAGGGGACAGGGAAATATCCAGGGTAACTGAATGTAATCCTCAGCTATAAACTCAGATGTGGCCCCCTGGGGACAAGGAAATACCCAGGGTAACTGAATGTAATCCTCAGCTATAAACTCAGATGTGGCCCCCTGGGGACAAGGAAATACCCAGGGTAACAATGTAATCCTCAGCTATAAACTCAGATGTGGCCCTCAGGGGACAGGGAAATATCCAGGGTACCTGAATGTAATCCTCAGCTATATACTCAGATGTGGCCTTCAGGGGACAGGGAAATACCCAGGGTACCTGAATGTAATCCTCAGGTACAAACTCAGATGTGGCCCTCAGGGGACAGGGAAATACCCAGGGTACCTGAATGTAATCCTCAGGTACAAACTCAGATGTGACCTTCTGGGGACAGGGAAATACCCAGGGTACCTGAATGTAATCCTCAGGTACAAACTCAGATGTGGCCCCCTGGGGACAAGGAAATACCCAGGGTACCTGAATGTAATCCTCAGCTATAAACTCAGATGTGGCCCTCAGGGGACAGGGAAATATCCAGGGTACCTGAATGTAATCCTCAGCTATATACTCAGATGTGGCCTTCAGGGGACAGGGAAATACCCAGGGTACCTGAATGTAATCCTCAGGTACAAACTCAGATGTGGCCCTCAGGGGACAGGGAAATACCCAGGGTACCTGAATGTAATCCTCAGGTACAAACTCAGATGTGACCTTCTGGGGACAGGGAAATACCCAGGGTACCTGAATGTAATCCTCAGGTACAAACTCAGATGTGGCCCTCAGGGGACAGGGAAATACCCAGGGTACCTGAATGTAATCCTCAGGTACAAACTCAGATGTGGCCCTCTGGGGACAGGGAAATACCCGGGGTACCTGAATGTAATCCTCAGGTACAAACTCAGATGTGGCCCTCTGGGGACAGGGAAATACCCAGGGTACTTGAATGTAATCCTCAGGTACAAACTCAGATGTGGCCCTCTGGGGACAGGGAAATATCCGGGGTACCTGAATGTAATCCTCAGGAACAAACTCAGATGTGACCTTCTGGGGACAGGGAAATACCCAGGGTACCTGAATGTAATCCTCAGGTACAAACTCAGATGTGGCCCTCAGGGGACAGGGAAATACCCAGGGTACCTGAATGTAATCCTCAGGTACAAACTCAGATGTGACCCTCAGGGGACAGTGAAATATCCGGGGTACCTGAATGTAATCCTCAGGTACAAACTCAGATGTGACCCTCAGGGGACAGTGAAATATCCGGGGTACCTGAATGTAATCCTCAGGTACAAACTCAGATGTGGCCCTCAGGGGACAGGGAAATACCCGGGGTACCTGAATGTAATCCTCAGGTACAAACTCAGATGTGGCCCTCGGGGGACAGGGAAATACCCGGGGTACCTGAATGTAATCCTCAGGTACAAACTCAGATGTGGCCCTCAGGGGACAGGGAAATACCCGGGGTACCTGAATGTAATCCTCAGGTACAAACTCAGATGTGGCCCTCAGGGGACAGGGAAATACCCGGGGTACCTGAATGTAATCCTCAGGTACAAACTCGGATGTGACCCTCAGGGGACAGTGAAATACCCGGGGTACCTGAATGTAATCCTCAGGTACAAACTCAGATGTGGCCCTCAGGAGACAGGGAAATACCCGGGGTACCTGAATGTAATCCTCAGGTACAAACTCAGATGTGACCCTCTGGGGACAGGGAAATACCCAGGGTACCTGAATGTAATCCTCAGGTACAAACTCAGATGTGGCCCTCAGGGGACAGGGAAATACCCGGGGTACCTGAATGTAATCCTCAGGTACAAACTCAGATGTGGCCCTCAGGGGACAGGGAAATACCCGGGGTACCTGAATGTAATCCTCAGGTACAAACTCAGATTTGGCCCTCAGGGGACAGGGAAATACACTCTATCCTGATCGACCGGCTCGCAGACATAGGCATCTCAGGATCAGCCCTGGAATGGTTCAGATCCTTCCTACACAATAGGACTTTCAAGGTCAGAATCAGCAACAAGGATTCCCTCCCAGTCAAATCCTCTTTCAGAGTTCCCCAAAGATCCTCTCTCTCCCCCACCCTCTTTAACATCTATCTTCTCCCCCTATGTCATCTACTCTCAAGTCTTAAGGTCACACACTTCATATACGCAGACGATGTTCAGATTCTGCTGCCAATCACTGACTCCATCTCCAGCACCATCAACTTCTGGAACAATTGTCTACAGTCCATAAACTCACTCCTATCTAGCCTTAACCTAGTACTTAATACGTCAAAAACAGAACTTTTGCTTATCACTCCAGATGAGAACCTTCAGCCTACCAACAACCTAACCTCACCACCAATGATCAATTCCACTCAAGTAAGAGACCTGGGGGTCACCTTAGACAAAAGGCTGAACCTCAAAGAATTTGTCAAGAACACAACGAAAGAATGCTATTATAAACTACATATTCTGAAAAAGCTGAAACCTCTCCTGCATTTTCAGGACTTCAGAACAGTCCTCCAAACAATACTATTTTCCAAGATCGATTACTGCAACTCTCTGCTTATAGACCTTCCAACCATTACCACAAAACCTCTACAAATGTTGCAGAACTCCGCCGCAAGGATTCTTACTAACACCAGCAGAAGTGAACACATAACACCCATACTAAAACACTTACACTGGCTCCCCATCAGATCCAGAATCATTTTCAAAGTGCTAACTATAACACACAAGAACATCCATTCACAAACGTCGCTAGATCTAAGCCTTCCACTTCGCCTACACGAGTCTTCAAGACCAATCAGAAACAGATACTTAGGCACCTTACACGTACCTTCAGCCAAGTCCTCACTCAAGAAACGTGCATTCTCGACTGCCAGCCCCCTTCATTGGAATGCCCTCCCCACGGACATTCGCCTCGAAACGTGTACTCGAACATTCAAAAAGAAACTCAAGACCTGGCTCTTTACAAAAGCCTACACTTAAAGGTCTAGCTCAGAACCACGTCCCAGAACTTGAATCATTCTCGCTTTTATAATCATATCAAACAACTCCTAATTTTATCCTTGGTCTCACAATTCCAAATCATTAAATATTTGAGCATGCTACACCAATACCTCTTAATCCAGATGTAACCTCAGTTTTTGAAGTCTTCACTCCTATAGAAATAACCGCCAGTTCTTATTTACTTAACCCTATTCTGTAGACGTAAACTTTTCATGAAGACTGTAATCTGTAAGCACCTGTATTTATTATAAGAATTTGTATTTGCTATTTATATTTATTATTTAGCTATTAACATTGTTCTGTTACCACTTGGTACTATTTCTCTCCTTTACCTCAAACTCTAAGTTCCTACTAAGTTAGCCATGTTATTTATACCCAATCGTTGGATGTAATTGTATATTTGTTTAATTGTTCAATCTGTTTGATGTAATTTTCTGTTCCTTGTTCTGTGTAAACCGAAGTGGTATGCACTAGTGCATGAACTCCGGTATATAAAAGCCTTTAAATAAATAAATAAATACCCGGGGTACCTGAATGTAATCCTCAGGTACAAACTCAGATGTAGCCCTCAGGGGACAGGGAAATACCCGGGGTACCTGAATGTAATCCTCAGGTACAAACTCAGATGTGGCCCTCAGGGGACAGGGAAATACCCGGGGTACCTGAATGTAATCCTCAGGTACAAACTCAGATGTGGCCCTCAGGGGACAGGGAAATACCCGGGGTACCTGAATGTAATCCTCAGGTACAAACTCAGATGTGGCCCTCAGGGGACAGGGAAATACCCGGGGTACCTGAATGTAATCCTCAGCTACAAACTCAGATGTGGCCCTCAGGGGACAGGGAAATCCCCGGGGTACCTGAATGTAATCCTCATGTACAAACTCAGATGTGACCCTCAGGGGGCAGGGAAATACCCAGGGTACCTGAATGTAATCCTCAGCTACAAACTCAGATGTGGCCCTCAGGGGACAGGGAAATACCCGGGGTACCTGAATGTAATCCTCAGGTACAAACTCAGATGTGGCCCTCTGGGGACAGGGAAATACCCAGGGTACCTGAATGTAATCCTCAGCTACAAACTCAGATGTGGCCCTCAGGAGACAGGGAAATACCCGGGGTACCTGAATATAATCCTCAGGTACAAACTCAGATGTGACTCTCAGGAGATAGGGAAATCCCCAGGGTACCTGAAAGTAATCCTCAGGTACAAACTCAGATGTGACGTTCTGGGGACAGGGAAATACCCGGGGTACCTGAATGTAATCCTCAGGTACAAACTCAGATGTGGCCCTCAGGGGACAGGGAAATACCCAGGGTACCTGAATGTAATCCTCAGGTACAAACTCAGATGTGACATTCTGGGGACAGGGAAATACCCGGGGTACCTGAATGTAATCCTCAGGTACAAACTCAGATGTGGCCCTCAGGGGACAGGGAAATACCCGGGGTACCTGAATGTAATCCTCAGGTACAAACTCAGATGTGGCCCTCAGGGAACAGGGAAATACCCGGGGTACCTGAATGTAATCCTCAGGTACAAACTCAGATGTGGCCCTCAGGGGACAGGGAAATACCCGGGGTACCTGAATGTAATCCTCAGGTACAAACTCAGATGTGGCCCTCAGGGGACAGGGAAATACCCGGGGTACCTGAATGTAATCCTCAGGTACAAACTCAGATGTGGCCCTCAGGGGACAGGGAAATACCCGGGGTACCTGAATGTAATCCTCAGGTACAAACTCAGATGTGGCCCTCAGGAGACAGGGAAATCCCCAGGGTACCTGAAAGTAATCCTCAGGTACAAACTCAGATGTGGCCCTCAGGGGACAGGGAAATACCCGGGGTACCTGAATGTAATCCTCAGGTACAAACTCAGATGTGGCCCTCAGGGGACAGGGAAATACCCGGGGTACCTGAATGTAATCCTCAGGTACAAACTCAGATGTGGCCCTCAGGGGACAGGGAAATCCCCAGGGTACCTGAAAGTAATCCTCAGGTACAAACTCAGATGTGGCCCTCAGGGGACAGGGAAATACCCGGGGTACCTGAATGTAATCCTCAGGTATGAACTCAGATGTGGCCCTCAGGGGACAGGGAAATACCCGGGGTACCTGAATGTAATCCTCAGGTACAAACTCAGATGTGGCCCTCAGGGGACAGGGAAATACCCCGGGGTACCTGAATGTAATCCTCAGGTACAAACTCAGATGTGGCCCTCAGGGGACAGGGAAATACCCGGGGTACCTGAATGTAATCCTCAGCTACAAACTCAGATGTGGCCCTCAGGGGACAGGGAAATCCCCGGGGTACCTGAATGTAATCCTCATGTACAAACTCAGATGTGACCCTCAGGGGACAGGGAAATACCCGGGGTACCTGAATGTAATCCTCAGCTACAAACTCAGATGTGGCCCTCAGGGGACAGGGAAATACCCGGGGTACCTGAATGTAATCCTCAGGTACAAACTCAGATGTGGCCCTCTGGGGACAGGGAAATACCCAGGGTACCTGAATGTAATCCTCAGCTACAAACTCAGATGTGGCCCTCAGGGGACAGGGAAATCCCCAGGGTACCTGAATGTAATCCTCAGGTACAAACTCAGATGTGGCCCTCAGGAGACAGGGAAATACCCGGGGTACCTGAATATAATCCTCAGGTACAAACTCAGATGTGACTCTCAGGAGATAGGGAAATCCCCAGGGTACCTGAAAGTAATCCTCAGGTACAAACTCAGATGTGACGTTCTGGGGACAGGGAAATACCCGGGGTACCTGAATGTAATCCTCAGGTACAAACTCAGATGTGGCCCTCAGGGGACAGGGAAATACCCAGGGTACCTGAATGTAATCCTCAGGTACAAACTCAGATGTGACATTCTGGGGACAGGGAAATACCCGGGGTACCTGAATGTAATCCTCAGGTACAAACTCAGATGTGGCCCTCAGGGGACAGGGAAATACCCGGGGTACCTGAATGTAATCCTCAGGTACAAACTCAGATGTGGCCCTCAGGGGACAGGGAAATACCCGGGGTACCTGAATGTAATCCTCAGGTACAAACTCAGATGTGGCCCTCAGGGGACAGGGAAATACCCGGGGTACCTGAATGTAATCCTCAGGTACAAACTCAGATGTGGCCCTCAGGGGACAGGGAAATACCCGGGGTACCTGAATGTAATCCTCAGGTACAAACTCAGATGTGGCCCTCAGGGGACAGGGAAATACCCGGGGTACCTGAATGTAATCCTCAGGTACAAACTCAGATGTGGCCCTCAGGAGACAGGGAAATCCCCAGGGTACCTGAAAGTAATCCTCAGGTACAAACTCAGATGTGGCCCTCAGGGGACAGGGAAATACCCGGGGTACCTGAATGTAATCCTCAGGTACAAACTCAGATGTGGCCCTCAGGGGACAGGGAAATACCCGGGGTACCTGAATGTAATCCTCAGGTACAAACTCAGATGTGGCCCTCAGGAGACAGGGAAATCCCCAGGGTACCTGAAAGTAATCCTCAGGTACAAACTCAGATGTGGCCCTCAGGGGACAGGGAAATACCCGGGGTACCTGAATGTAATCCTCAGGTACAAACTCAGATGTGGCCCTCAGGGGACAGGGAAATACCCGGGGTACCTGAATGTAATCCTCAGGTACAAACTCAGATGTGGCCCTCAGGAGACAGGGAAATACCCAGGGTACCTGAAAGTAATCCTCAGGTACAAACTCAGATGTGGCCCTCAGGGGACAGGGAAATACCCGGGGTACCTGAATGTAATCCTCAGGTACAAACTCAGATGTGGCCCTCAGGGGACAGGGAAATACCCAGGGTACCTGAATGTAATCCTCAGGTACAAACTCAGATGTGACATTCTGGGGACAGGGAAATACCCGGGGTACCTGAATGTAATCCTCAGGTACAAACTCAGATGTGGCCCTCAGGGGACAGGGAAATACCCGGGGTACCTGAATGTAATCCTCAGGTACAAACTCAGATGTGGCCCTCAGGGGACAGGGAGATACCCGGGGTACCTGAATGCAATCCTCAGGTACAAACTCAGATGTGGCCCTCAGGGGACAGGGAGATACACGGGGTACCTGAATGCAATCCGCGTTGCGCTGCCGAAAAGCGGAAGATAAAGAAATAGAGGTGGGCGGGGTGAAGTGAGAGGGTGGCCCCGGGAGTTGGGGGGTATCAGGGTAACTGCGACGCTCCTGGAGGTTCCCCTTTTCTTCTCACTTTGGCAGCGCTGAGGGGGGCGGGACCCGGGGCGGGCCGAAGCCGGTATCAGGCTCGGGCGTGGTCGGGGTAGATTAGAGAGGGGCGGGGAGGAGGGTCACGCACCGTTTTATTCCTTTTCCCTGCGCTCCGTCTTCTGGGTCTCACCTTCCGCTGCTCCGAAAACAGAAGGAACATCGGGAAAATCCCCGGAGCCAATCAACAAAGAGACCAACGACAGACGTCACAAACTGCACCTATTTTACCAATCCGGAACAGTCTGAAATCATTGATGCCGGAAAGAACCAATCGGCTAGGAGAACCTTTCATCTGCCGCTCCAGATCGACGAATCGGGGTGGTGTGACGTCGGTGAAAGAAAGACAGGCGGGCACAGAAAATGCCAACGACCAATCAGTGAGGAGAACGCGGGAGCGCCTGCTCCGGACCCACGAATCGGGAGCGGTGTCACAGCCGTAGCGCAGAAGGCGGTGTAGGTTGTTGACGTTTTCCTTCCCGCCCAGGCTGAGGGCGGGATGATGAGAGCAATGCCGGCTGTGAAAAACATTTTATTTCCAGAGAAAATGTCTCTTCAGCGCCGAAAGCGATTGAGCGATGTCTCAGCTCTCCTCCGTGCTCAGTCCTGCCGCTGGGGCTGCTTCATTTTCTTTCCACGTTTGCAGCCCCAAGTGCTAATAGTAAAAGCTACAGAAAAGCCGAAGGGAAAACCCGTAACACTGGTGGAGATTTTCTGCGGGAGCCCTGAGTAATAACGGCAGGAAAGGACCTGATAACCCATCCAGTCTGCCCCGCAAGCTTTTTATAGTAACTGCCGCTCCCTGCAGGTTACCCCCATGTTTCTGTTAAGGGCAGTAACTGCCGCTCCGTGCAGGTTACCCCCATGTTTCTGTTAAGGGCAGTAACTGTCGCTCCCTGCAGGTTACCCCCATGTTTCTGTTAAGGGCAGTAACTGCCGCTCCCTGCAGGTTACCCCCATGTTTCTGTTAAGGGCAGTAACTGCCGCTCCATGCAGGTTACCCCCATGTTTCTGTTAAGGGTAGTAACTGCTGCTCCATGGCAGGTTACCCCCGTGTTTCTGTTAAGGGTAGTAACTGCTGCTCCATGCAGGTTACCCCCATGTTTCTGTTAAGGGTAGTAACTGCCGCTCCATGCAGGTTACCCCCATGTTTCTGTTAAGGGTAGTAACTGCTGCTCCGTGCAGGTTACCCCCATGTTTCTGTTAAGGGCAGTAACTGCTGCTCCGTGCAGGTTACCCCCATGTTTCTGTTAAGGGTAGTAACTGCTGCTCCGTGCAGGTTACCCCCATGTTTCTGTTAAGGGCAGTAACTGCCGCTCCGTGCAGGTTACCCCCATGTTTCTGTTAAGGGCAGTAACTGCCGCTCCCTGCAAGTTACCCCCATGTTTCTGTTAAGGGTAGTAACTGTCGCTCCGTGCAGGTTACCTCCATGTTTCTATTAAGGGTAGTAACTGTCCCTCCATGCAGGTTACCCCCATGTTTCTGTTAAGGGTAGTAACTGCCGCTCCCTGCAGGTTACCCCCATGTTTCTGTTAAGGGTAGTAACTGCCGCTCCGTGCAGGTTACCCCCATGTTTCTGTTAAGGGTAGTAACTGCCGCTCCATGCAGGTTACCCCCATGTTTCTGTTAAGGGCAGTAACTGCCGCTCCGTGCAGGTTACCCCCATGTTTCTGTTAAGGGCAGTAACTGCCGCTCCGTGCAGGTTACCCCCATGTTTCTGTTAAGGGCAGTAACTGCCGCTCCGTGCAGGTTACCCCCATGTTTCTGTTAAGGGTAGTAACTGCCGCTCCCTGCAGCTTACCCCCATGTTTCTGTTAAGGGTAGTAACTGCCGCTCCCTGCAGGTTACCCCCATGTTTCTGTTAAGGGAAGTAACTGCCGCTCCGTGCAGGTTACCCCCATGTTTCTGTTAAGGGAAGTAACTGCCGCTCCGTGCAGGTTACCCCCATGTTTCTGTTAAGGGTAGTAACTGCCGCTCCGTGCAGGTTACCCCCATGTTTCTGTTAAGGGTAGTAACTGCCGCTCCCTGCAGCTTACCCCCATGTTTCTGTTAAGGGTAGTAACTGCCGCTCCCTGCAGGTTACCCCCATGTTTCTGTTAAGGGAAGTAACTGCCGCTCTGTGCAGGTTACCCCCATGTTTCTGATAAGGGCAGTAACTGCCGCTCCGTGCAGGTTACCCCCATGTTTCTGTTAAGGGCAGTAACTGCCGCTCCGTGCAGGTTACCCCCATGTTTCTGTTAAGGGAAGTAACTGCCGCTCTGTGCAGGTTACCCCCATGTTTCTGATAAGGGCAGTAACTGCCGCTCCGTGCAGGTTACCCCCATGTTTCTGTTAAGGGCAGTAACTGCCGCTCCCTGCAGGTTACCCCCATGTTTCTGTTAAGGGCAGTAACTGCCGCTCCGTGCAGGTTACCCCCATGTTTCTGTTAAGGGTAGTAACTGCCGCTCCGTGCAGGTTACCCCCATGTTTCTGTTAAGGGTAGTAACTGCCGCTCCCTGCAGGTTACCCCCATGTTTCTGTTAAGGGAAGTAACTGCTGCTCCATGCAGGTTACCCCCATGTTTCTGTTAAGGGTAGTAACTGCCGCTCCCTGCAGGTTACCCCCATGTTTCTGTTAAGGGCAGTAACTGCCGCTCCCTGCAGGTTACCCCCATGTTTTTGTTAAGGGTAGTAACTGCCGCTCCGTGCAGGTTACCCCCATGTTTCTGTTAAGGGTAGTAACTGCCGCTCCGTGCAGGTTACCCCCATGTTTCTGTTAAGGGTAGTAACTGCCGCTCTGTGCAGGTTACCCCCATGTTTCTGTTAAGGGTAGTAACTGCCGCTCTGTGCAGGTTACCCACATGTTTCTGTTAAGGGTAGTAACTGCCGCTCTGTGCAGGTTACCCCCATGTTTCTGTTAAGGGTAGTAACTGCTGCTCAGTGCAGGTTACCCCCATGTTTCTGTTAAGGGTAGTAACTGCTGCTCTGTGCAGGTTACCCCCATGTTTCTGTTAAGGGTAGTAACTGCTGCTCCGTGCAGGTTACCCCCATGTTTCTGTGAAGGGCAGTAACTGCAGCTCAGTGCAGGTTACCCACATGTTTCTGTTAAGGGTAGTAACTGCCGCTCTGTGCAGTTTACCCCCATGTTTCTGTTAAGGGTAGTAACTGCCGCTCTGTGCAGGTTACCCACATGTTTCTGTTAAGGGTAGTAACTGCTGCTCAGTGCAGGTTACCCCCATGTTTCTGTTAAGGGCAGTAACTGCCGCTCCGTGCAGGTTACCCCCATGTTTCTGTGAAGGGCAGTAACTGCCGCTCCGTGCAGGTTACCCCCATGTTTCTGTTAAGGGCAGTAACTGCCGCTCCCTGCAGGTTACCCCCATGTTTCTGTTAAGGTTAGTAACTGCCGCTCCGTGCAGGTTACCCCATGTTTCTGTTAAGGGCAGTAACTGCCGCTCCCTGCAGGTTACCCCCATGTTTCTGTGAAGGGCAGTAACTGCCGCTCCGTGCAGGTTACCTCCATGTTTCTGTTAAGGGTAGTAACTGCCGCTCCGTGCAGGTTACCCCCATGTTTCTGTTAAGGGTAGTAACTGCCGCTCCGTGCAGGTTACCTCCATGTTTCTGTTAAGGGTAGTAACTGCCGCTCCGTGCAGGTTACCTCCATGTTTCTGTTAAGGGTAGTAACTGCCGCTCCGTGCAGGTTATCTCCATGTTTCTGTTAAGGGCAGTAACTGCCGCTCCGTGCAGGTTACCTCCATGTTTCTGTTAAGGGCAGTAACTGCCGCTCCGTGCAGGTTACCCCCATGTTTCTGTTAAGGGCAGTAACTGCCGCTCCCTGCAGGTTACCCCCATGTTTCTGTTAAGGGCAGTAACTGCCGCTCCCTGCAGGTTACCCCCATGTTTCTGTTAAGGGCAGTAACTGCCGCTCCGTGCAGGTTACCCCCCATGTTTCTGTTAAGGGCAGTAACTGCCGCTCAGTGCAGGTTACCCCCATGTTTCTGTTAAGGGCAGTAACTGCCGCTCCCTGCAGGTTACCCCCATGTTTCTGTTAAGGGCAGTAACTGCCGCTCCCTGCAGGTTACCCCCATGTTTCTGTTAAGGGCAGTAACTGCCGCTCCGTGCAGGTTACCCCCATGTTTCTGTTAAGGGCAGTAACTGCCGCTCCCTGCAGCTTACCCCCATGTTTCTGTTAAGGGCAGTAACTGCCGCTCAGTGCAGGTTACCCCCATGTTTCTGTTAAGGGCAGTAACTGCCGCTCAGTGCAGGTTACCCCCATGTTTCTGTTAAGGGCAGTAACTGCCGCTCAGTGCAGGTTACCCCCATGTTTCTGTTAAGGGCAGTAACTGCCGCTCCCTGCAGGTTACCCCCATGTTTCTGTTAAGGGTAGTAACTGCCACTCCGTGCAGGTTACCCCCATGTTTCTGTTAAGGGTAGTAACTGCCGCTCCGTGCAGGTTACCCCCATGTTTCTGTTAAGGGCAGTAACTGCCGCTCTGTGCAGGTTACCCCCATGTTTCTGTTAAGGGTAGTAACTGCCGCTCTGTGCAGGTTACCCCCATGTTTCTGTTAAGGGTAGTAACTGCCGCTCCCTGCAGGTTACACCCATGTTTCTGTTAGTAACTGCCACTCCATGCAGGTTACCCCCATGTTTCTGTTAAGGGTAGTAACTGTCGCTCCCTGCAGGTTACCGCCATGTTTCTGTTAAGGGTAGTAACTGCCGCTCCCTGCAGATTACCCCCATGTTTCTGTTAAGGGTAGTAACTTCCGCTCCCTGCAGGTTACCCCATGTTTCTGTTAAGGGTAGTAACTTCCGCTCCCTGCAGGTTACCCCATGTTTCTGTTAAGGGTAGTAACTGCCGCTCCGTGCAAGTCACCCCCATGTTTCTGTTAAGGGCAGTAACTGCCGCTCCGTGCAGGTCACCCCCATGTTTCTGTTAAGGGCAGTAACTGCCGCTCCGTGCAGGTCACCCCCATGTTTCTGTTAAGGGCAGTAACTGCCGCTCCGTGCAGGTCACCCCCATGTTTCTGTTAAGGGCAGTAACTGCCGCTCCGTGCAGGTTACCCCCATGTTTCTGTTAAGGGCAGTAACTGCCGCTCCGTGCAGGTCACCCCCATGTTTCTGTTAAGGGCAGTAACTGCCGCTCCGTGCAGGTCACCCCCATGTTTCTGTTAAGGGCAGTAACTGCCGCTGGTCACCCCCATGTTTCTGTTAAGGGCAGTAACTGCCGCTGGTTACCCCCATGTTTCTGTTAAGGGCGGTAACTGCCACTCCGTGCAGGTTACCCCCATGTTTCTGTTAAGGGCGGTAACTGCCGCTCCGTGCAGGTTACATCCTTTGCTGAGTTGGTGCGCCATACGTTCTGTGGTGTTTCAATGCTTCGGAATTTTTTTTAGCAGTTTCGGCGCATCTGACTGCTGGCCGTCGATGCATCGGTGAGCCCACCGACGCATCCCCGGTGCCGTACCCCGGTTTTTCACGGGTGAGCAACGGTGGGTGTTCTCACCTTGGGGGCTCAATTGAGGAAGCTCTCCTCAATGAGGGAGATCTTTTCCTTCTTTTTGGTCCTGATGATGACCTAACTGAAGCCTCAGAAGGTGCATAGGAACCTGAAGTCCTGGATTGAAGGTCCTGTATTTTTGCTTACCGCTGATGCTGGGCATGTGGGGACATGCGTCCACAGTCTGCACAATTAATTTGGTCGTGGGAAGGTCCCAGACAAATAACAGAATTTGTGGCCATCAGTGGCCTACATAATTTTACCACAAGAGCAAAATTTGAAACCAGGACGTGGCATTCTTCAATCTGCTGTTTGTTCAAAGATGTGCTGATAATTTTAGGAAAATTAGTTCTTACCTGTTAATTTTCGTTCCTGAGGTACCACGGATCAGTCCAGACCATGGGTTGAGCCTCCTGTCCAGCAGATGGAGACAGACCAAAACTGAAAGGATATCCTATATCAGGACAGAGTCTACCCTGCAGCCCTTCAGTATAACCATTGTTAAAGCAGAAAGTATAAATATAACCGTAAGTTATCAAGCAAGTAACAAGAACTCGAGCAAATAACAAGAGAACTCAGAAAACATGAACAATTGTAAATATTTCTGTTAAGTGTAGTAACTGTTGCTCCGTGCAGGTTACCTCCATGTTTCTGTTAAGGGTAGTAACTGCTGCTTGTTGCCTTGCAACAAGGTTCGCTCCTTGGAGTAGCTAGTTGCGTTCCTGATTCCTGCTTCTTGACGTCTGATTCTCGGCTTCCTACCCTTGCTTGTCCTCCGACTCCGTCTCATTGACATCAAAGAGATGCTTCCAGTGCCTCAAATTATGACCACAGAGGAGAGAAGAAACAGACCGTATCCTGCAAAAAGAGGAGAGAAAAACTTCAAGCGGACGGCAGAGAGTATAGGGAAGTGCGTGTGGACTGATCCGTGGTACTACAGGAACGAAAATTAATAGATAAGAACTAATTTTCCTTTCCATGTATGTACCCGGATCAGTCCAGACCTTGGGCTGTACCAAAGCTTCCCTAGACAGAGTGGGACCAAGATAGTCCCGCTCGAAGCACCTGCCAACCGAAGGAACCAAATACTGGCACCTGTACATGAAGGCGGTAATGCCGAACAAAGGTATGCAGAGATTTCCACGTGGCAACCCTGCATATTTCCTGTGGAGAAACAGATTGACTCTCCACCCAGGAGGTAGCCTGAGACCGCAAGGAATGAGCCTTCAGGCCCTGCGGAATCGCCCAGGCTTGGCAGATATAGGCCGACGAAATTGCCTCCTTCAACCACTGAGCGATTGTGGTCTTAGAAACCTGGTTGCCCCTATTTGGACCACTCCATAGGACCAAAAGGTGATCGGAGACCCGAAACTCATTCGTGACCTGAAGGTAACGCAGGAGGACGTGTTTTACATCAAGGCGGCTGAGGTCACTCCCGAAGGAACCCGCAATATCCTCTGGGGAGAACGCAGGAAGCTCCACCGACTGATTGACATGAAAAGAAGAGATAACCTTTGGCAAGAAGGAAGGTACAGTCTTGAGAGAAACACCAGAATCAGAAAACCGCAAAAAGGGCTCCCGACAAGACAACGCTTGGATCTCCGACACTCGTCTGGCGGAGCATATAGAAACCAGGAAAACAATCTTGATCGTCAGGTCCTTAATGATAGCCCGACGGAGGGGTTCAAAGGGAGCCTCACAGAGAGCCCGAAGGACTAAATTAAGACTCCACGTAGGACAAGTGGCCCAGACAGGCGGCTTAAAATGCTTGACACCCTTGAGAAAATGGGCCACATCCGGGTGAGACGCTACTGCGTGACCATCCACGTTACATAGAAGGGAGCCGAGGGCGGACACTTAGATGCGCAAGTTGCTGAGAGAAAGACCCTTGGAGAGGCCCTTCTGAAGAAAGGAAAGAATCATGGAGATCGGGCCAGAGCGGGCCGAAACACCCGATTCTGCATAGTTTCGAAAACCTTCCAGACCCGGACATAGGCGAGCGAAGTAGAAGTCTTGCGGGCGCGCATGAGAGTGAATATAACCTCTTCTTTGTATCCCTTCTTTCTTAGTCTCCGCTGTTCAAAAGCCAAGCCGCTAGACAGAAGCGATCCGCCTGGTTGAAAAATACTGGACCTTGTCTGAGCAGACGCGGAAGATGACAGAGACGGAGAGGGCCGTCCGTCACCAGATTCACCAGATCCGCGAATCACGGCCTGCGCGGCCATTTGGGAGCTATGAGAATGACCGGGCCCCTGTGAAGTTCTATTCCTCTGAGGACCTTTCCCACTAAGGGCCAGGGAGGGAACACGTAGAGGAGGACGTTGCTGGGCCAAGGCAGGACTAGAGCATCTACCCCTTCCGAGCAGTGTTCCCTCCAATGGCTGAAGAACCAGGGAGCTTTGGCATTGCCCAAAGTTGCCATCAAGTCCAGGTGAGGAGGGCCCCACCTGTGAACAATCAGCTCCATCGCCGCCTCGGACAATTCCCATTCGCCGGGATTGAGATGCTGTCGACTGAAGAAGTCAGCCTGCACATTTTCCTTGCTATGTGAGATGCTGCCAGGCCCTCCAGGTGGCGTTCCGCCCAGGCGAAGAGCTTGCTGGCCTCCACAGCCACCAGGCGACTCTTGATGCCCCCCTGATGATTGATGTAAGCCACCGTGGTGGAATTGTCCGAGAGCACACGCACCGCCCTGCAGCGAATCAGCGGGAGAAAGACTTTGAGAGCCAGACGGACCGCCCGGGCCTCCAGACGATTGATGTGCCAGCAGGATTGGACCGAGGACCACCGGCCCTGATGAGATTGAGACTGGCAGACTGCTCCCCAACCGGAGAGACTGGCATCCGTTGTTACTACTATCCATTGCGGAGTCTGTAAGGATAAATCCTTCAGAAGGTGCCGGACCGAGAGCCACCACTGTATGGCGCTGATGGTAGAGACGGAGAGCGGGAGAGCCATCTGAAACTGTTCCAAGACCAGTTTCCAGCAGGATAGCAAAACTTTCTGTAATGGACGCATATGCTCAAAAGCCCATGGGACCAGGTCGATAGTGGAGGCCATGGTCCCCAGAACTTGGGAGGTAATCCCACGCTGTAGGGAGAGGCATGAGGAGGAGATTTCGGACCTGGTCCATCAGCTTGAACGTCCAGAAGGAACACCTTGGCTACTTGGGTATCGAAGCGAGCCCCAGGAATTCCAACACCTGGGAAGGCCGCAGATGGCTCTTGGGAAAAGTTGATTATCCACCCCAGGGAAATGAGTAGAGCTAGAACTCTGTCGACTGCCAGCTTGCAAAGAGTCTCCAATTTGGCCTGACTAGCCAATCGCCCAGATAAGGATGTACCAGAACTCCTTCCCGTCGAAGAGTGGCCGCCACCACCACCATGATCTTGGAAAATGTGCGTGTTGCTGTGGCGAGACCGAAGGGCAAGGCCCGGAACTGAAAATGCTGGCCCAAAATGTCGAAACGGAGATACCACTGATGCCCGGATCGGGATGTGTAGGTAGGCCTCCGTCAAGTCTAGGGAGGCCAGATATTCGCCGGGGTGAACAGCCGCTATTACCGCCCTCGGGGTCTCCATCCGAAAATGAGGCACCTTGAGGGCTCGGTTGACTCGCTTGAGAGTCAACCGAGCCCTCAAGGAACCGTCCTTTTTCGGTACCACGAAGTAGATGGAATACTGGCTGGCGCCTTGTTCCTCCGTGGGTACTGGGACTATTGATCCCAGTCCTTGCAGTCTGGAGAGAGTCTGGGATATGGCAGCCTGCTTCCGATGTCCACAAGGGGATCCGGTAGGTCACGAGCAAAGTCTAAAGCGTAGCCTTTCTCGATTATGTCGAGGACCCATTGATCTGATGTGATTTTGGCCAATTCCTCGAGAAAGAGATAAATGACCACCTAAGTTTGGAACGGAGGAATGGGCGAACCGAATCTCATTGGGAGGTGGGCTTGGTGGTGGAGCGCTGTGGGATGCCATCTCGGAAGGCACGGCAGCCTCGAAAGGACTAAGATCTGGTGGAGTTTCCCCTAGAGAAAGCTCCTCTCGCCCGAGCATTATATCTCTGCTGACCCCGGAAATGGGTTCGAGTAGGGAAGAAGGCTCTTGACTGTTTCGGGCGGTCCTCAGGCAGTTTATGAACCTTGTTTTCACTCAAGGATTTAATAAGCTGCTCCAGGTCCTCGCCAAAAAGCAATTTACCCTTAAAAGGAAGTGTGCCCAACTGTGCTTTGGAAGAGGAGTCAGCCGACCAATTACGGAGCCAGAGTAGCTGTCTGGCCAAAACCGCTGAAGCCTTTGCCTGGACGCGGGACAGGTCGTAAAGGGCATCCGCCCCATACGCTATAGCGCCTTCTAACCTTTCAGCCTGCTCTGCCTCTGCAGACGGGAGGTCCTGGGTGCTGAGCAATTGCTGAACCCACCTAAGGCTTGCTCGCTGCATGAGACTGCTGCAAATCGGCGCCCGAACTCCCAAGGCCAAGACTTCGAAGATACACTTGAGATAGAATTCGAGCGTGCGGTCTTGAACATCCTTCAGGTCCGTAGCACCCACCACCGGGATGGTGGTGTGCTTAGTGACAGCCGTCACAGAAGAATCCACCTTAGGGATTTTTTGCATGTCCAGGCACTCCTCAGGTAGGGGGTAAAGCTTATCCATAGCCCTCCGCACTCGAAGCCCCGTCTTGGGAGCTTCCCATTCCCTGATAAGCATCAGCTTGTGCATGGGATGGAAGGGGAAAGAGCGCGGAAGAGCCCTAAGTCCCGCCAGGATCGGGTCCACACAGGCCGGCATCACGGCTGTGAGCGCATCCACTGCCGGAGTGTCAATTCACAGCTCCTGAATAATGAAAGGGATAAGTGGTCCAGTTCCTCCCTTTGAAATAAGCGTAGGACTCGTGATCATCCCCCTATAGAGGGGGAGGTGTCTCCAAGGTCCGGATCCAGAAGCGTCAGGAGCAGGGGGATCCAGCCGGGGGGGGGGGGGGGAGGGGCCTCCCGGGACCACCCGCACTCTGATAGACCCCTCCGCATCCAGAGCCGCGGGAGCAGGCTGGGGGAGTATCCGAGAGATTTTGGGGGGAGGGGGACCTGGGGAGTGGTCTACCTCCTCTTGCAAGCTAGCTAGGTAAGATTTGTGCATAAGAAGCACAAATTCAGAAGAAAAAGGAGGTCGAAAATTACCGAGAGGAGGGAATGATGGAGGGTTCATTACCTTTCCCAGGAGAGTGCTTGGGACTCAAATCGGGGATGAACTAATCAAATCAGGCTCCTCTGTGTCCTGCAGCTCGGTAACAGGAGCTGCAGATATACCCAAAATGGCCACCATTCCCGCGGTTTGCCGACCCGGGAATGGCCTGGCCATGCATTTTACAGACCTGCCCCGGGATACAGATTTGTGCACTGCCGAGGAGGGGCCCTCTCCCCCCGGCAGACAAACCGAGCATAGGCTTTCGCGGGAGAGCCTGATCGAAGGCTCTCCGCAGGCCAGACAGAGAGAAAACAATTAGAAGCAGCTGAGCTGCAGTGCCTGAAGGAGCGGGAGTAGAAGAATGAACTCTGCACCCTCCCGTCTCTCAATCACAGCTGCCTAGGAAGAAATCAGACACCCGAAGTAACATTTTTTAAAAAAAAATAAGTTAACTGAGCAGTGCAGGGGAATGAATCGTCCCTGCTGGCAGCGCCGGGGAAAAGAAGACCTGGGAGAGAGAGCTGTATTGGGGGAGTGACTGTACCACCAGTATTGCCCCACAGCGAGGTATACCGGGAATAGGGAGCTTAGGCTATTTCTAAACAAGGGGCCCAAGCCCCCCTAGGCTTTCCAAGAGCGAGGAGACAGAGCTGTCTCCTGATAGAGAAAAACAGAGTCCAACTTTCTTAATTTAATCTTTTTTTTTTTTAGACTGAAAACTTAATTGAATAATAATACTTGCGTGATCCTGATAGATTAGAAAAAGAAAAGCCCCACAATCAAGGGCTAAGGAAGAAAAAAAAGGGAACTGCAGGGTGAGCTGTCGCATCTGCTGGAGACTGACAAATACTGAAGTGCTGCAGGGTAGGCTCTGTCCTGACATAGGATACCCTTTCAGTTTTGATCTGTCTCCATCTGCTGGACAGGAGGCTCAACCCATGGTCTGGACTGATCCGGGTATGTACAGGGAACACTGGTTTCTTTCCTTTTTTTTTTTTTTTTACTTCAGAGAAGTTTCTCTCACAGGAGAGCAGAGCTCCGCGTGTCAACTGCCGTGTGGAAATAAACAGACTGAGGAGCCTGAGGTGAATCAGAGAGGCTATAAGAGGGAGCACCCAGCTGAAAGCCTTTGCTATACTTAGAGAGCTCCGCCACCTACTGGAACTGAAGATGTACCCAGACAGCATGGCTAATTCAGCTGCTTATCTATGTGAAAATACTGGGATTATACTTGGGGGCTTGAACCCAGGAGCTTATTCCCTACACAAACTTTGATTCAGTACATCACGGATCCAGGTACTTAGGAAAGTAAGTTTATTTCAGCAATAGGAGGATAGAAGAAATAAAAAGATCATACAGAAGAATTAGATAATAACAATTGTTATAAACATATAAAACACCTGCGCTATCACGTCTGGAGCACGCTCTCCCTCTCTCTCTTGCTGTCATTTCTCCTTACACATTAATGGGTAGATTTTGAAAGGTGCACGTGCCCACAATGGATGCACGGATTTTATAACACGTGCGAGCAAGTTATAAAATCAGCATGTGCAAGAAGGGTACAATTATCCAAAATTCGTGCGGCGACGCATTGCGGCCTTCCCCAGTTCCCTCCCAGTCCGCTCCAATTAAGGAGCGGACTGGGAGGGAATTTCCCTACCCCCTACCCTAACCTCCCTTCCCCTCTCCTCCCCGCCCCCTATCCCTATCCTATCTACCCCTGATTTCTTTGTTTTACCTTTTGCTCCTCAACAGGAGCAGTAGCAAGTTGTGCTTGCCGGTGCACGCTTCCCCGGCACAGCAGCAAATGGCCGCTATATCCTGCGCCTCAAGTCCCGCCCCTCCCCGCCCTTTTTCTTCAGCCCAGTACTTCTGTGTGTAACAGGTGGCTGGTGGACGTGAGGACTGCCTGGTAACTTGCCTGCCTGGTGTGAAGGTGGCAGACCTCACGCGTCACCTAGCTGGGATTATAAACAGTGCTGGGGAGGAGCCGGCTGTACATGTGGGCACCAACAACATAGAAAAATGTGGGAGAGATGTTCTGAGGCCAAATTTAGGCTCTTAGGTAGAAAGCTGAAATCCAGAACCTCCAGGGTAGCATTCTCTGAAATGCTTCCTGTTCTATGTGCAGGACCCCAGAGGCAGGCAGAGCTCCAGAGTTTCAATGTGTGGATGAGATGATGGTGCAGGGAAGAGGGATTCAGTTTTGTAAGGAACTGGGGAAACCTTTGGGGAAGGGGGAGATTTTTCCGAAAGGATGGGCTCCACCTTAAAGAAAGTGGAACCAAGCTGCTGGCACTAACTTTTAAAAAAGAGATAGAGCAGTTTTTAAACAAGAACAAGGGGGAAAGCCGACAGTTACTCGGCAGTGCATGGTTCGAAGAAATGTATCCTTGAAGGATACTAATATAACAGGAGAGTTAGGGCTTCCCAACAGAGAGTTTCCGATAAAAGCAAACGTAGTCCATGTGCCTATATGTAAAAAAATCACCTGAGCTAATGATTTCCAAATTATCCCTAACAACTGAAAAGCAGGTTGTTAATACAAACAAAAAACACACTTTGAAATGTTTGTATGCTAATGCCAGAAGTCTAAGAAGTAAGATGGGAGAGTTAGAGTGTATAGCAGCAAATGATGAGATTGAGATAATTGGCATCACAGAGACTTGGTGGAAGGAGGATAACCAATGGGTACAAATTATATCGCAATGATAGGGAGGATCAACTTGGTGGGGGTGTGGCACTTTATGTCCGGGAGGGTATAGAGTCCAACAGGATAAAGATCATACAAGAGACTAAATGCTCTGTAGAATCTATATGGGTAGAAATCCCATGTGTGTTGGGTAAGAGTATAGTGATAGGAGTATACTACCGTCCACCTGGACAAAATGGTCAGAGAGATGATGAAATGCTAAGAGAAGTCAGGGAAGCTAACCAATTTGGCAGTGCAATAATAATGGGAGATTTCAATTATCCCAGTATTGACTGGGTAAATGTAACATCAGGACTTGCTAGAGACAAAGTTCCTGGATGTAATAAATGACTGCTTCATGGAGCAATTGGTTCAGGAACCAATGAGAGAGGGAGCTATTTTAGATTTCTTAGTGGAATACAGAATTTGGTGAGAGAGGATACTACCCTTAACATAAACACGGGGTAAACCTGCATGGAGCGGCAATTACTACCCTTAACAGAAGGCCTGGGGTAACCTACACGGAGCGGCAATTACTACCCTTAACAGAAGGCCTGGGGGTAACCTGCACGGGCCGGCAGTTATTACCCTTAACAGAAACATGGGGTAATCTGCAGGGAGCGGCGGTCACTACCTTTAACAGAAACAAGGGGGTAACCTGCACGGAGCAGCAGTTATTATCCTTAACAGAAACATGGGGGTAAGCTGCAGGGAGCAGCAGGTACTGCCCTTACAGAAACATGGGGGTAATCTGCAGAGAGCGGCAGTTACTACCTTTAACAGAAACAAGGGGGTAACCTGCACGGAGCAGCAGTTACTATCCTTAACAGAAACATGGGGCTAACCTGCAGGGAGCAGCAGTTACTATCCTTAACAGAAACATGGGGGTAATCTGCAGGGAGCGGCAGTTACTGTCCTTAACAGAAACATGGGGGTAATCTGCATGGCGCGGCAGTTACTGCCCTTAACAGAAACATGGGGGTAACCTGCAGGTACTCAGCAGGATATTTCATCCTCACGAATGGCAGTTGGACAAAGAAGTAGCTCAACGCCTATTCACGATTTGGGGTCACCCCTCAATTGACCTTTTTGTAACAGAAAACAATGCACACTTGGAAAACTTCTGTTCAATATACCTGAGCTCGCAAAGAATCGTGTCGGATGCCTTTCTCGTGAGTTGGTCTCGCAACCTACTGTATGTATTTCCACCAATACCTCTCATCTCCTGTACCGTACAGAGATGCATCGAAGACGAAGCCAATGTGATCTTAATAGCACCAGCTTGACCAAGACAACCATGGTACAGCTACCTAGTTCATCTATCGATATGCAACCCCATTCCCCTGGGAAACAGCCCTCAGCTTCTAACCCAGGACAACGGGTCTCTCCTACAATCCTCTTCATTCCTCCCTACATCTCACAGCCTGGAGGTTGAACGGATCGCATACCAACACCTAGATATTTCTCCTGCTCTTCAAGAGATATTAGTATCCTCGAGAAAACCTTCAACTCAACTTAGTTACAAAAGAAAGTGGTCTTGCTATGCTTCTTGGTGTTCAAAAACAGAAACATCCATTCACTTGCCCACCTGAACAGCTTTCATACCTCCATTTACTTTATAATGAAGGTTTGGCAACTTCCTCACTCCGAGTTCATCTAAGTGCTATTGCAGCTTACCGTACTTCCCTTAATGGAGAACCCATTTCGTGTCATACTTTAGTCTCCAGATTCATGAAATGAGTGTTACGTTTATGCCCTCCATTATAAAAACCACCAGTACCATGGGACATTAACGTGGTCATCGAACAGCTAATGCTTCCCCCCTTTGAACCACTGGACCCTTGTCACCTTCGATACCTTTCATGGAAAATACTTTTCCTAGTTGCGTTAACTTCAGTTAGAACAATAAGTGAACTGCAAGCGCTAGTACACTATTCGCCTTATCTTCAATTTCACCATGACAAGGTGACTCCGCACTCACCCAAAATTCCTACCAAAGGTTATTTCCAGTTTTCACATTAACCAGACCATAACCTTACCAACTTTTCATCCGAAACCTTATGCAAATGAGAATGACAGAAAACTCCACACTTTGGACTGTAAACATGCACTGGCTTATTACAAGCAGCACACTACTTCACCTAACTAACCTTCGCAACTCTTTCTATCTTTCAACCCAAACGCATAAGGACATCTGTTAACAAAAAGAATGCTTTCCACGTGGATTTTGAACTGTATTCAATGTTGTTACCAGCAACAGTCGCAAACTCTTTCTTCCAATCCAAAAGCGCACCAAGTTCGTGCACTAGCAGCTTCCTTGGCCCATCTTCATGAAGTTCCCATCATAGATATTTGCAAAGCTGCAACATGGTCATCCCTGCATCCTTTCACATTCCATTACTGTTTGGACAAACAAACTGTGAATGATGCACTAATGGATAGGACTATCCTACGGAAGAGCACATATTCCTCGCATATACAACCTTAATAGGAACTGTCCGCCTCAAACTCTGTATTGAGCTAATAACAAATTACACTGAAGGACAGCTCAATACTTCAGCTGGGGACTCCCAGACAGCATGGTTAATTCAGCTGCTTATCTGCATGAAAAGAGCAAGTTTGCTTACCGTAAAGATAGCAGATGAATTAGCCATGCTGACCCACCCGCCTGCCTGAACAGTTCCAGCAATACCTGCATTTGCTTTAAATCTGACTGAGGAGCCAGAGATGAATCAGAGAGGATATAAGAGGGAGCACCCGGCTGAAAGTCTTTGCTATACTGCGAGAGCTCTGCCACCTACTGGCACGGAAGATGTACCCAGACAGCATGGCTAATTCATCTGCTATCTACGGAAAACACCATTTACGGTAAGCAAACTTGCTCATTGTGTGTGGCCATTTGTGTAGGGAATAAGCTCCTGGGTTGAAGCCCCCAGGTATAATCCCAGTTACTGTGTGTGTTTATATTGAGTAAGTCCCCGAGGTGGTCTTGTGTGCATGGACATAAGCTCCTTAGGTAGCCCCCAGTGTAGACCTCAGTGAGATTACCCCCCCCCCCCCCAGGTCAGAGCCCCTGGGCAGAATGCCAATGTGCATGGTCTGAACCCGGAACACACAATCATCTCTTCGGGATCTCCAACCTATTTAAAATGTGGCTGCCATACTTGTTTCCATGTCTCCCATTCGTGAGCAGTTCACCCCTCATTTTTACAAACTTCATTGGCTGCCAGTTGTCTGGAGAGTTAAATATTTTTATGGTTTAGCTCCTTCCTGTTTAAATTTGGTCTTAAAATTGTATTGCCCATGTCATACTCTGCTCATCGTTTCAAAACTCATTGGACGTCCTTTCTTTTAAATTAGTAAGTCTGACTGAGTCATAGGAATGTATGTTCACCGTTGCTCATCCTACCCTCTGAAATTATCTTCCTGAGGTTTTGAAGAGTGCATCTTTGCTTCAATTTATGAAGCAACTTAAAACTTTATTTTCTCAGGCCTTTAAAGAATTTAAATATATTTTTGTTATTGTTAGTAGCTTAGGGCTTGCCTGAGAACATGCTTAGTCAACAATGACATAATAGACTTCTAAATGGTAAATGCAATTTAATGTAGACAAGTGCAAAGTAATGCAGGTAGGGAAAAATAATCCCAACTACAGATACAAGATGCTGCGTTCCTCATTAAGAGTCACCATCCCGGAAAAGGACCTCTAAGTCTTAGTGGACAATACCTTGAAATTTTCTCCTCGGTGTGGCAGCAGTCAAAAAGGCAAATAGAATGTTAGGAATTATTTGTAAAGAAATAGAGAACAAAACTGAGAATATCATCATGCCCTTTTCCCTGTAAGTACCCCGGATCAGTCCGGACACCTGGGTTCATCTCCCCCTATCAGCAAATGGAGACAGAGAAAAAAACCTCGCTGACACCGTATCTAAGCAATCGTGCTACCTGCAGCTCGTCAGTATTTCTCTGCCTTCAGCAGATGGCAGAGGCTGTTAAACCTGCAGTTGACTAATTTTTTCAGTTAATTTTTTTCTTTGAGTCTTCCTCCCTGGGGTTTCTTTATTTATTTTTTTAAAGAATCCTTAGTGTTCTTCCTTGTCTGGTTGAGGGCGGCTGAGCCGGGGATTGGTACCCTTGTGTGTGCTTGGTCTGGGCCCTTCACAAGGCGGTGGCAGGCTCTTTACAATACTTTTTTACAAGAATTTTTTGGCTATTTTTGCCTATTTTTCAGGCAGGTTGTTCATTTTTAACTAAAGCTAGTTAAAAAAAAAACAAACAAAAAAAACTGAGTTTGCACTGGAGCACTGCTCTACAGGCAAGCGACTTCCTCTCCTTAGGTAGGAGCTTTTTGTGGGGCTCTGGCTGTTTGTTTGGGGGACCTTTTCTTCTGTCGTGGTGAGTACCTTCAGAGAAAGGATTTTAATTTTATCTCTACCTTATGGCTCGCGGCAGGGCATGCCGTTCATGCGGCTCTGATTCTTCCCGGCTTAATAGGTTGGGGTTATGAGCTAACTGTGCCGACGGTGGGGAGGGTTCATCTGTGGCTCCTCCCGCTAAACAGCATCGAGTAGCATTGTCTTTTGGACCGGCTGCAATTTCTTTTTTACCTCACCCAGCTGGCCGCCATGGCAGTTCCCATGTCGCCGAGGGGGTGGGTGAGGGTCCTCCATCTCTGTCTCCGGCCTGTTCCGGGTTGGAGAACGGGCAGGGAGGGCTAGAAGGGGAGGAAAGCTCTGGTTTGCCTGTTTTGCAACCAGTCCATGCTGGTTTTGGTTCAGGGAGGCTTTTCTCCACAGACTTTGTTTTGTTACTTCATGATGCCTACATGGTCAGACAGAAAACGGCTTGGGGGACTACACAGCCGCAGATTCCACCAGTCCAGCCCACTGAGGGTCCTTCGGGGGGTCCCAGGAGGTCTTCTATGCCCAGTAATAGGGTTCCCTCAGCACAGGGCTTGATTTTTCACCCGCAGGATGATGCAGCTTGGGCGGTTGATCCGGAGGACGCTGTCATAGCTCCTGATGGTACTGGTTTGGGGTCTAGCTCCGGTTATTCCGGCTACCGAGGATGCGGGTCAAGGGGATGATCTGATCTCTTTTATTCATCAACTGGAGGATCCTAAGGTGGTTCGCCTTTTTAAAAGGGAAGAGCTGGAGGTTTTGCTTCCTTTGGCTTACCAGGTTCTTGGGGTTAAAATGGCTCAGGAGAACCAGATTTGGACAGCGAGGACCCGGTAGTAGGTGCCATCTGAGATCCTCCAACTTCTTTCCCTTACCACAAGTCTGTTAGGAAGTTAGTAGAAGATGAATGGGGGACTCCTGATTGTTAGTATTTGTAGATATGTGGGCCCTGGGCCGAGGTGAGAGATGATACCGCCCACAGGGAGGAGCCCTGTGAGCCTCACCATTGGGAGGCGAGGTCTCAGCAGACGTCAGAGACAGCTGTGGAATAGTCTTTTTTTTAAAAACTTTTTATTTATTGAATCTTTACCATAATTACAGGTAATTTTAAAGCAAAATACAAATTTACATTTCCAAGAAAAAAAGAAATAGGTTTAATTTACTAAATTACATTCTCTTCTATATAATATTAAAAAAATAAAGGGATTCCAAGACAAAAGATACATGAGCGGAATCTTAACAAAGCAAAAACATTAAGCAATTGAGAGGCTATCATGATACAATTTTTTCCTTTATACCGTAATCGAAAAAATACATATTAACCAGGACATACCAAAGTACATGCGTCTAAAAAGGAACGCAATTGTTTTGGGTCAAAATATACATATTTCACACTCTGCATATTTATTATACACTGACATTGGAATCTAAGATTAAACATAGCCCCCATACCCACTACTTCAGCACGCATGAAGAGAAATTTTTTCCTACGTTCCTGGGTGGAACAAGTAATGTCCGGAAAATCCCAAACTAATTGACCAAAAAACTGAGATTGTAGAAACGAAGTTCCTCGTCTGGATATCTTTCTTTCTGAAGTTGTTTCCAGAAACTGTGTCAGATGCAAGTCAGGTTCAAGCATCTGTTCAGACCTATCCAAACCAATAGATTTTGTCATGTAAAAGTTGGCTAAAGTAGGCATCACTTCTTCAGGAATTTTCAAAACTTTCATTATATATTTTTTAAGCATTTCCAAGGGAGATAGTTTTGAAAATGGAAAATTTAGTATACGCAGATTTTGATATCGAATGGAGTTTTCTATATTTTCCAGCTTCCGGTGCTGTATGAGATCCGATTTAATCAGCTGTTCTTGATTTTGTTGCAAAAAAGTAACTTGGGAATCCAAAGCTGCAATTTTCTGGGTATTCGAAAGAATATTCAATTCCATAGATTGAAATTTACCAGTTAAAGTAGAAGTAGCATCAACTAATGAAGAAATGGATTTTTCCAGCACCATTATTGCAACCCAAATGGAATCCATGGTAATCTCTGTAGGTTTAGAAATAGCAGGGCGTAGTAAATTAAACACAGTACCTTGGTTTTCCTGCTGCATTTTCAATTCCCCCGATGTTTCTTTGCTCCCTATGGGAGTGGAGGCCCTCGCTGCAGAGGGAACTATTGCTTCTGCTCCCTGTGCTAGGCCCTCAGGAAACCCTAAGGGTCCGGAGACGGGACCAAGGATTAGCTCAGTCCTGCCTGAAAAGGGAGATATCTCTCCTCTCCCGTTGATCCTCTCGTTGTCACAAAAACCTCCGACTCAGGAGGTGCCAAGGGGAACGACGGGGGGGGGGGGGGGGGGGGGGTAAACTGAGCTCTGGAACTTAGAGTGACCTGCATGTCTGGCAACCACTCCACCCGCTTCTCTGGATTCGATGCCAAGGACGCCCTCGGAGTAGAAGTA
This sequence comes from Rhinatrema bivittatum, assembly GCF_901001135.1. NCBI lineage: Eukaryota > Metazoa > Chordata > Amphibia > Gymnophiona > Rhinatrematidae > Rhinatrema > Rhinatrema bivittatum. Next base: position 4,706,299 of record NC_042615.1, read on the forward strand.
TCAATGACCGGGAGCAGAAACCCCTTGATGGTAGGTTGCGAAGCATCTGGAACTGGGGTGCTCGCCCCTGATTCCCTGATCTTCGCTTTTCTTTTTGTGTGTGGCATATCTACGAAGAAGAAGATTTGAAGCACTAATGGAGCTCTGCATTTCCGTGCCTCTCAGTAGCCATCTTGGAATCTCCAATTCTAGAGTCTTTATTAGAGAGATAGAGAGGCACTGCCCACGAAGCGGGGAGTGCAGGAGAAAGTCAGAGAGTCTGTGCGGTGGGATATACCAAGGAGGAATACCTCTGTAGTGAAGATACGGCAATGGTCCGCAGAGCGGGGTACACCGATGAGGCTCCACTGTAGAGATGATACAGTAGTGGCCTGCAGCGCGGTGTACATCGATGGGGTTCCTCACTTAGAGATGGTACGGTAGTGGTCCGCAGCGCAGGGTACACCGGTGAGGGTTTCCCACTAGAGATGGTATGGTTGAGGTCCGCAGCGCGGGGTACGCCGATCAGGTTTCCTTACTTAGAGATGGTATGGTAGTGGCCCACAGCACGGGGTACACTGGTAAGGATTCCACACAAGAGATGGTACGGTAGAGGTCCGTAGAGCGGAGGTACTCACAGTAGCCAATGTTCCAGGAGAAGCCCCGGAGAACGGGGATAAGCAGCAGTCCAAGGCAGAAGGCCCTTTGAGGAGCGGATAGCCAGAGACAAGGAAAGGGCCCCCGAAGAGCGTCTCATGCCCAAAGGTGCAGGAACTGGAACGGGAAGTCTGTAGTGAGCGAAGCGGATTCAGCAATGAGGGAACTCATTGCCAAGTCGTAGGTAGGCAGTATCCTGGAATGGTGACATCCGGAGGAGGCGCCCCCGATGTTCCCGCCATGACGTGCTTAAGATTGGCCTGCGCGTGCCTAAGTGATTCCGAGGGCAAGATGGCGGTCGGCAGCGCCCACGCCGTCCCGGAAACGGCAGGCAAGTCGGCGGTAGCTGGCGGAGGTTGCCATTCTCCCCAACGGGGTCAATGCAGCAAAGAAAGAGGTGAGCATCAGCGGTTGCAGCTGTCTGCGACCGGGCGTAACACTGATTCTGGTTTAAAGGTTGGCAGAGCCATGGGGAAACTTTACCCTCTACCAAAGCAGGATTTAAAGGGTTTTTTTTCTCTCCCATGCTGTGACTAAGCACACCACGATTCCAGTTATTGGTTTGGCTGCTTTAAAAGATGTACAAGATCGTAAGATGGAGTTACACCTTAAAAAGATTTTTGAGGTGGCGTCCCTGGGTTTGCGTGGAGTGCTTTGTTCATGTTTCTTGCAGCTTGCTTGTCTCCGGTGGGTACAGCAGCTTCAAGGTCATTTGTCTCAATCAGGTGTGGACGCGGATACTGCTGAGCGTGTGGAAGCAGTTGTGGCTTACGGTGCGGATGCCCTCTATGATTTGGAGCGTACTTCCTCCAGAGCAATGGCCGCCTGACTGTTGCTTTGGCTTCGCAATTGGGCGACGGATGTTTCCTCTAAGGCAGGGGTCAGGAACCTATGGCTCGGGAGCCAGATATGGCTCTTTTGATGGCTGCATCTGGCTCGCAGACAAATCTTTAATAAAAAAGTAAAAATCTAACAAAATCCCCCACCCTCCTGACGCCCCCCAAGACCTCCAAAATTAATTTACTACAACCCCCACCCTCCTGACCCCCCCAAGACCTGCCAAAAGTCCCTTGTGGTCCAGCGGGGGTCCAGGAGCAGTCCAGGAGCGATCTCCTGGACTTGGGCTGTCGGCTGCCAGTAGTAAAAATGGCGCCGACGGCCCTTTGCCCTTACTATGTCACAGGGGCTACCGCCACCATTGGTCAACCCCAATGACATAGTGAGGGCAAAGGGCTGTTGGCGCCATTTTGACTACTGGCAGCTGACAGCCCAAGTCCAGGAGATCGCTCCCGGACCCCTGCTGGACCACCAGGGACTTTTGGCAGGTCTTAGGGGGGGTCAGGAGGGTGGGGGTTGTAGTAAATTAATTTTGGAGGTCTTGGGGGGGCGTCAGGAGGGTGGGGGGTTGTAGTAAATTAATTTTGGAGGTCTTGGGGGGCGTCAGGAGGGTGGGGGGTTTTGTTAGATTTTTACTTTTTTATTAAAGATTTGTCTGCGAGCCCTGGACCCCCGCTGGATCACCAGGGACTTTTGGCAGGTCTTGGGGGGGGGGGTGTTAGGAGGATGGGGGGTTGTAGTAAATTAATTTGGCAGGTCTTGGGGACGTCAGGAGAGTAGGGGGTTGTAGTAGATTAATTTGGTAGGTCTTGGGGGAGTCAGGAGGGTGGGGGGTTGTAGTTAGTATGGCTCTCACGGAATTACATTTTAAAATATGTGGCGTTGATGGCTCTCTCAGCCAAAAAGGTTCCTGACCCCGGCTCTAAGGCATAATTGGCATCCTTGCCTTTCAAAGGTAAGTTCTTGTTTGGCGAGGATCTAGAGCAACTGATCCAGTCTCTTGGAGACAATAAAATCCTCAGGTTACCAGAGGATAAACCTAAGGGTAAGAGATTTTTTCAATCATGGTCTCGTTTTCAGTCCGACAGAAGATCGCGGCCTACCCGTGGTATACTGGGACTGCAGAGACAATATTTTTCGTGGGGGCAAGCATGGGGACAATCCTTTCATGGAGCCAGAAGGTCCTTTAGGGGATCCTATGATGGCTCCTCGGCAGGCAGTAAGTCTACCCAATGATGCCAGGCTGGTTCACTCCGTCGTTCCTATTATAGGAGTTCGCTTACGGCACTTTTACGATGAGTGGGCGAAGATCACTCAGGACCAGTGGGTTCTCAATGTGATAAGAAACGGTTATGTTTTAGAATTTGCTTGTCCCGTATGGGAACTTTTTCTTATTTCCTCATGTAGCTATCCGGTCAAGTGGGCGGCGGTACAACTGACTCTAGACCGGTTATGTCGGTTAAGTGCAGTAGTACCAGTTCCCAGAGCGGAGCTCCGTCAAGGGAGATACTCCATTTATTTTCTGGTCCCCAAAAAGGAGGGCTCGTTTCGGCTGATACTTGATTTAAAGGATGAAAACCCTCAGGTCGGCCATAGCGGCTGTACGCAAAGGAGAATTCCTGTCTTCCTTGGATCTCATGGAGGCTTATCTACATATTTCCATCCTTCAGGATTCTCAGCATTTTCTCTGCTTCATGATTCTGGGTCAACATTTTCAGTTTCAGGTTCTTCCGTTTGGTCTCGCCACAGCTCCGCAGACTTTCACCAAGGTGATGGTGGTGGTGGCAGCTTTCCTTCGAAAGGAGGGCATTCTAGTTCACCCATATTTGGACAATTGGTTGATCAAAGCCAAGTCAGAGTCTCTATGCAGCAAGACAGTTCATAGAGTTCTCGAAGTCCTACTGTCCCTAGGTTGGGTAGTGAATCACGACAAAAGTCAGCTATCACCAACACAAACTTTGGAGTATTTAGGAGCTTGGTTCGATACTCTTATAGGCAGAGTCTTTCTCTCTCAAGATCAAATCTTGAAACTTCAGGCCCTGATCTGCCAGTTTTTGCAGTTGCAGGTACCCAAGGTCTGGGATTACTTACAGGTACACGGCTTGATGGCCTCCACGCTAGACTTGGTTCCCTGGACGTTTTTACATATGAGACGGCATTGTTGTCCCGCTGGAAGCCAGTATCGGAAGAATATCATATCCACTTACCTCTCGAGGGTTTGCCGAGAGACAGTCTGTCAAAGTGGCTTCAGACTTCCAATCTCAGTCGGGGAGTGGACCTCGAAGTTCCCGATTGGATGGTGGTTACTACCGTTGCCAGTCTCTCTGGATGGGGAGCAGTTTGTCAGTCCCATTTGGTTCAGGGATCCTGGTCCACGAGACAGTCTGCATGGTCTATCAACCGTCTAGAGACCAGGGCGGTTCGCTTGGCCTTGAAAGAGTTTCTGCTGTTACTATGGAATCGTCTGGTTCGAGTTCTGTCAGACAACGTGACAACAGTAGCATATATAAATCAGCAGGGCAAAACCAAAAGCAAGGTAGTGGCTCTAGAGGCGCAGAGGTTGGTGCTCTGGGCGGAACGACATCTACAGAGATTAGTGGCATCCCACATTGCAGGAACAGAGAATGTTCAGGCGGATTTCTTGAGTTGCACACACTTGGATCCAGATGAGTGGGAACTCTCAGAGACAGCCATGCAGTTAATTTGAGATCGTTGGGGTCTACCTCATGTCGACCTTATGGAGACCTCTTGGAATGCCAAGGCATTACGATTCTTCAGTCGCTGAAGACAGTATGGGGCCGAAGGGGTCGACGCTCTGGTTCTACCATGGCCTCATGGAGTTCAACTATATGATTTTCCTCCATGGCTGCTGCTGGGCGATTCTGGAGAGGCGATTCTGGTGGCTTGCGGAGCTGGTCAACCAGGCGGTGGACGGCCCACTTCGCTTCGGCAACCTGACGCATCTTCTTCGACAGGGTCATATATTTTTCGACCTGGCTGCTTGCTTTTGTCTAGCGGCATGGCTTTTGAAAGGAGGCGTTTGAAAAGGAAAGGTTACCCAGACTCAGTAGTCACCACATTGTTACAGTCTAGAAGGAAGTCTACTAACCTCTCTTATGATCGGGTATGGAAGATCTTTCAGTCCTGGTGTTCCGTCAGGGGAATTCGCCCTCTTAGGGCCTTAATTCCTGAAATATTATCTTTCTTACAGGATGGCTTCATCAAGGGCATATTTATTAGTTCTCTCAAAGTGCAGGTAGCAGCACTGGGCTCTCTCCATGGCAAAATTGAAGGTACCTCTATTTCATCTTATCCGGACATGGTTCATTTTCTTAGAGGTACGATGAATCTTTGTCCTCCAGTTCGGAAATCTTGTCCGTCCTGGAACCTTTAATCTAGTTCTTAAAGCTCTGTGTAAACCTCCCTTCAAGCCGCTCCGAAGGGCTATGTTAAAGAATTTGGCACTTAAGGTAATTTTTCTCGTTGCTATTTGTTTGGCTAGAAGAATTTCTGATTTACAGGCGTTATCTTGTCGAAATCCTTTCCTTCAGATTTCGGAATCTGGAGTTTCTTTACAGACGGTTCCTTCCTTTTTACCAAAGGTGGTTTCAGTGTTCATGTCAATCAGTCAGTGGAACCTCTGGCTTTTCCTAACTTACCTGCGTTGGATCCTAATGCGAGGGAGCTCAAATGTCTAGATATTCGGAGAGCTTTATTGCGATATCTCGAGATTACCAATGACTTTAGGAGGTCCGATCACCTCTTCATACTGTGGAGTGGTCCTAATAGAGGCTCCAAGGCTTCTAAAGCCTCTATTGCATGATGGTTGAAGGAGGCTATTTCTTCCGCGTATATTACACAGGGTCGTCCAGTTCCGGAAGGCTTGAATGCTCACTCTACTCGTTCGCAAGCGGCCTCGTGAGCGGAGTGTCAACTTGTTTCCCCACAGGAAATTTGCAGTGCGGCGACTTGGAAGTTGCTGTATACTTTTGCAAGGCACTATCGCTTAGATGTGGGGGCTCTGGCAAACCCTTCCTTTGGCGAGAGTGTTTTGCGAGCGCGACTCTCCAGTTCCCACCCTGGGTAAGGGCTTTGGTACATCCCAGGTGTCTGGACTGATCCGGGTACATACAGGGAAAGGAAAATTGGTTCTTACCTGCTAATTTTCGTTCCTGTAGTACCACGGTTCAGTCCAGAGCCCGCCCAATTAGAAGGGGGTTATATTAAGGGGAGAGTCGTCCGCTCAGCTGATAGACTGTTCTCTGTTGCATTCCATGTTCTTGTTAATTGTTGTTTAATGGTTCCATATTTTTGGCTATTATCTGCTTTGATATAGATATATACTGACAAACTGCAGGTGGCACGGTTGCTTAGATACGGTGTCAGCGAGGTTTTTTTCTCTGTCTCTATCTGCTGATAGGGGGAGATGAACCCAGGTGTCTGGACTGATCCGTGGTACTACAGGAATGAAAATTAGTAGGTAAGAACCAATTTTCCTTTATAGATACATGGTGCGACCACATCTTGAGTATTGTGTGCAGTTCTGGTCGCCCCATCTAAAAAAAGACATAGAGGACAAAACAAAATGATAAAGGGGATGGGAAAGGCTAAACAGATTAGGGCTCTTTAGCTTTGAAAAGAGACAACTAAGAGGGGATATCATTGAGATTTATAAAATTATAAATGGGGTGGAATGGATAAATGGGGAATGGTTATTTACCTTTTCAAATAGCACTAGAAATGGGGACACTCCCTGAAACTAGCAACCAGCAGATTTAAAACAAGTTGTAGGAAGTATTTTTTTGCTCAGCATACAATCAAGCAATGGAATCTGTTGGAGGACATGGTCAAGGTAACTAACATAGTGGGGTTCAAAAGAGGGTTGGACAAGTTCCTGAAGGAAAAAGTCCATAAACAGTTATTAGCCAGGTAGACTTGGGAAAGCCAGCGCTTATATCCCTGGGAGTGATATACAAGAAATAAATCTACATGTTACATAGAGGGCAGTATATAAACCTTTTTAAATAAACTATTGGGGTCTGCCATGTTTTTGTCACCTGGATTAGCCACTGCAGTAGACAGAATGCTGGGCTTGTTGGACAATGGATTGATTCAGCTTGGCACTTAATATGTTCTTATGATATTGCTTTAATGAGCTCCCATGTTCTAATATTTTGAGGGCTCTTTAACTAGACAGGCTTCCATTTAGTGCCATCCATAGAAATTAGTTTCAGATTGTATGACTGTAGCAGATTGAGTGTTAGCCTATTTGCTGATCATAACATCTGTGAGAGTATTTTAACATTGTTAATGTTTTAAAGTAACGAAATGTGTGGAGGGATATTATACTGCAGAATTTGAGTTTAAACAAACACAAAATGCCGTGGTTACTCTGTGTATTGTTCAGAATCAGTTTTAATTTCAGTGTTTACCATGTTTGTATTAGTTTTATAGAGGTAAAAGTGAAATCTGCCTAGAGTTGATGAAAGTATGGAATATACATTTTTTAAATAAGTAAATAATGTATACATCTCATGCATGTTCAATGTAGCTATCCTGAAAACCCAACCAGCTTCTTGCATTTAGGACCAGAGTTGCCTACCCCTGGATTACATCATATATGAGCAGATGGACTTGAGTTTGATAACTATTAGAAAACATTTTATGAAGCCTTTGATTTTTATTTGAACTGTCCTGGAAGATTAAAGCTATAGATATAATGGAGATAAAGGATATAAATATAACATCTGGACTGATGAATCTAAAGACTGGTATTTGAATATTAAATTAAACATTTTCACATTTGGGTCCTGACATTCTCTGACTGGTTGTAGGGATGCATTGTGAGGATTTGGAGGTCTCTGATATGTTTATGGAATCCAAAGTGCCCACCACAGGAGTAAATCTCAAATTCTTGGCTTGCCTTGATTCAAAAACAAAAGTGGTGCCCATACTCTGCACTAAAATAGATTGCAGGAAGGAAATAAATGTTAAGAAAGCAGTTGGTGAACATGTCCACATGCCATGAGCCTGCCATCATGAGTTACTTTGGTGCATTTGGGAGAAGGGATGCTTCACTAGTGCCTTCCTTCATTCTTCTTTAGCTTTGGATGTCTCTTTTCTTCACTCCTTTGTCCTGCTCTTGACTGAATGCCAGTGTCTAGTGCTCAAGAGGGTTTGGGACTTGTTATATAGTGCCCCAAAGCTAACCAATAAGTGTCACTACTAATGCACACCTCACCCACCCCTGCTGGCATAAAATTGAGAAACTTGACTTTCTCACATAGAAATGGAGAACATGATGACAGATGAGGACCATAAGACCTATGTAGCAATGCTTCAGCCAACATCTGAGCTGGCCCTAATATTTCTTTTGAGGAATAAACATAATGATGTATTATGTAACTATATATACTTTTAAGGCATTTACTTGTGATGGTCATTTGGTCATTGTGTCTTTATATATTGAGGTATTCTTTTTTGCATTTCTAAGTCAGCTGTAATTCTTTTCTTTGATTTTTCTTGGCTTTTTCCAACCATGGGATGGTTATGGGATGGTGTTGAGTGAGGATTCCCTTGACAATGGTACTATCTATAATATGGAAGTATACAGGAGCCTGCTCTGTGAAGAAAGCAACAGCACATTGAAAAACCCTGATTACTGTGTTGGGCATTCAAACAGGACAAAAAAATGGTTTATACTCAAGCTCTTTCACATTACTCTATTACTTTACCTTCCCATCCATGAACACTGCTCCATTCAGCTTTGTCATGTTATTCCTCCATCGATGATCTCTGCTCCGTTCAACTCTCAGTAGTATTATCTCTGTATCCATGTATTCTGACCCTTCAGCGCTCAGTCTGTTATGCCAGCAGGGGTGGGTGAGGTGTGCATTAGTAGTGACACTTATTGGTTAGCTTTGGGGCACTATATAACAAGTCCCAAACCCTCTTGAGCACTGGACCCTGGCATTCAGTCAAGAGCAGGACAAAGGAGTGAAGAAAAGAGGGATTATGCCACTGACTTCACTGTCAGTGGCATAATCCCTCCTTCCATAGATTCTTTTCCCTTCAGCTCTCATGGGTATTACCCCTTTATGCATTAATTCTGCTTCCTTCACTCTTATGTTACCTATCCATCCAGGAACTCTGTTCCCTTCAGCTCTCAGTCATATTATCCCTCCATCCATGGACTCTGCACCCTTCAAATCTGTCATTTTATCCCTCTATCCATGGACTTTGCTTCCTTCAGCCCTTAGTCATGGTACTTTTCCATTTATGGACGCTGCTGTCTTCAACTCTCAGTCATGTTATTCCTCCTTCTATGGACTTTGCTCCCTTCAGCTGTCAGTCATAATATCCCTCCGTACATGGACTCTGCTTTTTTCAGCTGTTAGTCATATTATCTGTTGTGCTTTACACTGTCTATGGACTCTGCCACCTTCAGATGTCAGTCATATTATCCCTCCATCTAGAGACTTTGCTTCCTTCAGCTATCAGTCACGTAACCCCTCCATCTATGAAGTCCACTACCTCCAGCCAAATTTTCAAAGAGCACCATTTAGGGGGGTTTGTCTGAACTTATTGACTAAGTGGCACTGAATATCAACCTTTCTGATTGGTTAAATCTTTAGAGATATCTGTTTTGTAACTGGTTAAATCTAAAACCCTCCTGAGAACGCCTCTGGAAACACCTGTTTTCTGACTGGTAATTTGGTGCACCCTGTGAATTTGAGTGGATAGCTTTAGCCATTAGTGGTGGGGGGAATATTTCCAAAATTAGCCCATATGTAATTACTTGGCTAGATTACCCCTCAGAGCAGCTAAGAGTCGGTGCAGTCTCTCACACCACAAATGATTTTAGGTGTCCCAGAGGAGTAAACAATGCATATACAACTACCTCAGTCTCGGCTTCTGCAGGTAAAACTGATACAGAGTATGTAAGCACTTTCTAGTTTTGAACCTTGTAGGCAAGCGTCAGAGGTATCAGCTTCCCTCTGGAAAGGCAGATAGAATGTGGCCACATCTAGGCCCCCAAAAGCATTTTCTTAGCGTCAAAGTAGATCAAGCCCAATAAGTGGGTTATGCACCTCTGCCAGCAGATGGAGATGCAGCAAAAGTTGACATCACAGCTATATAGTCCTGCTCCGACATCAACCCACCAGTATTCTCCATCTCCAGCAGATGGTGGATATGCATTTCCCTTCAGGGGATTGCCTGTGAGTAAAAAAAAAAAAAGGAGAAAAAAAGAAAGAAGCTGAAAAGGAGATGTCTATGTAGCACCATTTGCCTCCTGAGGTGATACTGTGCGGTCCCTCCCTCTACTGAGTGCCTTCAGTCCAGTAGCTTTGACTGGCATGGTCCTAAATTTCAGCTAGTGGTTGCAGGCTGAGAGAGGCTTGGCGGTGAAGGTTTTAGCCCTCTCTTCCCATAGCTGCGAACCATTCCTGCTCTCAGGTGACAAGACAGGAGGACAGCAGGAGAAGGGTCTGTTTCCTCTGCATTCGGCTGTCCTACTCACATCTCTGGGGAGTTCTGTGAGGTGAAGAGAGAGTGCAGGCACGGCAGGTTGAGCAGCCATTTGGCTAGGCCCCATTCCCAGGATTCTTCCATTTTGGCACACTATAGACGGTTGACGCTCACTTGCACGTCCGTGTGTGCACCCATTCTCATCTATGAGTGCAATTTGGGCATTTTTCCTTCTGGACGCACATCTTGTGTGCCCAGTTTAGGTGTCAGTTCTGGATGTCCAGTTTGGGCGTCCAGTAAGATGAGTGGCCTAGGCATATGGGCTTGGATGCACATTTTTTGTGCGTCCATTTTAAGCACCATTGTATGTGCGGGAAAGGTAGGCATGAGCCTTCATTGGCCTGTGCACTTACAGCATGGCGCCCTTGGTGAAGAAACCTAAGTGCCTATCTATCTGTGCTGCCTGCCATATCAGGACCATTCAGCCAAAGTTTTTTTTAAGCCTGTGTCAGCGCTGCCTGGATGCTTGGGGAGATTTCCCTCCTTCCGATTTTGCAGATGATGGTCCATCTCCTCGATCTGAGAGGAGTGGGATCGAGGGAGACACTGCAGGGGTGTCCCCTCCCCTGATTGGTCCGTGGGTTGAGCCCTCAGGGGACACTGGCTCGCAAGTCCTCAGGTTCAGGCCTACGGGGCCTGGAATGGACCCAGCCTCCTTCTCCAGGCTGGAATTCTTCCAGTGATTGCAGACATTTCTACAGGGCTGGTCTGCTGAAGCGGCAGTTCCTACTAAGGTAGGTCCAGGCGATCTGAGTGCTCTTCTGCCTGTCTCCATGGTCAAGCGCCATAGCGCAGTGTGGTCTGACAAAGCTTGAATGCAGGTGGATCAGGATGATACCAATCATAATGGTGGGGACTCTCCTGGTGAAGAAGGGGACATTCCTCCAGATTTGGGGCCATATAGAATTCTTCTACATTTCTTTCAGAGAGATGAGTTGCCAGGTTTGATATCTCAGACCCTGAAGACTGTCGGAATGGCTGAGTCTGACTCCTTGGGGTCACAGAAGAAGGGTCCTATTTTGGTCACCTTGCGCAAGGCTTCTTGTTTCTTTCCCCTATTGGATGCAGTCCGGGAGTTGATTGATCTGGAATGGAATGCGCTAGAAGGAGGACACTTCGTAGCAGTTTTATACCCCTTGAATCCGCAGACCAGAGAGCAGTTGCATTCCCTAAGGTGGATGCCTTGGTATGTTCTGTCACGAAACATACCACCATCCCATTAGAGGGAGGTGCAGCTCTGAAGGAAGTGCAGGATAGGAGGATTGAGGGTATCCTGAAGCAAACCTTTGAGGCAGTGACAATGAATTTGCAAATTGCTTCTTGTTGCGCCTTGGTAGCTCGGGATATCTTATGGCTTTGTCGAGAATTTTGTGGCGGTGGGTCTGATTTGGGACCTATGGTAGAACCGGGGCCACCTTCTTGGCTGATGCGAGCTGTGACTTGGTTCACAAAGCCGCCAGAGGAGCTGCTTCAGTTATTGCAGCCAGGCAACAACTGTGGCTGCGCAGCTAGTCTGCAGATACTATTTCAAAGTCCAATCTGACTTCAAAGGCTCGCTTTTGTTTGGCAGTGAATTGGAAAAAATGGCAAGTAAATGGGTAGAGACTCAGGTCCTGCATTTGCCAGAGGATAAGAAGTCAGTTTCCCGGACCTCGTGGACAAGTGGCCACTGTAGAGACTACCAGCGTTTTCTGCTTTATAGGAGAGGTTCTTCCCAGAGATCCTGTTCCTTCCACAGATCCCAGTCCTTTTGTCCCCAAGGTCCTCGTTAGGATAAGGGCTCTGGAAGTGGAGCCCCTCTGTTTTCCCAATGAAGGTTTGCAGGCTACCTGGTGGTGTGGGAGTTAGGTGGGCCCAGATTACTTCGGATCAATGGGTTCTCAAAATGGTTCAGAACCACTATGCTCTAGAATTTCTTCAGATTCCTCTGGATGCCTCCATGGTCTCTCTATGCAACTCCCCTCAGAAGACGGTAGAAGTGGAAGTGACATTATAATGGCTGTTGATTCTGAAATCTGTGATCCCCATTCCCAAATCACAGCAAAATATGGACCGATATTCCATTAATTTTATCGTGCCCAAGAAGGAAGGGTCATTTTGGCTAATACTGGATCTCAAGGGCATCAACTGACATCTACGAGTCATGTATTTCAGGATGGAAAAAGTGCTCTCTGTCATAATGGCAGTTCAAGCTGATGAGTACCTCATATCTCTGGGTTTGATGGAGGCGTATCTGCATATTCCCATCCAGCAGGATCATCAGCAATTCCTCCAATTTGCCAACCTCTTCAACTTTTGTTGAATGCGGAGGCCAGGTTAGTTTCTTCGTCTAAGCGGTTTGACCGAATCATTCCTGTTTTATGTCGACTTCAATGGTTGCCTGTGATTGAGCGTATATTCTTCAAAATAGGAATGACTGTTTTCAAGCTTCGTATTTTGTCATCTGATTACTGGTTCAATGCATTACTTCGGATCCATAAGCCAGCTAGAACACTTAGGTCTTCACAATTAAATCTATTAGAGGTGCCCTCTGTGAAATTAGCTCATTTATACTGCACCAGGGAAACATCTTTCTCCATAGCGGCGCCCAATCATTGGAACATGATTCCGTTTGACTTTCACTCGATTGAAGATGTTAAAAAATTTAAAATATCCTTCAAGGAATTTTTGCTTAACCGTGCGTACAACTGTTAACCGAACTATTTCAAACAAGTTAATGTGTTTGGTAATTAACACCAGATGAGATTTCATATGATTTTCTTTTTTTAGACAAGTTTTGATGATTTAAATATTATTTTGTTATTTAGTTTCTATGAAACTATTTTGTACGTTTTTGTATTTTGCTTGTTTAGCTTTTATTATGTGTGTAAAATCTGTATATCGCCTAGGCCTAATAGTTTTAGGCGATTAATAAATCTTTTTAAATGAAATGAAACCTGGATTGTTATTACCAGTTTCAGGCCTTGCCTTTTACACTAGCCACAGTGCCCCAGTCCTTTTCCAAAGTCATGGTACTGGTATCATCATCAGCGGCCCTTCACAAGGAGGGCATTCTAGTTCACCCCATCTTGATGACTGGTTGATTTGAGCCAAGACACTGGAAGAGAGTCGTCATGTTTCCCGCAGGGTGGTTTCCTTGCTACAGGAACTAGGCTTGGTGGTGAATCTGGCCAAGAGCAATTTGCAGCTGTCTCTGACCCAGGAGTTATTTCAGGGTTTGATTTGATACAAGGCAGGGCAGAGTGTTTGTGCCTGAGTCTCTGATCCACTCATTGATACTGTGAGTCCGATCCTTATGGAGCTCTGTTCATCCAACTGTATGGTCTTATCTACAGGTCCTGGGGTTGATGGCTGCCACATTAGAAGCGGTTTTCTACTCGAAGGCACATATGCGCCCTCTTCAGCATGCCTTGCTCTCCTGATAGAGTCCACAGTCGCAGAACTATAGGGTGAGGCTGTTCCTTCCATTAGAGGTGAAATCCCAGTTGAGCTGGAGGTTACCTGTGGACCATCTCAGGAAAAGAATTTCTCTGATGATGCTGGATTGGTTGGTACTCACGACAGATTCAAGCCTCCGGGGCTGGGGGGCTCACTGTCAGGAGTTGGTGGTACAAGAACGCTGGAATGCAGGTGGGTGGCAGTGGAATATCAACAGATTGGAGGCATGAGCAGTTCGGTTGGCGGGCTTTCAGTTTGCTGAACAGCTAGAAGCTCAGGCAGTCTGGATTATGTCCAACAATGTACTGCGGTGGCTCACATCAATCATCAGGGTGGAACCAAGAGTTGGCAGGTGTTGGAGAGGATAGATGCACTCATGGTATGGGCGGAGCAGCATCTTCTAAGTATATCCACCTCTCACATTGCCAGAAAGAACAATATCAGAGCCGATTTCCTCAGCAGGAGAAGCTTGGACCCAGGAGAATGGGAGCTGATAGACAAGGCCTTTCAGCTCCTGGTAGACTGCTGGGGCCTACCGGATCTAGACCTGTTGGCGAAATTCAACAGCGCGAAGATTCCACACTTCTTCAGTTGCAGGCGGGACCCATAAGCGATGGGCATAGACACTCATTCAGGAGTGGCCACATGGTGCCCTGCTGTATGTGTTCCTGCCTTAGCCTTTGATAGTCAGGCTAGTACAGAAGATTGCAAGTCTAACCAATACTGTCCTTTTAGTAGCTCTGAATTGGGCTTGAAGGCCGTGGTATGCTCCAGAGACTTCTGATGGCAGTCCCCGCCAGTTTGCACCTTGAATGGATCTGTTACATCAGGGATCCATTCTGCACGAGGATCCAGGTTGGTTCAGTCTTACGGTTTGGCCATTGAAAGGGCTTGGCTGTTGAAGCATAGTTATTCGCCTTCTGTAATTTCAACTCTTTTTCGGGCCCGGAAGTTTTCTACTTCTCTAGCTTATGTTAGAGTTTGGAGGTCTTTGAGGCCTGGTGTTCTGAGCTAGGTTCTCGATTGCTCAAGATGGATATTCCTTTGATTTTGGAATTTTTACAGGACAGCTTGCTTAAAGGTTTGGTCCTTAATACCTTGAAGATTCAAGTTATGGCATTGCTTGTTTACAGGGGAAGACGAGTCAATGGAGGGGCTTTGTCTTCTCATCTGGACGTGTCCCGTTTCTTGTGGGAAGTTAAACATCTTCACTCCCCGTTGTGGCTTCTGGCACATTTGTGGGATCTTAACTTGGTCCTCGAGTTCTTGGCAGGTCCAACTTTTTGAGCACTATGTATTCTTTCCTTACAGTTGCTTACTTTGAAGACAGTTTTTCTGATAACAATCTATTCAGGACATCGGATCTCTGAGCTGCAGGCTCTTTCCTGCCATGAGTCTTTTCTCCATATGACTCCAGATGTGGTTCAACTTCAGACTGTGCCCTCTTTTTTTGCCCAAAGTGGTTTCGGACTTTCATTTGAATCAGTCCATTTCTCTGTCTGCCTTGGTCAGGGACAGAGATGAAGCTGAGTACCGCCTTTTGCGTTCCTGGGAAGTCAAGCATCATTTACTGCAGTACTTGGAGATGACTAATACTATTCAGAAGTCTGATCGCCTGTTTATGCTCCATGGTGGAGGTAAGCAGGGAGCACCAGTAAAGCGGGCAACTATTGCCCACTGGGTTAAGGAGGTCATTACGGCAGCCTGTGTGGCTGCTGAGGTTGCCTTACCAAAACAGATTAGACCGCATTGCACGAGGGCTCAGAAGGTGGTACTGGGAGAGCTTCATTTGTTGACACCTAATGAAAGTGGCGACATGGACATCTTTGCATACTGTCTCCAAACATTACCGCTTGGATGTTAGGGCTAGGGAGGATGCTGCTTTTGTGCAGGTAGTTTTGAATTGGCCGCTGGCAGTCTCCCGTCCTTTTTAGGATTAGCTTTGGTATATCCCACTTGTTGGGATTGACCTATCCGAATGCTAGGGAAGGAGAAATTATTACTTATCTGATAATTTCCTTTCCTTTAGTGAAGAGTAGGTCAATCCCAGACCCGCCCTCGGCTGCGGGAGTTGGATTTTGTGATTAACATTCTTAGAGCAAGCTATGCAGAGTATGATTCTTGATAACTGGTAAGTGTCTTTTCTAGCCCTTAGTTTGCTAGATATATTCTTTCTTTTTGTTAAGCTTAGTGTTCCTGTTGGTTGAGAAAACATGAATGGTTGCCTGTTACTAATAATGTTCGAGTTTAATCAGGTTTATCCACAGTTTGGCTTTTTCAGAGAATACTGGTGGGCTGATGTTGGGACAGGACTATATAGCCGTGATGTCAGCTTTTGCACTGTCTCCATCTGCTGGCAGAAGTGCATAACCCACTCATTGGGATTGACCTACCCTTTATTAAAGGAAAGGAAATTATCAGGAAAGTAGTAATTTCTCCTTTATTAATGCAATCTGTAAAAACTGAAAGGAGTGATTGTATATTTGGATCTCAGTGGCTGTTACCAGTAGTACAGACCATATAACCCAAAGCCTTTCTGAAACAATTGAACAGCACACAGGGCACCTTCTTCCGATCTGAGTTTATTCTTGTACATTACAGAGATCATGCCACTATCAGAATAATGTCCAGTTAAAAAAAATAATCAGAAAAAGAATTTTCAGCAATTTTCATTCAATATGAATGACAATATTACAGCTAAACACCTTGAAATAAATCAGTTACTTCCTGAGGAAGTTTTGCGTGTTTAATCAATGAAGAGGAAGGCAGCTGATGAATAAAACGTGACTTCACATGTACAGAATAATGTGTCATTACTGTGCCTGCAGCCACACCAAGCAAGCCTTAAACTCCTTGTATAGCTCTTATTACATTTTAAAGGACAATCATAAGTAACTCAAGGGCAGAAATATTATAGTAAAATACCACACTATGAGGCTGAGTCCATGTAAAAGTGGGTTTTTTTTATGTATACCCTAGAAATATAATTATTGCCTCAGTCACTAAGTTATTAGTATGCACAACACTAAAAGGGAGTGCAGACCTTCAAGTGTGTGCAGGGTGTGCATATCAAAATCTCCCGTGCTAACCCACCCAAAATGCAAGGGCTGCTTAGCGTGAGGGATCCCACCTAGAACCTCCAAGACACAAAACAAAAGCCCCTCCTTGAACCGGCCAAACCTCCCCTCTGCCTCTCTTATCTGTAAGCACAGGCTCCCCTGGATTCAAAACTCACCTTGCCTTCCAATCTCTGCAAGTTTTCTCTAGTTGATGCTTTACTGTGTATCAAACTGGCAGGGGAGCCTGGAGGGTGTGGGGCCTAAACCCCATATAAAAAGTTAGTGTAATGACAACATTTAACACCTTAACTCCAAGGCAGTGCTAAATTTACCACAGATCCGTGGCCTCAATAAATATAGCAGGGGGAGGGGCGGGGGTTATTGTATAGGGTGATAATAGCTAAAGACTTCATTATCAACCTATTTGCTTAATTGCATGGGTCTGAATGCTAATTTTTACCTTGCATGCGCAGGCCCAATTTGACACGTTTGTACCCATGACAATTTGTTAGTGGTTAGATCTCTATATAAAGGGACTACTTAGGACCTGATTTTAAAAAGCATTTATATGCTTAAAACTGGGGTTTTCCTGTGTAAATGCACTTTATGCGTGAAGTAGGCTTTTGAAAATTGCTACAATATATGCCATTGAATTGTCAATAGATTTTACTCATGTTAACTGCGCTTAATGCGGGTAAATGGCTTTTGAAAATTGCTATGATAGTAGCTTACATTTACATGCGTAACTTCTTTGAAAATTCATCTGTGTTATTGACTTTTATTGACTTGTCCCCTAAGTGTAATGCTGAACCTTACACATTTCTGTTCCAGTACGTGCTGCCACCCTGGGTCTTTCATGCCTTTCCATCTTTTCTGTATCAACTTTCTGATTTGTCTCTGCCTGACAATACTTTTACCTGCTTCTTTATGTCTATCAGTCTGATCTTTGGTACTTTTGCCTTGTCCTTGTGTTGTACTGGCAGGTCAGACAGCACCTGCCAAAGTACTACCCTGGAAAAGTAATGTTAGGCCCTTGTCCGGTTCTTGGGGTAATGAACTTGAGACCTGGCTTGCAGGAGTGTGTGCTAATATCAGAACTGCTCTGATATACTAGTAAGAGGGGAGGTTTTGTAAGTCTCATTTTACACTAGCAACAATTTAATTTCATTGATTTAAAAAATGCA
This sequence comes from Rhinatrema bivittatum, assembly GCF_901001135.1. NCBI lineage: Eukaryota > Metazoa > Chordata > Amphibia > Gymnophiona > Rhinatrematidae > Rhinatrema > Rhinatrema bivittatum. Next base: position 4,723,982 of record NC_042615.1, read on the forward strand.
ATTGAAAAGCACCTCTGAAAAATTAAGCCTCAGCTAAGCAGAAATATTTTGTAAATTGCAAGAACTGTATCATTGATACTGAGAAATCTTCGGTATAAATGAAATTTAGATGCACTATGCACACTACCGTACCCTATATCAGACACCTTGTGCCCCTGTACTTGGGCATTAGATTAGCACTTTCGAGCATGATCTAATCTGACTGGAACAGCTAGAACATGGACAATAATCCCAACAGCTCCTCAGTGCACACAACTGGAATTGCATTCTTTATGGTTCATTTCCTTCCAGAAGCGGACTTTTATTATTTTTCTAATGATAGATTGGCAAATTTGCTAGCTTGGTTCCTCATCATTTAAGATTTCCACAGTTTTTAGTGTAGGCAGTTGTGTGTTCTTTTCTATATTGACAGTTTCTTGTCACACCTTTTAGATTGTAAGCTGCATGGAGAAGGGACTGTCTATTATGTATATTTGTATAGTGCTGCATACATCTACTAACGCTATAGAAGTGTGAAATAGTAGGAGCAGCTGCTTTTCCAGAGTACTTGAGACCCAGCTGACAGAGCACCTTTCCAGCTGAGCACAATAGCAACTTGGGCATTTTTGTGTTACATCTCTGTTCCTTATTAGACATCTTCTGAGCATTATTTTACAGGTACCACAGGAAGGACTACAGTGAAAAGGCAAATGAGGCCACAAAACCTATACAGGGCACCATCCTCTCTTCATTAAAGCATGAAGCTGGACAGCTGCATATCTGCACTTGTGAGGATGATTTAGAAGAAGGGGGTGTTTATGTCTGTATGTGCTCCTCGCTGCACTTTACTACAAATCCATGGCCCAAAAAACCATCAAGGGGAAAATTCATGGCATTCAATACTTTTGATCAGGGCAATCTTCCCAACCTATATGCCAGCACCTCGCAAGAGTTACATCAATTTCCTGGCTCAACAAGAATATTTTATGTCTGCATTATTAAGACTGTGGGACCAGTGTTGGGACAGTGAAGGAGATCAAATTTCCAGTCCTTGCTTTGTAATGTTCTTATAGAGTTCCTGGATGCTTCGGATCCAATGTTGGGACAATGAAGGAGATCTGGTTTCCAATTCTGATCATTAATTGTTATATTTTGTTACTGAGCTCCTGGAAACTTTGGGACTGGTGCAGGGACACTGAGGAAGATTGGATTTTCTGTCCTTGTCCTTCGTCAATGCTTCACTTCAGAGCTCCCAAAGACTTTGGAACTGGTGCCTGGGACACTGCGGAAGACTAGATTTTCATTTTTTTTCTTCATCATTGCTTCGTTATTGAGCTCCTGGAAACATTGGGAATGGTGCTGGGATACTGAGGAAGATTGGATTCTCGGTCCTTGTATGTAATGTCATCACTGAGCTCCTGGAAACTTTGGGCATGGTGCTGGGTCACTGAAGAAGATTGGCTTTCCAGTTTTCGTTATGTAATGTCATCACTGAGCTCCTGGAAACTTTGGGCACGGTGCTGGGACACTGAGGAAGATTGGAAACTTTGGGCATGGTGCTGGGACACTGAAGAAGATTGGATTCTCTGTCCTTGATATGTAATGTCATTTCTGAGCTCCTGGAAACTTTTTGACCAGTGCTGGGATACTGTGATAGATTGAAATTTTGGTTCATGTCCTTCATCATTGCTTTGTTACCAACCTCCTGGAGACTTTGAGACCGGTGCTGGGACACTGAAGAAAATTGGATTCTTGGTCCTTGTTATGTAATGTCATTTTTGAGTTCCTGGAGACTCCAGGACTGGTGCTGGGACACTGAGGAAGATTAGAATTTGGTTCTTTTCCTGCTATCTCACATTCTGTAGCTCCTGCCTCAGCCATGATGGTAAAGGTTGTCCCAGTCTGTGTAAGAGCTTGGACAATTCCACATTATGATCTTGGTAATAGTTGGACAGAAATGCCCTGCACTGATGGGAGTGTGGTAGGAAGCAGAGAAAAATATTAGAAGTTACTACAAACACTGCTGTTCAATGTTCTCAGATTAGGTATACTAGGAAATAACTGTATGTATAATTATTGATCTTAAATAAAATAGACATAGGGCTGATTAACTAAACTTTATTCACATATAAATAGTTAATTTTACCCTAACTGTTAATTCAAATCATTCTGACCCTTGCACTCCCTGCACACTGATGGACTTTATATTTAAGAGAAAGCAAAACTGCCACAAGTTAGACAATTCAGCCCTCAGAGGAAAATATCCTCTGGAAGAGAGGTGATGGTATGAGAATCTAAGAAAGTAAACTCAGGTGCAACATCACAAAATATTTCTTCACTGAACAATTAGTGGATGCATGAATTGGCCTCCCAAAGGAGGTAAGAACATAAGAACATGCTATACTGGGTCAGACCAAGGGTCTATCAAGCCCAGCATCCTATTTCCAACAGTGGCCAATCCAGGCTGCAAGTACCTGGCAAGTACCCAAAAACTAAGTGTATCCCATGCTACTGATGCTAGTAATAGCAGTGGCTATTTTCTAAGTCAGGTTGATTAATAGCATGTAATGGACTTCTTCTCCAAGAACTTATCCAAACATTTGTTAAATCCAGCTAAACTAACTGCACTAACCACATCCCCTGGCAACAAATTCCAGAGTTTAATTATGCATTGAGTGAAAAAGAACTTTCTCAGATTAGTCTTAAATGTGCTACATGCTAACTTCATGGAGTGCCCCCTAGTCCTTCTATTATCCGAAAGAGTAAATAACCGATTCACATTTACCCATTCTAGACCTCTCTAAACCTCTATCATATCCCACCTCAGTCGTCTCTTCTCCAAGCTGAACAGCCCTAACCTCTTTAATCTTTCCTTATAGGGGAGCTGTTCCATCCTCTTTATCATTTTGGTTGGCCTTCTCTGTACCTTCTCCATCGCAACTATATTTTTTTGAGATGTGGCACCCAGAATTGCAGTCTCACCATGGAGTGATACAGAGGCATTATGACATTTTCCGTTTTTATTCACCATTCCCTTCCTAATAATTGCTAACATTCTGTTTGCATTTTTGTCTGCCATAGCACACTGAGCCGACGATTTCAATGTATTATCCACTATGACACCTAGATCTCTTTCCTAGGTGGTAGCTCCTAATATGGAACCTAACATAGTGGTATTATAGAATGGGTCATTTTTCCATATATGCATCACCTTGCACTTATCCACATTTAATTTCATCTGCCATTTGGATGCCCAATTTTCCAGTCTCACAAAGTCCTCCTGCAATTTATCACAATCCGCTTGTGATTTAACTACTCTGAATAATTTTGTATCATCTGCAAATTTGATTACTTCACTCATCGTATTCCGTTCCAGATCATTTATAAATATATTGAAAATAACTGGTCCCAGTACAGATCCCTGAGGCACTCCACTGCCCACCCTCCTCCACTGAGAAAATTGTCCATTTAATCCTACTCTCTGTTTCCTGTCTTTTAACCAGTTTGTAGTCCTCTAAAAGACATCTCCACCTATCCCATGACTTTTTACTTTTCCTGGAAGCCTCTCATGAGGAACTTTGTCAAATGCCTTCTGAAAATCCAAATACACTACATCTACCGGTTCACCTTTATCCACATGTTTATTAACCCCTTCAAAAAAGTGAAAAAGATTTGTGAGGAAAGACTTGCCTTGGGTACAACCATGCTGACTTTGTTCCATTAAACCATGTGTTTCTATATGTTCTGTGATTTTGATCTTTAGAACACTTTCCACTATTTTTCCTGGCACTGAAGTCAGGCTAACTGGTCTGTAGTTTCCCGGATTGCCGTGGAGCCCTTTTTAAATATTGGGGTTACATTACCCACCCTCCAGTCTTCAGGTAGAATGGATGATTTTAATGATAAGTTATAAATTTTTACTAATAGATCTGAAATTTCATTTTTTAGTTCCTTCAGAACTCTGGGGTGTATACCATCCGGTCCAGGTAATTTACTACTCTTCAGTTTGTCAATCAGGCCTACCACATCTTCTAGGTTCACCGTGATTTGGTTCAGTCCATTCCATCTCCGGATTGGGTATTTCCCCAACATCCTTTTCAGTAAACACTGAAGCAAAGAAATTGTTTAATCTTTCCGCGATGGCCTTATCTTCTCTAAGATAATTAACGGTCCAACTGACTCCCTCGCAGGCTTTCTGCTTCAGATATATTTTTTAAAGTTTTTACTGTGAGTTTTTGCCTCTACGGCCAACTTCTTTTAAAATTCTGTCTAAGCCTGTCTTATCAATATCTTACATTTAACTTTCCACCACTTATGCTTTATCGTATTTTCTTCTGTTGGATTCTTCTTCCAAGTTTTGAATGAAGATCTTTTGGCTAAAATAGCCTCTTTCACCTCACCTTTTAACCATGCCGTTAATCGTTTTGCCTTCCTTCCACCTTTCTGAATGTGTGGAATACATCTGGACTGTGCTTCTAGGATGGTATTTTTTTTAAAAAGTCCATGCCTCTTGCACACATTTTACCTTTGTAGCTGCTCCTTTCAGTTTTTTCCTAACTATTTTTCTCATTTTATCAAAATTTCCCTTTTGAATGTTTAGCACTAGAACTGTGCATTTGCTTACTGTCCCCCTTCCAGTCATTAATTCAAATTTGATCATATTATGATCACTATTGCCAAGCGGCCCCACCACTGTTACCTCTCTCACCAAATCCTGTGCTCCACTGAGAATTAGATCTAAAATTGCTCCCTCTCTCGTCTGTTCCTGAACCAATTGTTCCATAAAACTGTCATTTATTCCATCCAGGAACTTTATCTCTCTAGCATGCCTTGATATTCCATTTATATGTCAATATTGGGGTAATTGAAATCTCCCATTATTACTGCACTACCAATTTGGTTAGCTTCCCTAATTTCTCTTAGCATTTCACTGTCCTTCTGACCATCTTGGCCAGGTGGATGGTAGTATACTCCTATCACTATAGTCTTCCCCGACACACAAGGGATTTCCACCCATAAAGATTCAATTTTGCATTTGGTCTCATGCAGGATGTTTATCCTGTTGGGCTCTATGCCATCCTGGACATAAAGCAGCACCCCCGCCTCCCAGATGCTCCTCTCTGTCATTGCGATATAATTTGTACCCAAGTATAGCACTGTCCCATTGGTTATCCTCCTTCCACCATGTCTCTGAGATGCCAATTAAGTCTATGTCCTCATTCACTGCTATACATTCTAATTCTCCCATCTTACTTCTTAGACTTCTGGCATTAGCATACAAACATTTCAAAGTGTGGTTTTTGTTTGTATTTTCATTCTGTTTTCTAACTGTTAGGGATAAATTGGACTCTCTTAGCTCAGGTGAGTTTTTAATCACAGGCACTTGGATTACTTTTCTTATTAATCGAACCTTGCTGTTGGGATGCACTAATTCTAATGCGTCATTAGTATCCTTTGAAGATACCTCTCTTCAAACTATGCGCTGCTGAGCGACTGTCGGCTTTCCTCTTTGTTCTAGTTTAAAACCTGCTCTATCTCCTTTTTAAAGGTTAGCGCCAGCAGCTTGGTTCCACCCTGGTTAAGGTGGAGCCCATCCCTTCGGAAAAGACTCCCCCCTTCCCCAAAACATTCCCCAGTTCCTTACAAAACTGAATCCCTCTTCCCTGCACCATCATCTCATCCATGCATTGAGACTCTGAAGCTTTGCCTGCCTCTGGGGACCTGCGCGTGGAACAGGGAGCATTTCAGAGAATGCCACCCTGGAGGTTCTGGATTTCAGCTTTCTACCTAAGAGCCTAAATTTGGCTTCCAGAACCTCTCTCCCACATTTTCCTATGTAGTTGGTGCCCACATGTACAGCCGGCTCCTCCCCAGCACTGTCTATAATCCTATCTAGGTGACGCGTGAGGTCTGCCACCTTTGCACCAGGCAGGCAAGTTACCTGGCAGTCCTCACGTACACCAGCCACCTGTTATGCACAGAAGTGCTGGGCTGAAGGAAAAGGGCGGGGAGATTATTAAAAGCACAAACACACTAAATAATATACCCCAATAGTTTACTTCTCCCCAATACTTAAAAAAAAATTCCCAAGCAAAACTTACTGATTCCTTTCCGCCACCAGGAAGGTGATCCTCTCCTCTCAGTGCTTCCACTGAGAGGAGAGGATATGCACTGAGGATCCTTGTCTGTAGGATATGAAGGGTAAAACCAGGGATAAGCACAGAAGATCCTTAGCTGAGGGGGAGTAAAGAGTAAAGCTTTGGAGAAGGGCAGATCCTTTTGTGTGGAGGAGTGAGAGGTAAAGCCTGGGATAAGCACAGAGGATCCTTAGCATGATTTCAGTGCTGGGAAAAATCATGGAAACTGTTATAAAGAATAAAATCACAAAACATTTAGATAGACATGGTTTAGTGGGACACAGCCAGCATGGATTGACCCAAGGGAAGTCTTGCCTTCCAAATATCCTACATTTTTTGGAAGGGGTGAATAAACATGTGGATAAAGGTGAACCAGTAGATGTGTGGTGTATTTGGATTTTCAGAAAGCGATCGACAAAGTCCCTCTTGAGAAGCTTCTAAGAAAACTAAAAGAACATAAGAAGATAAGAAATTGCCATGTTGGGTCAGACCAAGGGTCCATCAAGCCCAGCATCCTGTTTCCAACAGAGGCCAAAACCAGGCCACAAGAACCTGGCAATTACCCAAATACTAAGAAGAACCCATGCTACTGATGCAATTAATAGCAGTGGCTATTCCCTAAGTATAATTGATTAATAGCCATTAATGGACTTCTCCTCCAAGAACTTATCCAAACCTTTTTTGAACCCAGCTACACTAACTGCACTAACCACATCCTCTGGCAACAAATTCCAGAGCTTTATTGTGCGTTGAGTGAAAAAGAATTTTCTCTGATTAGTCTTAAATGTGTTACTTGCTAACTTCATGGAATGCCCCCTAGTCCTTCTGTTATTCGAAAGTGTAAATAACCGAGTCACATCTACTCTTCAAGACCTCTCATGATCTTAAAGACCTCTATCATATCCCCCCTCAGCCGTCTCTTCTCCAAGCTGAACAGCCCAACCTCTTCAGCCTTTCCTCATAGGGGAGCCGTTCCATCCCCTTTATCATTTTGGTTGCCCTTCTCTGTACCTTCTCCATCGCAACTATATCTTTTTTGAGATGCAGCGACCAGAATTGTACACAGTATTCAAGGTCATGGGATATGAGGCGATGGCCGTTTATAGATTGCAAACTGGTTAAAAGACAGGAAACAGAGTAGGATTAAATGGTCAATTTTCTCAGTGGAAAAGGGTAAACAATGGAGTGCTCAGGGATCAGTTCTTGGACTGGTGCTTTTTAATATATTTATAGATGATCTGGAAAGGAGTACGACAAGTGAGGTGATCAAATTTGTGGATGACACAAAATTATGCGGATTGTGATAAATTGCAGGAGGATTTTGTGAGACTGGAAGATTGGGCTTCTAAATTGGTAGTGCAGTAATAATGGGAGATTTCAATTACCCCAATATTGACATATAAATGGAATATCAAGGCATGCTAGAGAGATAAAGTTCCTGGATGGAATAAATGACAGTTTTATGGAACAATTGGTTCAGGAACAGACGAGAGAGGGAGCAATTTTAGATCTAATTCTCAGTGGAGCACAGGATTTGGTGAGAGAGGTAACAGTGGTGGGGCCGCTTGGCAATAGTGATCATAATATGATCAAATTTGAATTAATGACTGGAAGGGGGACAGTAAGCAAATGCACAGTTCTAGTGCTAAACATTCAAAAGGGAAATTTTGATAAATGAGAAAAATAGTTAGGAAAAAACTGAAAGGAGCAGCTACAAAGGTAAAATGTGTGCAAGAGGCATGGACTTTTTAAAAAAAATACCATCCTAGAAGCACAGTCCAGATGTATTCCACACATTCAGAAAGGTGGAAGGAAGGCAAAACGATTAACGGCATGGTTAAAAGGTGAGGTGAAAGAGGCTATTTTAGCCAAAAGATCTTCATTCAAAACTTGGAAGAAGAATCCAACAGAAGAAAATACGATAAAGCATAAGTGGTGGAAAGTTAAATGTAAGATATTGATAAGACAGGCTTAGACAGAATTTTAAAAGAAGTTGGCCGTAGAGGCAAAAACTCACAGTAAAAACTTTAAAAAATATATCTGAAGCAGAAAGCCTGCGAGGGAGTCAGTTGGACCGTTAATTATCTTAGAGAAGATAAGGCCATCGCGGAAAGATTAAACAATTTCTTTGCTTCAGTGTTTACTGAAAAGGATGTTGGGGAAATACCCAATCCGGAGATGGAATGGACTGAACCAAATCACAGTGAACCTAGAAGATGTGGTAGGCCTGATTGACAAACTGAAGAGTAGTAAATTACCTGGACCGGATGGTATACACCCCAGAGTTCTGAAGGAACTAAAAAATGAAATTTCAGATCTATTAGTAAAAATTTATAACTTATCATTAAAATCATCCATTGTACCTGAAGACTGGAGGGTGGGTAATGTAACCCCAATATTTAAAAAGGGCTCCACGGCAATCCGGGAAACTACAGACCAGTTAGCCTGACTTCAGTGCCAGTAAAAATAGTGGAAAGTGTTCTAAAGATCAAAATCACAGAACATATAGAAACACATGGTTTAATGGAACAAAGTCAGCATGGTTGTACCCAAGGCAAGTCTTTCCTCACAAATCTTTTTCACTTTTTTGAAGGGGTTAATAAACATGTGGATAAAGGTGAACCGGTAGATGTAGTGTATTTGGATTTTCAGAAGGCATTTGACAAAGTTCCTCATGAGAGGCTTCCAGGAAAAGTAAAAAGTCATGGGATAGGTGGAGATGTCTTTTAGAGGACTACAAACTGGTTAAAAGACAGGAAACAGAGAGTAGGATTAAATGGACAATTTTCTCAGTGGAGGAGGGTGGGCAGTGGAGTGCCTCAGGGATCTGTACTGGGACCAGTTATTTTCAATATATTTATAAATGATCTGGAACGGAATACGATGAGTGAAGTAATCAAATTTGCAGATGATACAAAATTATTCAGAGTAGTTAAATCACAAGCGGATTGTGATAAATTGCAGGAGGACTTTGTGAGACTGGAAAATTGGGCATCCAAATGGCAGATGAAATTAAATGTGGATAAGTGCAAGGTGATGCATATATGGAAAAATGACCCATTCTATAATACCACTATGTTAGGTTCCATATTAGGAGCTACCACCTAGGAAAGAGATCTAGGTGTCATAGTGGATAATACATTGAAATCGTCGGCTCAGTGTGCTATGGCAGACAAAAATGCAAACAGAATGTTAGCAATTATTAGGAAGGGAATGGTGAATAAAAACGGAAAATGTCATAATGCCTCTGTATCGCTCCATGTGGGATTGCACATTGAATAATGTGTGCACTTCTAGTCGCTACATCTAAAAAAAAAAAAAAAAATACAGTTGCAGAGAAAGGTGACCAAAATGATAAGGGGCATGGAACGGCTGCCCTATGAGGAAAGGCTAAAGAAAGTAGGGCTGTTCAGTTTGGAGAAAAGACAATTGAGGAGGGATATGATAGAAGTCTACAAAATCATGAAAGGACTTGAATAAGTTAATGCAAATTGGTTATTTACTCTCTCAGATAATAGAAGGATCAGGGGGCACTCCATGAAGTTAGCAAGTAGCTCATTTAAAACAAATCAAAGAAAATTCTTTCATTCTGCATATAGTTAAGTTCTGGAATTCATTGCCAGAGGATGTGGTTATGGCAGTTAGTGTAACTGGGTTTAAAAAAGGTTTGGATAAGTTCCTAGAGGAAAAATCCATAATCTGCTATTAATTGATAAGGAATAGTAGCTTGATATCTATTTAATGTTTATGTACTTGCCAGGTACTTGTGACTTGTATTGGCCACTGTTGGAAACAGGATACTGGGCTTGATGGACCCTTGGTCTGACCCAGTATGGCATATCTTATGTTCTTAGCTGTGCAGGAGAGAGGGGTAAAGCCTGGGATAAACACAGAGTGGCCATTATTCACTAACCCTTAGATTCATAAAAAAGGTTTAATATTGCCCGTGCTAAGAAAAAGGGGCATGTTTAGAGAAATTTGGGAATTACCAAACCACCGCTTCATATGACATCACATTTCTTTCTCTCTCTCTCTCTCTAACCCCCTTCATCTCAAGCCCTTCCCCAGCCTGAAAAATGCCAAAACGGAATTTGCGAAACGCCATAACACATTTTAAAGAATGATGCGATAAGCTGGTTAATGGACAAGTTATTTGGTAAAGTTAGCTGGATAATGTCTTTTATATGCACTGTAATAAAAGTCCCACTGAATATTGCAACCTAAAGTTATCCAGCTACTTATAGATAGATAACTAAAAACCTAACTGGCTATATTCAAACATAGCTGGTCAGAAATTTTAGTTAACTGACGTTGTGTGGCTGGATAATTTCCTATTTAATAGTATACTGTTCTTGTCTACAGTACCTCCACAGGGAGGCTGTTCCATGCATCTACCACCCTCTCTGTAAAGAAATATTTCTTCAGATTGCTCCTGAGTTTACCCCCTTTCACCCTCATCCCATGACCTCATTATAGAGTTTGTTTTGCTGAAAGAGGCTTGCCGCCTGTGCATGGAAACCTTGGAGGAATGTAAATGTCTCTATTATATCTTCCCCATCTCACCTTTCCTCTAGGCCAGAGCTTTCCAAAGTGTGTGTCGCGACACTTTAGTGTGTCGCCTGCAGTGTGTCGCGCAAGCCCGGTGCACGTGACACACTGGCAAGTGGGAGCCAATGCGGCTGCCAGTGGACCTCATCCCACTGGCTGCTGAGCAGTGAAGTATCGCTGTGCTGTGTACCGGAGACACACAGCAGGAAGATCGGCAGGGCCGTGGTGGAGCTCACGTCACCATGGCCCGAAGAAAAAGGTCACGTCTAAACATGCAGGTGCTCCTCCTCCATGCCCATGCGGCCCCAGAAGAAAAATGTTGCCGGAGCCGCACGGACAGGAAGGAGGAGGCGCATGAGCCGCGTGCAGAAGAGGAGCAGCATTGTTGCAGCGGGCTGAGAAGAGGAGGAGGCCCGGTAGCAGGATCCCCACCGCGGATTGGCCCGAGAAGATCAGGGCCGCCATGGATCGGCCCGAGAAGATCAGGGCCGCTGCAGAGCCCATCCTGCAGCGACCCGTGAAGAGGAGGCCTAGAGGTAAGAGAGAGGCTGAGGGCCCGTAGAGTGTGTGTATGAGATGAGTTGAGAGATTGTGTGCGTGTATGAGATGAGTTGAGAGATTGTGTGTCTGTGCGTGTATGAGATGAGTTGAGAGATTGTGTGTGGGAGTGAGGACCTGAATGTTTGCAGAGACAGCATGTGAGAGCCTCTGTGTGTGTGTGAGAGAGACAGCATGTGAGAGTGAGAGCCTGTGCTTGAGCAAGATAGCATGTGGGAGTTTGAGAGAGAGCCTGGGTGTGTGAGAGTCAGACAGCATGTGCAAGATAGAGACTGTGTGTATGAATGATTGTATGAGAGAGAGCATGTGAGAGAGAGAAAGCATGTGAGAATGAGAACCTGACTGTATGTTTGAGGGAAGAAGATAGATGGAGAGAAAAGAAATAGAAAAAAGACAATATGAAAGGAATTGGCAAAATAAGAAAGGGGATGTAGAACAAAAAAGCCTGTGACCAACCGATTAGAAAACTAAGATCAGACAGCAAAGGTAAAAAAAAAAATACTTTTTTACTGATTGGCACATGTAATCTTTGGGAATGTGCAAGAGTAGCACTTTCTCTATGCGGATCTCACAATGTATGAGATCAACATGGAGGAAGTGGAAACCCACGGGGCCTGCACAGAGGAGGCAGCAGAATGGGCTTCAGTGCCAGTAGCAGTAATCAGCGCCTCCCCAATAGCCACACGGCAGCAGAGGAATGCGAGAGGGTCTGAGGTTGCTGGCAAAAGAAAGAGAGGGGGTCTCTGCCTTTAGTGTGTGCATGTGTATGAATGGGAGTCTGCCTGGGGGTGAATGCATGGGTGCCTGCCTGAGGGTGTGTCTGTGTATGAAAATGTATGGGTGTCTTCCTGGGGGTCTGTGTGTGTGAGAATGAATTGGTGCCTGCCTGGGGGTCTGTTTGTGTGAGAATGAATGTGTGCATGCCTGGGGGATGGTGAGGGAGTGGTGTGAAAATGAATGAGAGCCTGCCTGGGGGTCAGTTTCAGTGTGTGAGAATGACTGGGAGCTTGCCTGGGTGTGTGTGTATGTGAGGGAGCCAGAGAGAGTGAGAGCATGAGTGTGTATGAGAAAATCCAGGGAGTAGGAGTTTGTGTGGGGGGTGTGTGTGGAGGGGGGAGAGAGTGTCAGTGTCTGTGAGAGCGAGAAGTTATGGTGGGTATAAGAACATGAATGTGTATGTATGTGACAGTGTATGTGTAAGAGAGAATGGACATGTGAGTATGTGTGAGAGAGAGAGGATAACCTCCTAATCCTTGACAACATCAGGGTGACTGGAAATCAAGAGCTCCCACGTATGGACAGCAGGGGCTTTTTAAAATCCTTATTAGTTTTAACTAATAAGGATTTTATTAGTTAAAATCCTGTTATTTGATATATGTGCTGTTTTGAAATATTTTGAAATATTTTATTGGTGTTTGGGAAATTGTAAAAAATATATATGATTTTAATTAATAGAAATTCTATTTATCAATAGTTTTAAAATATTCTTTTATTAGTATGGTTTTACTAATATAACTGATGCTTTATGTTTCTTGATTTTATTTGTTTTATGAGGAATGGTGGTTCTGTTTTTCCATTGTTAATACACAGAGTCTGGCTTCTTGGGGTTTCCATTTCAGTTTTTGTCTAATTTGTGCTCCTTTATTTTGTATTCTGTATTTGGTGAGGGTCTGTCTCTGCTCTGTGTGTGTGAGCATGATGAGAGATTCTGCTAGCATAGGGATAGCAATCTGGTTTGTTTTGTTTCCTCAGTAGTTTGTGTATTGTTATCCTAGGACCCAGTGTAATATTTACCCTTGCTTATTCACAGGTAGGGTTATTATTGTTTGAGTCCTTGGTGTTATTACTGTTATGTTACAATGGGATTGCAGTATAGATTTTGAGTGTCTTTTTTGCGAGGTTTTATTTTAGTTCACAATGTGCCTGGCAGAGGAAGGTGTTTGTGCTGCTGTTACTGTGAGGTGACACCAGAATTTGAAAATATTTTTTTGTATGATGAGTTATACAAGAAACATCCAAGCTCCATTGTTGGGGGAATTTCAGTGGATGCACAGAGTTACAGAACTGGAGGTGCAGGATTTATATTGACATTCTGTCCCTTCCTATAAATTCCAGACTTCACTCACATAGCCATATAGAATTAGTTGAATGAGGCTATCAAATCATTATATAGTGTGAAACTGGCCAGTTTTTTTAAATTACGCAGAAGACCCTTTGGACTTTTTTTATTAACACCAAATATTCAAAAGCTGTGTTCATCCCATCAAGCTCATATATCTCATTAAAGAGGTAAATTGAATAACACAATAATTTGTTTTATTATTGTTACTCATAAATTATAACAATAACATTAATCTTGGAATATTATATATTTTTATATAAATATAAAAATAAAAAAAAAAGCAAGGTAAGAGCCCTTTAAATTGCGGCTCTCCCTTCCGGCGATCCTTTTCTGCTGCGCCTCACCTGCCCTCCAGCCAGCCTAGTCGGCGCCGCCCCGTCCTGGGACCAAGCCCCGCTGACCTCCGATCGCAGCCCTGAGCCCCGAACCAGCCGACCACGTGGGACCCTAAGCCAGCCTACTTCCCGCTGCCACCAATCAGCAGGCAGAAAACAGAAAGCAGCTCAAAGCAGGAACTGACGGAGAAAAAATAAAAAAAAAAGCAAGGTAAGAGCCCTTTAAATTGCGGCTCTCCCTTCCGGCGATCCTTTTCTGCTGCGCCTCACCTGCCCTCCAGCCAGCCTAGTCGGCGCCGCCCCGTCCTGGGACCAAGCCCCGCCGACCTCCGATCGCAGCCCTGAGCCCAGAACCAGCCGACCACGTGGGACCCTGCGAAGCAGGGCGAAGTGAACGAAGCAGCCCATCAGAAGGCAGCTAGAAGGCCTTTAAATCACTGCGTCTCACGTCGGCCGGAAACGCACCCACACGTAGACAGGAAGTGCCCTCAGACTTAAATAGACACGCCGTCCTCCGGCGTCTCGCGCCGGGCGTCGCGCGTCCGAAGGAGCGTGATCTAAGGGGCCTGCCCCTTAGAGCGCCCCTTTGAACGTCCCAGAGCCAAGCGAAAATGCACACCAGTACCTCCAGAGCTCTTTCAAAATCCTTCTAGGTCAGGACGCCGCCCCCAGACACAATCGGACACCCCACAGCCGTGTCATTAGAATGCCAAGTACATCTCTTACAAAGCCCAAGCAATCACCTTTACCCTAATTTTGCACTCTTCACTGCAATCTCCAGCACGCATCTAACTCCTGCACTCAGCTCCAGCATTCAGCTCCAGCAGTCAACTCCTGCACTCAGCTCCAGCAGTCAACTCCAGCAGTCAACTCCTGCACTCAGCTCCAGCACTCAGCTCCAGCACTCAGCTCCAGCAGTCAACTCCTGCACTCAGCTCCTGCACTCAGCTCCAGCAGTCAACTCCTGCACTCAGCTCCTGCACTCAGCTCCTGCACTCAGCTCCAGCATTCAGCTCCAGCAGTCAACTCCTGCACTCAGCTCCTGCACTCAGCTCCAGCAGTCAACTCCAGCACTCAGCTCCAGCAGTCAGCTCCTGCACTCAGCTCCTGCACTCAACTCCAGCAGTCAACTCCTGCACTCAGCTCCAGCAGTCAACTCCTGCAGTCAACTCCTGCACTCAGCTCCAGCAGTCAACTCCTGCAGTCAACTCCTGCAGTCAACTCCTGCACTCAGCTCCAGCAGTCAACTGCATTCAACTCCTGCATTAAATTCCAGCATTCAATTCCAACACCCTAATCCAGCATTCAAATCCAGCACTCAACTCCAGCACTCAACCCCAGCATTGCGTCCAAACAGCATTCCAAGTGCCCTCATCTCAACCACTGTGCACACACCCGCTTGTACAGCCTCAATTTTCTGGGACCTCAGCCATGCTCATTTTCCCTATCCCAATCATCAAAAACCTCTACAACAACCGGATAAAACCAGCCAACCATTCAGTCTTCCACCACAAACGTCTGATACCAATAATGACAACCCCTCTCACCCAATTCCTCGGACTATCCTTATTCTCTCTAACACTCTTTAACGCTCAATCAATCTCAAAAAAAACTCACATAATCAATGACTATCTCCAGGACACACAACCGGATATATGTGCTATGACAGAAACATGGTTGAAACCCACAGACCTACCTCTAATTAACCAACTACCCATTCACATCTACGACATCTACTCCATACCCAGACCCAAAAAAAGAGGGGGAGGACTTTGCTTAGCTGCAAAGAAGGAGCTCAGACTAACCCTACAGACCACTATTCACTCCTCTCGACTGGAATTTGCCCTCTTCAGCTCTAAACAGCTCCAAATTTGTTTAATATATGCCCCTCCCGGTCTCCTGGATTCAGATCCATCACCACTCATTGAACTCATCGCCAAACACCTAAAAAATGACACCCCAGCTGTCATCCTAGGAGACTTTAACATTCACACAGACGTGATCCCTTTATCCGCCAATTGCGATATGCTACTATCTTCTTTTAAGGCTATGGGCTTCTCTCAAATTGTTAAAGGTCCCACGCACAGAGCAGGGCACACTCTGGACCTTATATTCATCAACTCAGGCCTTTCACAATCTTCCCCACCACAATGCTCCCCTATCCCATGGTCAGATCACCTGATGATAACAACTAATCTCTGTATCAAGGACAACCCCATATCTCCAAACACCAAAACCACAATTCACTACAGGAACTCATGCTCTAGAGAGGACCTCACCTCTCTCCTATCTTCGGAACTCGCCAATCTTGACCTTTCAGACGCAGAAACAGCCACCTCGTCATGGCACAACATTACGAACAAGGTGGCAGAAAAACTTTGCCCTCAAAAAACCAAAGAGATCAACCCAGCCTGCAAAACCAAAAAACCATGGTTCACACAGGAACTAAAAACCATCAAATTAGAATTGAGAAAAAAAGAACACGCATGGCGGAGAAATCCTTCCAACACTACACTGAATGAGTACAAAACCCTCATGCACAACTACAGAAACAACATCCTTCGCACAAAGAGAGATTTTTATGCCCACAAAATTCACAATTTTTCCTTTGATCCCAAAGCACTGTTCACATATGTCTCAGAGCTCACAAAACCCACCTCACCAACTATCCCAGATGATCAAGCACAATCAAGATGCACAGAGCTTGCTCAATTTTTTGAAAACAAAATTCTCAAGCTAATGGCCCCTCTGGCAACCAGTAACACAGTACCTCCTTCTATCATCACTCCTTCACGCAACCAGAACATAAACCTTGATTCATTCGAACCTATCTCCTCACTTGAAATCGAAATGACTCTCAAAAAGATGAAACCCTCCACTCACCCGACAGATTCCATCCCTTCTAAACTCCTACTCACCATCCCGAACATCATAGCGAAGCCCTTAGCAGAGATAATTAATAGCTCGCTAACCCAAGGACTAGTACCAGACATCCTGAAACTAGCCACCCTCAAACCTCTCCTCAAAAAACCCAACTTGGACCCTACAGACCCAGCTAATTTTCGCCCCATAGCTAACCTTCCATTTGTAGCCAAACTTATGGAGAGGATAGTCAACAAACAGTTATCTGAATACCTAGAAGAGCATAAAATACTCACAACAGCCCAATTCGGATTCCGCAAATCCCTTAGTACGGAATCCCTCCTAACCTCTCTAACTGACAGAGTCCTCGTAGGTCTGGAGAAAAAGACCCCATACCTTCTGATTCTCCTCGACCTATCAGCTGCGTTTGATACCGTAAAACACTCTATCCTGATTGACCGGCTCTCAGACATAGGCATCTCAGGATCAGCCCTGGAATGGTTCAGATCCTTCCTACACAATAGGACTTTCAAGGTCAGAATCAGCAACAAGGACTCCCTCCCGGTCAAATCCTCTTTCGGAGTTCCCCAAGGATCCTCTCTCTCCTCCACCCTCTTTAACATCTATCTTCTCCCCCTATGTCATCTACTCTCAAGTCTTAAGGTCACACACTTCATATACGCAGACGATGTTCAGATTCTGCTGCCAATCACTGACTCCATCTCCAGCACCATCAACTTCTGGAACAATTGTCTACAGTCCATAAACTCACTCCTATCTAGCCTTAACCTAGTACTTAATACGTCAAAAACAGAACTTTTGCTTATCACTCCAGATGAGAACCTTCAGCCTACCAACAACCTAACCTCATCACCAATGATCAATTCCACTCAAGTAAGAGACCTGGGGGTCACCTTAAACAAAAGGCTGAACCTCAAAGAATTTGTCAAGAACACAACGAAAGAATGCTATTATAAACTACATATTCTGAAAAAGCTGAAACCTCTCCTGCATTTTCAGGACTTCAGAACAGTCCTCCAAACAATACTATTTTCCAAGATCGATTACTGCAACTCTCTGCTTATAGACCTTCCAACCATAACCACAAAACCTCTACAAATGTTGCAGAACTCCGCCGCAAGGATTCTTACTAACACCAGCAGAAGTGAACACATAACACCCATACTAAAACACTTACACTGGCTCCCCATCAGATCCAGAATCATTTTCAAAGTGCTAACTATAACACACAAGAACATCCATTCACAAACGTCGCTAGATCTAAGCCTTCCACTTCGCCTACACGAGTCTTCAAGACCAATCAGAAACAGATACTTAGGCACCTTACACGTACCTTCAGCCAAGTCCTCACTCAAGAAACGTGCATTCTCGACTGCCAGCCCCCTTCATTGGAATGCCCTCCCCACGGACATTCGCCTCGAACCGTGTACTCGAACATTCAAAATGAAACTCAAGACCTGGCTCTTTACAAAAGCCTACACTTAAAGGTCTAGCTCAGAACCACATCCCAGAACTTGAATCATTCTCGCTTTTATAATCATATCAAACAACTCCTAATTTTATCCTTGGTCTCACAATTCCAAATCATTAAATATTTGAGCATGCTACACCAATACCTCTTAATCCAGATGTAACCTCAGTTTTTGAAGTCTTCACTCCTATAGAAATAACCGCCAGTTCTTATTTACTTAACCCTATTCTGTAGACGTAAACTTTTCATGAAGACTGTAAACACCTGTATTTATTATAAGAATTTGTATTTACTATTTATATTTATTATTTAGCCATTAACATTGTTCTGTTACCACTTGGTACTATTTCTCTCCTTTACCTCAAACTCTAAGTTCCTACTAAGTTAGCCATGTTATTTATACCCAATTGTTGGATGTAATTGTATATTTGTTTAATTGTTCAATCTGTTTGATGTAATTTTCTGTTCCTTGTTCTGTGTAAACCGAAGTGGTATGCACAAGTGCATGAACTCCGGTATATAAAAGCCTTTAAATAAATAAATAAATAAATAAATAAATAAATAAATGAAAGGTTTTCACAAGATAGGTTGTGTCGTGAAACATTTTATTATGTATATATTTAAGGAAACATACATACATTGTCGAAATACATTTCGTTCGTTTAACCTTTAACTTCTGGTTTGCTAGTAGACTGAATTATTGTGTCCCGAAATTATGTTTGTCTAAAAAGTGTGTCACCAACATGAAAAGTTTGGAAAGCTCTGCTCTAGGCTATACAGGTCTAGATCTTTAAGCCTGTCCCCATAATGACTATTGGCCATTTTAGTAGTCACCTTCTGGATAGATTCCAACCCATTTATCTGAACTATTTTTCTCTCCTGCCCTTCTGAACTTCCCTCTGTATCTGCGTAGGACTGCTTATCTGCCTTCCTTCTAGGAGGGAGAGAGAGAGGGAGACTGCTAGAAAGATACACACAGATGTATGGAATTTTACTACCACTTACCCTATTCATACTAAGAATGTTGTAGTATGGTTGCTATGTTGGTAACCACTTCAGTCTGTGGAAGTAAAGGTCAATAAACAAAAAACATAGCAAGTGATACCTTTTTATTGGACTAACAATACATTTGTCGTTCAGCTAGCAAGAACAAAAGGTCGAGACAAAAGAGCAGGTCAGAACACTAATGATGAAAAATAGATACTGAAAAAGAACAGAATGGACAAATTCCCCAAATCTACCATGCTGCAAATGATGCCTGCATTTAGCACAGGAGCCCATGGGAAAGAGTAGCAGAGTGGTTAGAGCAGTGGGCTGAGAACCAGGGAAGTCAGGCTTCAAATCCCACTCATGCTTCTTGTGCCTTTACTACCTGAGATACAAACTTACAGGACAATTTTCAAACAACTCTGAATTTGTTAGAGCATTTACTGCATGATAAATGCAGATTTTTAATTTTGAATTGATTTTTTTTTTAAATATATTCTCTGTACTTATTTCCCTGTCCCCAGAGAGCTCACAATCTAAGTTTGTACCTGAGGCATTGGACGGTAAAGGGACTTCCCAAGATCACAAGAAGCAGCAGTGGGATTTGGACCGCTGCTGTAACCACTAGGCTACTCCTTCACTTGATTAGAGAATGACCCCTTGTTTTTGTTGGGAACACAGTAGGCCCTAGGAGGGAATGAAGTTGTATTCTGCACCTCAAGCAGATTTCAAAGGATAAACTTGCCAAACTTACTGCTGCAGCAGCCATCCCTTTCCAAACAATATTGAGATATGAATGTGTGTCGAGAAATCCACTACAGCCTTACAGATCTCCTGTATGGGGACTGACCACAAGTGCTCTCATGGCTCGGATGGAATGAGCCTTGACATGGCCCACCAAATTTATCCCCACCTGAGCATAATAAAATGAGATGCAATCTTCTACTCTAGTAAATAGCATCTTATTGGCAACAGCAGTCCCCAGTATTTATCATAATAAACAAAAAGCTGGGTGGATTTTCTATGGGCTTCAGTCTGCTCCAGGTAGAAGGCCAACACTCTTGCAGTCCAAACTGCAGTGCTTTCTCACCTTGGTGGACATGGCATGGGAAAAAAGTTTGGAAGGGCAATGATTGGCGAAGATGGAATTCCAGCACTACCTTAAATGGTGGTGTCTCTGTACAGGAAGGGTTAAAGGACACAGAAAAGTGGCACCCATCCAATGTTAATCACTTGAAATATCACCAAGATATTTTGGTGAGGAGTTGGGAGTTCCATCCAAGTATAAAAAAATGAATGGAAGCAGTTTAAAAAATGGTAAGAACTTTATCCAAGGCAGCTTGACTAAGATATGACAATTTGGGAAGTGAAATGAAGTATCAAGCTACTATTCAGCTGTTCAGCTTGGAGAAGAAATGGCTGAGGGGGGATATGATAGAGGTCTTTAAGATCATGAGAGGTCTTGAACGAGTAGATGTGACTCGGTTATTTACACTTTCGAATAATAGAAGGACTAGGGGGCATTCCATGAAGTTAGCAAGTAACACATTTAAGACTAATCGGAGAAAATTCTTTTTCACTCAGCGCACAATAAAGTTCTGGAATTTGTTGCCAGAGGATGTGGTTAGTGCAGTTAGTGTAGCTGGGTTCAAAAAAGGTTTGGATAAGTTCTTGGAGGAGAAGTCCATTACCTGCTATTAATCAAGTTTACTTAGGGAATGGCCACTACTATTAATTGCATCAGTAGCATGGGATCTTCTTAGTGTTTGGGTAATTGCCAGGTTCTTATGGCCTGGATTGGCCACTGTTGGAAACAGGATGCTGGGCTTGATGGACCCTTGGTCTGACACAGCATGGCAATTTCTTATGTTCTTATGAAGTAGATCCTCTAGCCACCCAGTAGTACATCCAGTGTTGGGAGGAAACTCCAAAACCTCCACTGAAACTGGAAAGGATCTGGATTGTGAATTCAGCTATTTGAAAGACTAAAGGAGATGCAGATTTACTCAGATGAAATAATCATGTAGAGGGTTGTGTGAAGATTGGACATGTGACTTCAAGTTATGAGTCACTTTATTTGAACGATTAGAAAAGTTATGTTGGAACCTCCTCATGGCCTCCAGCATGATTTTTACTAGAAAGTATTAACCAACATCCAGGGCCTTGGAAATAAATCTGCCCCCCCCCCCCCCCGCCACCTTACAGGGAATCTTGAAAGGAATAGCGGTTTAATAAGAATATGGGACTTGTTCTGCAGGTTAAAACCCATCATTTATTTAATTTATTTATTTATTTAACACTTTTCTATACCGACCTTCATGAATAAATTCAAATCAAATCGGTTTACATGTAACAAGGGGTAGAACTTAATCAACCATTTAACAAGAGGCGAAAGTTACATATAATAAGGAGGTAGTAACTTGGGGGAGGCAAAGGACAGCAAAACTGAATAAACTAAATAACGAAACAAAGAAACAGAGGCAAAATATCAAGCCTAAACTAGGCGGGGTGCCTAGTCAGGTAAGCGGAGTCCTGTCTGGTAGCAAATCATGTGAGGGATGTCTTTGGACTCCAATGAGGATATGAGCCCAGGGGCTGCTACATAAATAAAGGTTGGATGACTTACCAGCTAAATGAGTGCATACCTTCAAACCCTCCCCCGGAAAGTCTTTGAAACACCCTCTTTGTATATGAATATTTTTCTGCATGGCATGTGTATTCCCACCCTTCTGAAAATTTGCTTACCATGCATAGAAGCTGCTTACATGAATACATGCAGATTTTATGCACACAGCTGCTGAATAAGTTTTTGAAAATTATTCTCAGGGACGATAACTTTCAAACTGGCCCGCAGACACCCATTTGTGCACATGCATCAGCCCGCACCCTGGTACGTGGCTATTTTATAACTTGTGTGCGCACATTGAGGTATGTTATAAAATAGCATGGGTGCGCAAATCCCACTTCTACTGCATAAGGAAGGGGATTTTAAAAGGAGCGCGTGCCCATGCTACTCGTCCACGATTTGCCCACTTAACAGCTAGGTCTTCCAACCTCCCCTGGTTTGATAGCCTACACTCTCCCCAGTTACCCTAGACCCTTTAAACCCCTCAGAAAAATGCTTGATCCTTTTATTTTATGAGTTACACATCATTCATAGCAGAAACAAAGTTACGCAGCAAGGAGCCTTGGCATATACCAGGGTGCATAAGTATTTATGCGTGCATCTCATGGACAGGCCCCGAAATGCCCATACCCCTCCACTTTTTGAAAAGTTTTTAGATGTGCACTGTGGCATTTACATGCCTATATGGGCGCTTTTTAAAATACAATTGGTGTGCGTAAGCCCAACTTCACTTATCCCTTAATTTCGGCGTGCCGAGCTTTTAGATTTAATATTAAAATAACCAAACACTTCCAAACTGACTTATAACATAAGGCTAAGGTCTGCCTGGATTTTAGAGTGGATTTGTGTGGACAGGTCTGCTTTGAAAATTCACAGCTTCGCTGGGTACATGTGTGGACCTGGAGGTCTGCATGTGTAGATTTATCTGCATGCCTTTGAAAATCAAAAGTATGTACAGAAATCCTTTCCCTGCCTCCAGACTGTCTCTTGTGGCTGCGCATATGGGTATCTTTAAAATCGAGCTTTGCACATACTTTACACCCCGGCTGATTTTGAAATGGCCATTTAACCACTTAAAACCAGGCTTCATGTGCATAAACCCCAAAAAGATTTAAGAGAGACTTAGTCTTTTTAACCCATTACCAGGCATAATTCTGCTGCCTTGCTCTCATCTATAACATCGGCCTTCCCCTGCACCCCTTCCCCTTCCCACTACCATTTGTAATCTGCGATTCATTTCTATGTTCAGGCAAAGTCATTCTTTGACTTGACCTGCTCATTATGTTTCGACCTGATGAAGGGATTGTTAGCTGCCGAAACCGAAAGCTACTGAAGGAATGTGTTAAGTTAGGCCAGTAAAAGTTTGTCACCTGATATATTTTTTGTTTGTTAACCTCCGTTTCAGTGCAGTGCTATAGTAACAGAAAGTTACAGACTAACCTCCGAGTCCATTCCTGGGTACCTTCTCCCTTTGCTTCTTCCCAGACACTTGGTTTTCCCTTCGTCCAGTAGCTGGCACCAGAAGCCTTTATGGGAATCAAACCTGTAACATGAACAGCCTCTGTAAGTAACCTGGAACGCATTGCTGCCTATACTTCTGAACTGGATGAAATCCTTCCACCTTCATAGTGATTAGCTACTATAGATTCATCATTGGTGCACAGCCACTGAGTAAGCATCCCTGTTTTTCTAAATCTCATTCCAAAGCACTCTGCTCTGCTGTTATAGACAACAGGATCACAGATGTGTTAGAATGAGAGCTTGAAAACCAGAATTGTGCCAGTGTCTCCAGTGGAATGGAGTAGGGTTTCAGAGTATGCAGAGTACACAGGGTTGTAGAAAAAGGCGGATCCATAGAAAACGAACAGCAACAAAAACCAGTCAGTACTCTGAGCTTCCAAACAAAGAAGGTGGAAATAGAAAAGCAGTGGGGAGTAAAAGTAATGCGAAGTTGGAGTTGGATCGGCCCAGGTCCAGGAAGGGTGGGGATCAGATAAAAGGAGAAAAAGAAATCTATATGAAAAGAACGTGCAAATGTTATGGTAATGGGCAACATTTTGCAACCCTCCTATGGATATCTATAGGTGAAAGCAGATCTGGTAGCATGTGTATCTGTATAATGATAGTTCTCTGGTGTATGGGTCATAGCATAACAGATTGGTTATCCCTTTACCTGAACACTCATACTTCCTGGGGCTCTTGTCACAATGGCCCTTTGCTTACCCAGCATCTTCCCTCACCTCCGCTGCTCTATGTATATCAGGACACTTTCTTTCTGCTCTTGTTATTTATAGAATAACCTGATTTTTTTTAGCTGACTACATAAAAAAAAAATAGCACATCTTACATCTTATCCAGGTGCACTTTTTACAACTGTACAAAATTTACAGCCAGAAATGTAACAGCCAGATGTGCATTAAAGCAGCCCTAGTTGTCTAGCAAGTATGCAATTAATTCCCTGAGACATTTGTTGACAGAAAGGATTGGATGCTCAGGGGAATGGTCAGAGCTTTTCACCTGTAAGCCACTGGTTCAAAACCCAGCTCAGGAGGCCTATGTGAAATGAGAGGGTGCTCTTAGTCCAGTTCAGGGGCCATAGCAGAAAAGTTTGTACTCTGGATCCTGTTAGATTCCTACAAATCTGCATTCTGCTACACACCTCAGTCGCACAGAGACAGAAAAGATGCTGGATGGATGACATGGGCCTTCCTGGATAGGAGCCTGGGATAAGCAGAGGTAAAGCCAGAGATCATCTAGGATATTGTAGTAGGGCCAGAAAATTGACAGACAGTCCTTATGTAATTATTTCACTTTCACTCATGAGAAGTATGCCTGAACAGAAAAGCAACATGGAGAAGGAAATCCCCAGAAGCCTCTGCGTGTCTTTGGCCTGCCTGGGCTGAATGGACTGAGTGACTTACAGAATGTCCCTGAATATCTATAGAAGCAGGCAAGCTGGCACCAGACAGGTGATGTCTATTCATAGAGTCACCACAGGGGAGCTTCAGGCACCATTCTCAGGAGTTTGTAATCCACACAGTTACAGACGTGTTGATTGCCTTTACCAGTAAGAGTTTAACAGAACAAAGAGAGCCATGGGAAATGGGCTACACATCCTGGGAAGCCAATCAGGGTAGTTAGCGATGATTTAATCATGCAGTTGACATTACAACTTATGTAAATGATCCTTTGGGCAGTCATGCAAGTCTCTAGAAACTTCTATCCTTTTCCTGTATTTGAATGTTACCTATAAAAGAAGGATCACTTCCAGTATCCAGAGAGATGCTGGTCAGATTGTAAGACGAAGGGCACCCAGTACCCAGCATCTCCCGAGAACACTTATATTGACTAATAAAAATACATTATACTTTTTACTGAGTCTAAGTGTTCTTGTGTCCCTAGCCATAAGCATAGAGTAAGCTTTACACTCAGGAGATAGCAGCACAAAGAGAATGAAGTCATAACTATAAAGTTATAGAGGAGAGCAGGTATCAGGGAATGGTTGTTTGAATAGAAGTTTTAACTGAAAACTAAAAAAAAAACAGTGATGACAAAGCCCCTCTTCGTTCTACTGTACACAATTTTAGGGGTACAGGAGGCTGTTGGTCACTGTGCTCCCTCCTCCACACCTGTCTGGACTAGCAGGGCTACAAGCAGTTCTCCCTATTACCTCCTATACCACACCCAATCCGAATAGGTCAGGAATGACAACATGTTTTATCCACAGAATTAGACTTTTATTTGTCAGACTTTGCAGGCTTAGCATTTAGAAAAAGATATACAGTGATGGGGGGAAAGCAAGATGGAGGCATAGTGCGGCTGTTGAGCGTTGCTAGCCCTGTTTCTCTGCTTGTTTTTTGATTCCTGGACTTTACTATGCCTTCAAAACACAAGGGGAAGGTGAGAGTTTTCCCTCCTGAACCCCTATGAGCCAGCCAGCAGTGTGGGGAACCGAGGAGATTGATGTGAGTCATGACGGGGGAGAGCCATGTTCTCTGACAGTCCAGATCTTCACTCGCAATCGGCACAGCATGACCCCGGCGAGGTTGTCTCTCAGGCGCCCTTCGATGATGCAGTTGGAGTGCCTGAGGAGGAGGGGGTGCTTCCTTGTTCATCGCTGAGTGCAGGAACACAGTCTGGCCCCAGAGCGGAGACAAGCCCGCGAGTTGAAAGCTCTGCAGTAGCTCGATCCCGTGATTCTTCATCAAGGGGGCCTACAGAGAGTTTCCCCTTTGGTCAGCATGGAGAAAATCCTGCCAGCGAAGTTGGTGAATCACCTGCTATGCTATCTCTTCCGGAGGTGGTCACTCTAGGGGCAATTTGGGACTTGGTTGCAGGCTTTGGGTCTTCTCTAAGGCATTTGGAAAATACAATGGACTCTTTCTCTTTAAATTCTCACCAAAAAATCCTGGAGGTTCAAGAACAGTTAGCACTGCCTCAAATAGGATTTTGGATACTGAAAATAATATTGTCATTTCAAGCTCTATATGTTGCTATTATTAAAGAGCAGTCGGCTTTTTCCAGACGTTTGGAACTTCTTGAAAATAATGCTGAAGCGGTTCCTGTTAAAAATCCTTAGTTTCTCTGAAGAAAATATTCCTTCTGTAAATTTTAGTCATTTCCTTCCTAAAAGAACTGCCTCAGGACCTGCAGTTGATGTTCAAGCATCGGAAAATTTACCCAGCTTTTTAGAGAATTCTTACCTGGAAATTCTGGAGAGAATCACTTTCTACATAAGAACATAAGATGCCATACTGGGTCAGACCAAGGGTCCATCAAGCCCAGCATCCTATTTCCAACAGTGGCCAATCCAGGCCACAAGAACCTGGCAAGTACCCAAAAACTAAGTCTATTCCAGTTACTGTTGCTAGTAATAGCAGTGGCTATTCTCTAAGTCAACTTAATTAATAGCAGGTAGTGGTCTTCTCCTCCAAGAACTTATCCAATCCTTTTTTAAACACAGCTATACTAACTGCACTAACCACATTCTCTGGCAACAAATTCCAGAGTTTAATTGTGCGTTGAGTAAAAAAAAGAAATTTCTCCGATTAGATTTAAATGTGCCACATGCTAACTTCATGGAGTGCCCCCTAGTCTTTCTATTATCCGAAAGAGTAAATAACCGATTCACATCTACCCATTCTAGACCTCTCATGATTTTAAACACCTCTATCATATCCTCCCTCAGCCATCTCGACTCTCAAAGCTGAAAAGTCCTAACCTCTTTAGTCTTTCCTCATTGGGGAGCTGTTCCATTCCCCTTATTATTTTGGAAGTCCTTCTCTGTACCTTCTCCATTGCAATTATATCTTTTTTGAGATGCAGTGACCAGAATTGTACACAGTATTCAAGATGCGGTCTCACCATGGAGCGATACAGAGGCATTATGACATTTTCCGTTTTATTCACCATTCCCTTTCTAATAATTCCCAACATTGCTTTTTTGACTGCCGCAGCACACTGAACAGACGATTTCAATGTGTTATCCACTATGATGCCTAGATCTCTTTCTTGGGTTGTAGCACCTAATAGGGAACCTAACATTGTGAACTATAACATGGGTTATTTTTCCCTATATGCATCATCTTGCACTTATCCACATTAAATTTCACCTGCCATTTTGATGCCCAATTTTCCAGTCTCACAAGGTCTTCCTGCAATTTATCACAATCTGCTTGTGATTTAACTACTCTGAACAAATTTGTATCATCTGCAAATTTGATTATCTCACTTGTTGTATATCTTTCCAGATCATTTATAAATATATTGAAAAGTAAGGGTCCCAATACAGATCACTGAGGCACTCCACTGCCCACTCCCTTCCACTGAGAAAATTGTCCATTTAATCCTACTCTCTGTTTAAGAACATAAGAAATTGCCATGCTGGGTCAGACCAAGGGTCCATCAAGCCCAGCATCCTGTTTCCAACAGAGGCCAAAACCAGGCTACAAGAACCTGGCAATTACCCAAACACTAAGAAGAACCCATGCTACTGATGCAATTCATAGCAGTGGCTATTCCCTAAGTAAAATTGATTAATAGCCATTAATGGACTTCTCCTCCAAGAACTTATCCAAACCTTTTTTGAACCCAGCTACACTAACTGCACTAACCACATCCTCTGGCAACAAATTCCAGAGCTTTATTGTGTGTTGAGTGAAAAAGAATTTTCTCCGATTAGTCTTAAATGTGCTACTTGCTAACTTCATGGAATGCCCTCTAGTCCTTCTATTATTCGAAAGTGTAAATAACCGAGTCAAATCTACTCGTTCAAGACCTCTCATGATCTTAAAGACCTCTATCATATCCCCCCTCAGCCGTCTCTTCTCCAAGCTGAACAGCCCTAACCTCTTCAGCCTTTCCTCATAGGAGAGCTGTTCCATCCCCTTTATCATTTTGGTTGCCCTTCTCTGTACCTTCTCCATCGCAACTATATCTTTTTTGAGATGCGGCGACCAGGATTGTACACAGTATTCAAGGTGCGGTCTCACCATGGAGCGATACAGAGGCATTATGACATTTTCCGTTCTATTTACCATTCCCTTCCTAATAATTCCTAACATTCTATTTGCTTTTTTGACTGCTGCAGCACACTGAGCTGACGATTTTAAAGTATTGTCCACTATGATGCCTAGATCTTTTTCCTGAGTAGTAGCTCCTAATATGGAACCTAACATCGTGTAACTACAGCAAGGGTTATTTTTCCCTATATGCAACACCTTGCACTTGTCCACATTAAATTTCATCTGCCATTTGGATGCCCAATCTTCCAGTCTTGCAAGGTCCTCCTGTAATGTATCACAGTCTGCTTGTCATACATTTGACTGCGGCAGTCAAAAAAAAAGGAGATAGAGCAGCTTTTAAACTAGAACAAAGGGGAAAGCCGACAGTTGCTCAGCAG
This sequence comes from Rhinatrema bivittatum, assembly GCF_901001135.1. Taxonomy (NCBI): domain Eukaryota; kingdom Metazoa; phylum Chordata; class Amphibia; order Gymnophiona; family Rhinatrematidae; genus Rhinatrema; species Rhinatrema bivittatum. The sequence continues at coordinate 4,752,529 of NC_042615.1, forward strand.
CGCATGGTTCGGAGAGAGGTATCTTTAAAGGATACTAATGATGCATTAGAATTAGGGCATCCCGACAGTGAGGTTCCAATAATTAGAAAAGTAGTCCAAGTGCCTGTAACTAAAAACTCACCTGAGCTAAAAAATTCTAACTTATCCCTATCAATTAAAAACAGGAATGAAAATACAAACAAAAAACAAACTTTGAAATGTTTGTATGCTAATGCCAGAAGTCTAAGAAGTAAGATGGGAGAATTAGAATGTATAGCAGTAAATGATGACATAGACTTAATTGGCATCTCAGAGACATGCTGGAAAGAGGATAACCAATGGGACAGTGCTATACCGGGGTACAAATTATATTGCAATGACAGAGAAGAGCACTCGGGAGGAGGTGTGGCGCTTTATGTCCGGGATGGCATAGAGTCCAACAGGATAAACATCCTGCATGAGAGTAAATACAAAATTGAATCTTTATGGGTAGAAATCCCTTGTGTGTCAGGGAAGACTACAGTGATAGGGGTATACTACCGTCCACCTGGTCAAGATGGTGAGATGGACAGTGAAATGCTAGGAGAAATTAGGGAAGCTAACCAAATTGGTAGTGCAGTAATAATGGTAGACTTCAATTACCCCAATATAGACTGGGTAAATGTATCATCGGGTCATGCTAGAGAGATAACATTCCTGGATGGAATAAATGATAGCTTTATGGAGCAATTGGTTCAGGAACCAACGAGAGAGGGAGCAATTTTAGATCTAATTCTCAGTGGAGCACAGGACTTGGTGAGAGAGGTAACGGTGGTGGGGCCGCTTGGCAATAGTGATCATAATATGATCAAATTTGATTTAATGACTGGAAAAGGAACAGTGTGCAAATCCAAGGCTTTCTTGCTAAACTTTCAAAGGGAAACTTTGATAAAATGAGAAAAATTGTTAGAAAAAAACTGAAAGGAGCAGCTACAAAAGTAAAAAATGTCCAAGAGGCGTGGTCATTGTTAAAAAAATACCATTCTAGAAGCACAGTCCAGATGTATTCCACACATTAAGAAAGGTGGAAAGAAGGCAAAACGATTACCGGCATGGTTAAAAGGGGAGGTGAAAGAAGCTATTTTAGCCAAAAGATCTTCATTTAAAAATTGGAAGAAGGATCCAACAGTAGAAAATAGGAGAAAGCATAAACATTGGCAAGTTAAATGTAAGACATTGATAAGACAGGCTAAGAGAGAATTTGAAAAGAAGTTGGCTGTAGAGGCAAAATCTCACAGTAAAAACTTTTTTCAATATATCCGAAGCAGAAAGTCTGTGAGGGAGTCAGTTGGACCGTTAGATGATCGAGGGGTTAAAGGGGCACTTAGAGAAGATAAGGCCATCACGGAAAGATTAAATGATTTCTTTGCTTCGGTGTTTACTGAAGAGGATGTTGGGGAGGTACCCGTAATGGAGAAGGTTTTCATGGGTAATGATTCAGATGTATTGAATCAAATCACAGTGAACCTAGAAGATGTGGTAGGCCTGATTGACAAAATGAAGAGTAGTAAATCACCTGGACTGGATGGTATACACCCCAGAGTTCTGAAGGAACTAAAAAATGAAATTTCAGACCTATTAGTAAAAATTTGTAACTTATCATTAAAATCATCCATTGTACCTGAAGACTGGAGGATAGCAAATGTAACCCCAATATTTAAAAAGGGCTCCAGGGGCGATCCTGGAAACAGACCTGTTAGCCCGACTTCAGTGCCAGGAAAAATAGTGGAAAATGTTCTAAACATCAAAATCACAGAACATATAGAAAGGCATGGTTTAATGGAACAAAGTCAGGATGGCTTTACCCAGGGCAAGTCTTGTCTCACAAATCTGCTTCACTTTTTTGAAGGAGTTAATAAACATGTGGATATAGATGAACCGGTAGATATAGTATACTTCGATTTTCAGAAGGCGTTTGACAAAGTTCCTCATGAGAGGCTTCTAGGAAAAGTAAAAAGTCATGGGATAGGTGGCGATGTCCTTTCGTGGATTGCAAACTGGCTAAAAGACAGGAAACAGAGAGTAGGATTAAATGGGCAATTTTCTCAGTGGAAGGGAGTGGACAGTGGAGTGCCTCAGGGATCTGTATTGGGACCCTTACTGTTCAATATATTTATAAATGATCTGGAAAGAAATACGACGAGTGAGATAATCAAATTTGCAGATGACACAAAATTGTTCACAGTAGTTAAATCACAGCAGATTGTGATAAATTGCAGGAAGACCTTGTGAGACTGGAAAATTGGGCATCGAAATGGCAGATGAAATTTAATGTGGATAAGTGCAAGGTGATGCATATAGGGAAAAATAACCCATGCTATAATTACACAATGTTGGGTTCCATATTAGGTGCTACAACCCAAGAAAGAGATCTAGGTGTCATAGTGGATAACACATTGAAATCGTCGGTACAGTGTGCTGCGGCAGTCAAAAAAGCAAACAGAATGTTGGGAATTATTAGAAAAGGAATGGTGAATAAAATGGAAAATGTCATAATGCCTCTGTATCGCTCCATGGTGAGACCGCACCTTGAATACTGTGTACAATTCTGGTCGCCGCATCTCAAAAAAGATATAATTGCGATGGAGAAGGTACAGAGAAGGGCTACCAAAATGATAAGGGGAATGGAACAACTCCCCTATGAGGAAAGACTAAAGAGGTTAGGGCTTTTCAGCTTGGAGAAGAGACGACTGAGGGGGGATATGATAGAGGTGTTTAAAATCATGAGAGGTCTAGAACGGGTAGATGTGAATCGGTTATTTACTCTTTCAAATAGTAGAAAGACTAGGGGGCACTCCATGAAGTTAGCATGGGGCACATTTAAAACTAATCGGAGAAAGTTCTTTTTTACTCAACGCACAATTAAACTCTGGAATTTGTTGCCAGAGAATGTGGTTAGTGCAGTTAGTATAGCTGTGTTTAAAAAAGGATTGGATAAGTTCTTGGAGGAGAAGTCCATTACCTGCTATTAAGTTCACTTAGAGAATTGCCACTGCCATTAGCAATGGTTACATGGAATAGACTTAGTTTTTGGGTACTTGCCAGGTTCTTATGGCCTGGATTGGCCACTGTTGGAAACAGGATGCTGGGCTTGATGGACCCTTGGTCTGACACAGTATGGCATTTTCTTATGTTCTTATGTAACTACTCTGAATAATTTTGTATCATCCGCAATTTTGCATTCCTACCCCAAGCGGGTCCCCTTTGCCACAAGGGACAGCCGGGATAGCCGGCCTATCAAGGCAGCCCTCGCTGGGCTTTAAAACGACCCATTAAACTAGGCGTCATGCGCCGAGCGTCACGCGCCGAAGGAGCGCGACAAAGGGGTCAGCCCCTTTGTGCGCCCCTTCTTGCACCCCTTCGTGCACCCCGGAAGGGTACCCCGAATCAAGAGAATCAGGACACATTGAACAGCTCCGCCCTAGACCTTGGAATCTCGCACTGACAACTTCCCCTCGGGCTGGCTGCTGCGCTCCATGTTCCGGTCCGGGGGCTGGTCATTGGCTTCAACTATTGTTGCAGTTACATTCCCGATTTCATTTTGATTAGATATCATTTTTATTAGATATAGGGGCAGATTTTTAAAAAGTACGCCCGTGCAAACAAGCGTACGCCGGATTTTAATAGATATGTGCGTATCCTTTAAAATCCGGGGTCGGCGTGAGCAAGGCTGTGCAAAATCGGCAGTCTGCGCGTGCTGAGCCGCGCAGCCTGCCTCCGTTCCCTCCGAGGCCGCTTCGAAATCAGAGCGGCCTCGGAGGGAACTTTCTTTCCACACCCCCCCTGCACCTTCCCCTCCCTTCCCCTACCTAACCCACCTCCCCTACCTTTATTGCAAAAGGTACGCCTGCCCGCTGGCCAGCCGCCCAGCGCGCGATTTCCCGGCCCGGGAGAAGTTTCAGAGGCCTCGGCCATGCCCCCGAAATGCCCCATGCCCGCGGCCCCACCCTCAGATGATGTGCTGCCGCGACACGCCCCCGACAGACCCCTCCAGGAAAGCACCGGGACTTACGTGCGTCCTGGGGCTTGCGCGCGCCACCGAGTCTATTCAACATAAGCTCGGCGCACGCAGGGGGAGCTTGGGGCAGGTTTTTGGGGGGTACGCACCTATCTCGCGCGAACCCCTTTGAAAATCTGCCCCATATTGTTTAGGTATTTTGTCTTTAAGTTCAATATTGTGTAGTCATTATTTTTCTTGCACATCTTACAGACTCTTTGGTAATCTCTATGGTTTGAGATCACAATCATATATTCTCAAGAGATATTACACACAGGTAAAATCATACAATCTTCTGTACACCCCTTTTTGGTCTGGTTGTCGTGTTTCGATTAGTTTTCTATTTATATGTTCCAATTTATATGTTCCCATTTATATTTGAATATGATATATGATTTTATATTTTATTTTTGTATGTCCTGTATTGTTAAGTTATATTTGATATTTGTGTATTGTAGCCCCTGAGGCAGCCCCATTGTGGGGCTGCCTCAGGGGCTACAATACACAAAGCCCGACTCAGGCCTGAGTCGGGCTTTATATTGGATGAACGAGTCTCCATAATAAAGATTCTAAACGGACATTTTTTTTTTTTAGGAAATTTCCGATATCTTATTATGGTCAAGTTGTGAGGATTTATCCTGATTTAGCTCAGGTTACACAAGTACGGAGAAGAGTTTCTTTCCCTTAGGCCACTTGTTACTTCTTTAGGACCCACCGGGGTAAGGCCTAGCAATTTTGCACTCCTACCCCAAGCGGGTCCCCTTCGCCGACCACGAGGCTAGTCGGGCCTGCCGACCTTACCCGCAGCCAGATCGCCGTCCTCTTCGGGCCATCACCCCACCTCCACTGGACCCCGACCAATTGCCACAAGGGACAGCCGGGACAGCCGGCCTATCAAGGCAGCACTCGCTGGGCTTTAAAAAGACCCATTAAACTAGGCGTCACGCGCCGAGCGTCACGCGCCGAAGGAGCGCGACAAAGGGGTCAACCCCTTTGTGCGCCCCTTCGTGCACCCCGGAAGGGTACCCCGAATCAAGAGAATCAGGACACATTGAACAGCTCCGCCCTAGACCTTGGAATCTCGCACTGACAACTTCCCCTAGCATGGTAAGCATGCACCCACACTGAACCTACTTGAGTGCACTTCGGCCTACTTGCTCTCGACTGGCCCACGACGCCCCCAGAGACTTCCAATCACACCCAAGTCCTCCCTGAAGCCACAAGCATACGAATCTGTTTATCTCCCATTTCTATCTCAACTTCCAAATCGGCGCTGACCTTGACAGGGACACTAATCCCTTCAGTCCAATTTCTGTACTGCAATAATTTAGTCCTGCTCCAGCGCTCTTAGCCCTCACTAACAGCACTCTCAGATCTCAGCAATAGCCTCTCGCCACAACATAGCTCAGTCTGCCCTCCCCGGCCTCCCTTCCTGCCCAAACTCCCTCCCCCCATCATGCCCTTTCACACCATTCCAATCATCCCTTATCACAGGAGACCAGCAGCCTCCTTTTCAGGCCAATCCATTACCAAACATTATCAACTACAAAAAAGACTCATCCCTATCATGCTTTCGCCACTCAACCAAGTACTAGGTCTCACCCTTATCTCCCTAACTCTGTTAAATGCCCAATCACTCACTAAAAAAACCCACCTTCTATATGACCACCTTATAGACGAAGCGCCAGACCTTTGTGCAGTTACAGAAACCTGGCTCAAACCAGAAGACACGGCACTACTGAATCAACTACCCGTCCATATATACAACATTTTCTCCATTCCTAGAAAGAAAAAAAGAGGAGGAGGTCTGCTCCTTGTGGCAAAAAAAAAATCTGGGGATTACACTACAATCAACCACCTCATCCTGCTCCCTTGAATTTGCAGTTTTCAAATCGGCTCATCTTCAAATAGGTCTCACATACGCCCCACCTGGATGCCTAGACTCCGACCCATCTCTTCATCAACGCTGACACCCCTGCCATCCTGTTAGGCGACTTCAATCTTCACGTGGACACCTTTCCGCTTACCTCCAATTGTGAATCCTTCCTCAACACTCTCTCCTGCATGGGCTTCAAACAACTTATAAAGGAACCTACCCACAAAGCAGGACACACCTTGGATTTAATTTTTATTAACCAAAGCCTATCCCAAGCTTCCCACATTGTCTGTCAGCCAATTCCCTGGTCTGATCACAAACTTATCTCCACCTCACTCCTCAGCCAATTCTCCTCGCCCTCCCCCTCACAGAAAGTCACAATTCAACTCAGAAAATTATGCAATCAGGAAACCTTAATCACTCACCTCTCTCCAGAACTCAATCTTCTTGACCTCTCAGATGCAGACACCGCCTTATCCTCATGGTCCAAAATAACAAACAAGGTTGCAGACCTGACCTGCCCCCTAAAAACTAAGGTCATCCGTTCAAACAAGGACATGAAAAAACCTTGGTTCTCTCCAGAATTAAAATCCATGAAATGTGAACTCAGAAAAAGGGAACAGAACTGGCGCAGAAATCCTTCCTCCTCAAACCTAGCATACTTCAAATCGCTCATGCACCATTACAGGATCAAAATTCTTCAGACAAAAAAAGATTTCTACGCCCAGAAAATCCACAATTTCATCTTTGATCCAAAAGCCCTCTTTTCTCTGGTCTCTTCTCTCACTAAATCTCCATTTCTAGCTATCCCAGATGACAATGCAGCCCTCAAATCCATTGAACTTGCCAACTACTTCAAAGACAAAATACCCAACTTACTGGCCGCACGTACAACACCACCAGCATCGGGCCAATTTAGTCCTCTTCCCACGATAGCCCCCCTCTTCTCACCTACTCATCAACCTCTCACAGATTCATCCCTTCATTCGACTTGCTTGGAAGAATTCGATTTAACCTCCTCTCTGGAGATTGAATCACTACTGAGGAAACTAAAACCAGCCTCCCACCCTTTTGATGCCATCCCCACAAATCTTCTCATAGCTTGCGCTTCTGAAGTTTCTAAGCCCATCTCGCACATCATCAATACCTCCCTAGCACAAGGTCATGTCCCTGACCCTCTCAAACTGGCTATCTTAAAACCCCTCCTGAAAAAAACTAACCTCTCCACGGATAACCCAGCAAACTTTCATCCCATTGCAAACCTGCCGATCATCGCTAAAATACTAGAAAGAGTTGTCAACAAACAACTCTCTGAGTATCTTGACAACAACAACATCCTCTCCCCAGCTCAACAAGGATTTCGTAAAGCTAGAAATACAGAATCTCTCCTTATATCTCTGTCAGATATCATTCTCATGAACTTGGAAAAGAAAAGGAACTGTCTCCTCATCCTCCTGGATTTATCGGCCGCTTTCGACACAGTGAACCATCAGATTCTCACAGATAGGCTAGCGGAGATCGGCATCAAAAACACCGCACTAAACTGGTTTAAGTCCTTTCTTCAAAACAGGCATTATAAAGTCAGGATTAACAGTAAAGAATCCCCCCCGTTCTCTTCTTCCCTTGGAGTTCCTCAAGGCTCATCCTTATCCCTTACACTATTCAATATCTATCTTCTCCCCCTTTGCAATCTTCTCGCTGAGCTCAAACTTACATACTACCTTTATGCGGACGATGTCCAAATCCTGATACCGATCACCGACTCGCTGCAAAAAACACTTCTCCATTGGAATGCCTGTCTCATCCATATCAACAACCTCCTCTCAAAGCTCAAGCTGTTACTCAACACTGACAAAACAGAGTTCATACTATTCACACAAAACGGCAGTGTACCACTAAATATTGTCCAACAGCCAAGGTCCCCCATCTTCTCACCCAAGGTTAGAAACCTCGGGGTAATTTTAGACAGCCAAATGACATTCTCTGGCTTCATCAACAACATAGTAAAGGAGTGTTATTTCAAACTACAAGTTCTGAAACGCCTAAGACCACTTCTCCATTTCTACGATTTTAGGTCAGTTCTTCAAGCCATTATATTTTCCAAAATTGACTATTGTAATTCACTTCTTCATGGCCTGCCTGATGTCTCACTCAGGCCTCTCCAGCTTCTACAAAACGCTACTGCCAGGATCCTTACAAAATCCAACAAGATGGACCATATTACTCCAATTTTAAAGAACCTACACTGGTTACCAATAAAGTTCAGAATTCTCCACAAACTATTAACAGTCACCCACAAAGCTATACACAACATCACTCCTCTAGATCTTACAATACCTCTGCAACTCCACACTTCGGTCAGACCAATCAGACTCGCCCAGAGAGGAACTCTTAAAACACCCACCATCAAGACCTCCTTCAGTAAGAGAGCTATATCCGCCTCAGGCCCCACGCAATGGAACCGGCTCCCTCCAGATCTGAAGACTTTGTTGTTTGAACAAGCCTTCCCATAACCTCTCACCTCAGCCTTGGTTTTTAACAGCACCTTAAAGACACTATTCGGCCTTTGGCCTTCATAGTCCGCCCCTACTTAGCTTCCCGGTCTCCCGCATAAGTTATACAGTCCCAATTCTCAACACTTGCTCCACCCATATTACATTGTACAGAATACCGTATTTTTCGGACTATAAGGCGCACCGGATTATAAGGCGCATTATCAATGAGCGCCTGCTAAGGCGTCCAGGTTCATATATAAGGCGCACCGGATTATAAGGCGCGGCTCAGAGCCTTTTTTAAAATCTGTTGCGCCGACCCTTTAAAACTACGGTACTTTTTATTATCCCCCCAACTAAAACCAGATAGTATTATTACAGGATGCGGTGATTTACAAAAGCATTTCCCTGGGTTAACAGCTTGACTGAAATTTGACTGCTTTGTACCCGGTCAGAGCATGCACAGGACCAACAATGCACGTACCTTTACACATTGGGAAAAGCAGGCAGGCTCAGAGACGGGGTTAGGCTGGGGGGGGGGGGGGGGGAGGACAAGAGCATGCGAAGTGTTGCATTTTCAAAACTACATGGACTGTTTTGGAGGGGAAAATGTATCTTCAGAAAAAGCAGCTGCAAATCTCTGTGGGCAATAGCCAAAGGGAAAGTAGGCAGATACTTGCCCTTTGAGAACTGGTGCAAAGTCCGCTGATTAAAGCGCCCCTGGGCTTTCCAAGTATCTGCATAGTTGCCCCCGGGCGCAGCGACAGGCAGATCGGCAAGGCCAAGAAAAAGATTGCGTTTAAACGCGCTGATGCTCCTCCTCCTCCTTCCTGCCTGTGCGTCCCCGGAAGTAAACGTTGCCGGAGCTGCGTGGGCAGGAAGGAGGGGAAGCATCAGCGCGTGCAGAAGAGGAGCAGCACTTGTGCTTACGGGCCGCCGCGAATCTCAAGTCGCAGCGGCCCGAGAAGAAGAAGAGGCCCGGTAGCAGGGCCACTGCAGAGCCCATCCTGTGGCGACCTGCAAAGAGGAGGCCTAGAGGTGAGTGCGAGCCTGTGCTTGAGAAAAATTCATATATAAGGCGCACCGGATTATAAGGCGCACTTCCGATTTCTGAGAAAATCGTAGGTTTTTATGTGCGCCTTATAGTCCGAAAAATACGGTATGTTCTTTTTTTCCAGAGTATTTCTACCCTGTTTAATGAGTTATTCCAGGTTACTTCTACCCTGTTCATTTTAAAACAAGACTTTGTCTCTGTTATTTTTTGCTGGTTGTAATGTAAACCGAAGTGGTAATTAACTCTGTTGATTGAACTCCGTTATATAAAAGTTATAAATAAATAAATAAACAAATAAACAAACAAACAAATAAATAAATAAAAGAATTTTCAGGTGCACAGGGAGGCTGCACCTCTGAAATGATATAGACAAGAGTAGAAGTGGTCAGAACAGGGCTACCAAAATAGTTCACACTCTGCACCAAAAGCCCTATGAAATGAGTCTTAGAGGCTGATTTTTAAGTTGCACTTATTAAATTTCTCAAGTGCCATTAGATGCCTATTTCAGCATAATACAGTAATGTAAGAACCACAACAGCAGGTCATTTTAGGGCCATGAACATTGAAGAGACAGAGTTCAATATTCAAAACTTGGAGTTTGTCCAAGTTCAGGACTTAGCTGGATAAACTCTCAGTTTTGAATTTCCCACTCCATGGAATTGATAAGTTTTAACAGGGTGAAAAAAGCAGTGCTTGCCAGATAAACTTACATGGCTAACTCTGTCCAAAAAAACCACAGGCCTAAAATTAGCCTGGTATTTAAAAATAAGAAAAGTTTGCTGGCCAGCAGTAGCCTTATCCCCTCCTCACCCCTTAAAATTAAAAAAAGAGGTCATGGGCTGTAGTTATCTAATCTCCCTGCCTTCCCTAAGTTAAAAAAAACCTGATTGCCCCCCAGGTTTAATAAAAAAAAAAAATAATTGCAGGCTATAGTGGTTTGAACCCCTTTCTCTCCCCCTGTTTCAAAAAAAAGGTTGCAAGCCAGCAGCCCATTCTCTCCTTATCCTTCTTTAAAAGTGGTGCACCTCCCACCCCCAGGACCCCAAAAGCCCTTCTGGTTCTCCAGTGGGGGAGGAGAGGTTCTTTCATCCTTCTATGGGGTGAATATCTAAGAGCTGACAGGTACCTGCACTTAGAAATTCATTTATAAACTGCCCTCCAGCCACCATTGGTTACTTCAATGATTAGAACTCAGTTCTGAATAGGGATTAATCCCTTTACTTGCTGCATTTTTCAGTATTGAAAGTTAGCAGTCATGTAGCCAACCACTGCTCGAGCTTTCTTAGATCGCGTCTCATTCTGTATCATCTGCCAAACCTTTCCTTCTAACCCCTCTGCCATATCACTCACAAAGATGTTGAACAGAGCCGGCCCCAAGACCAATCCCTGAGGCACTCTGTTAATCTCTCCTCAGAGCAACTTCCATTTACCACCACCCACTGCCTGCTGTCAGTCAGCCAGTCTTTGTCTAGGAGTGCTCAGGAAGTTGGTGAACAGCAAGAGCAAGAATAAAGACATCAAAATATATGCCTGAGGAGTCTAACAGAGGACAAGGAGACAGAACATTTATTAAAATGTGACAGTCCGCAATTCCCTATAGCCTTGAAGCACATTACAGTCAAATATACAACAAATAATATATTCAGTAGGGATATGCATTCGTTTTTAATGAAATAGACAATGGCAATGAAATTGTCTATTTTGTCATGTTTTGGGAGTGCCCCAAAACAAAAAAAAAATCGACAAAATTTTGTGGAATTTCGTGTTAGTGAACACTAACGGGACTTAATCTGTTACCAATAAGTTACAAAATGTGTCAATTCGGGAGTAGTTCATTAGCTAGAGATATGGTTCTGCATTCCCATTGGCTGTCTCCTTACCTCGCACTAACTCTGAAATGAGGGAAACATGAAATAACTACCTCCCGAACCATTATAAAAATGAAATTTAACAGTAACCACCCCAAAACGAAAATGACACAAAACAAAATTCAGTGCCACATCTCTAATATTCAGCCTATCAAACTCACCCCTCCCTCCCATTTTAAAATTCCACTCCATTGACTTCTCCCAGTCCCTTCATCAGCATAGCTCAGCCCCTTAATGATTCTTTAATTACATGCTGCTGCAGAGAACCATGATTTTGGTAGTTTCCTAAACTCCCAGGGTAAAGAGTTCCAAATATTTGGTGCCAAACAACTAAATGCAATCTTATAACTGTAAGCCATGCCATCCCCAGCAGCTGAGAAATCAACTTCAAAATACAAGTCAGATTATGCCATGATAAGGCGCCCACCATATACCCAGGGCCAGTCCATATATACATTTGAATGCCAGCACCAAACTTTTAAACTTCATCATATATTGGACTGGCCACCAATGCAAAGCCTTTAGTTCTGAGGTGATATGGTCCCATATCTTCTTCCCAGTCAACAACCAGGCTGAGGGGTTCTGTAGAAGCTGTAACCACTTACAGATTACCTTTTTGATTAATTTGGAGCAATTGTACTTCAGTTAACATCTCTAATGATTTCCCACCTCTGGAGATTCACAGAGCTTCAGTTTTAGGGGAATTGACTTTAAGTTTGCTTGTTACTGCCTCTGGATACAGGTTAAATCTAGTTATTACCTCATACCAATTCCTTCTAAAGAATGCAGTCAGTTGCATGATATCAGCATATATGTAGTGGACAAAAGCAAAGCTATCAATGAGAAAAGCGATACAGAGATTAAAAAGCAACAACAGTACTGAGCCCTGGGGATCCCTGCACCAGAGCGCATGAGAGGAAGAGCAACCTGAATCACAATCAATCCTATAAAAATGATCATTCAAAAAGGAGATAAACCATACCAGGGCAGTACCTGGGATCCCCAGTGATCTCAACCAACTCAACAGAATATCATGACTCACAGAGTCAAATGCTGCTGTCAAAATAACTAGGGAATCAACCCCTTTATCCGCCTGCAATTTGATCCCATTGACCATACTTAAGAGTTCAGTCTCATTTCCATACCCTTTGCCGAACCCTACCTGATGATGATGAAACATCTACTTTCTCAAGTAACCCTGAATTTGAAAGAACAGTACTCTATAACTTAAGAAAGGAAGGGCAAGATCGAAACAGACCAGTAACTTCTTCAGTTTTTGTTTTTTTAATTGGTCACTCCATTGCTATCTTTGGAGAATCCTGAAGACTTCCCTCCAGTACAGCGATTCCCAACGGTGTGTCGCGACACCCTAGTGTGTCGCCAAGCACCGGCTGCTGTGTCGCGTGTTCCCGGTCTCTCCCGCTGCTCTTTCTTCCCTGCTGCCATTGCCGCCGGGCTATCAACACGTTCAAGCCCAGTGGGAACGGCAGCAGTGCTAAAAAAAAGCTGTGGCACTTGTGGCTGGGCCTTTTCTTCTTCCTGCGCCTGCCCCCCCGTGACCCGGAACAGGAAGTGATACGTGGTGCGCGGGAAGGAGAAAAAGCCGGCCCGTGCCGCGTGGAAAAGTAGCAGCGGCAGCAGTGGCAGCAGCAGCAGCATCGGCCCCCGAGCAATTGAAGCAGACGGTAATCGGGAAAGGAGAGAGCAGCATGAGCCTCCCGCGGCCGATGGGATTCTTCTTTCTTGGCTTGCAGGGGCTGGAGGAGGAGGCTGCTGCAGCTACCATTTGTGCTCGGGGAGGGGCGGGGAAGAGGAAGTGAGTGAGAGAAAGAAGCAGCCAGCCTGCGTGTGATTGAGAGCATGTATGTGAGTGAGAGAAACTGGTCAGAGAGCTGATGTGTGTGTATATGTGAGAGACAATGAAAGTGACTGCTCAAGGAGATGACTGATGTGTATGTGAGAGTGTGAGACATTAGTCAGGGAGGTGACTGATGTGTGTGTGTGTGTGTGAGAGAGAGAAAAAGCATTGAAGTGAGAAATCTGGGTATGTGAGAAAGCATGGGCGTAAGAAGCCTGCTGTTGGGGGGGGGGGGGGGTGGATGTGTGTGAAAGAAAGCATGGGAGTGAGAAGCCTGATTATGTGAGAGAGCATTGGCGTGGGAAGTCTGTGTGTGTGTGCATGCATGAGAGAGAGAGACTGGTTGGTAAAGTGACGGTGTGTGTGTGAGAGAAAGAGACTGGTGTGTGTGAATGTAAGAGAAAGAATGTGATTCAGGGAATGAGAAGCCTGTGCACGTGGAGAGCGAGCATGGAAATGAGAGAGAGACTGGTGTGTGTGTGTAACAGAGAAAGTGATTATGGGAATGAGAAGCCTGTGCATGTGAAGAGAGTGAGCATGGGAGTGAGAAATCTGGGTGTGTGTGAGACACAGCATGGGAGGGAGAAGCCTGATTATGTGAGAGAGAGAGCATGGGAGTGGGAAGCCTGTGTGTGTGTGCATGCATGAGAGCGAGAGACTGGTTGGTAAGGTGACGGTGTGTATGAGAGAAAGAGACTGGTGTGTGTGAATATGAGAGAAAGAATGTGATTCAGGAAATGAAAAGCCTGTGCAGTGGAGAGAGAGCATGGAAATGAGAGAGACTGGTGTGTGTGTGTATGTATGTGTGCGTAACAGAGAGAAAGTGATTATGGGAATGAGAAGCCTGTGCATGTGAAGAGAGTGAGCATGGGAGTGAGAAACCTGGGTGTGTGTGACACAGCATGTGAGGGAGAAGCCTGTATATATAAGACAGAACATGGAAGTGGGAAGCCTGTGTGTGTATGCATGAGAGAGATCAGGTGACTGGTGTGTGTGTGTGTGTGTGTGAGTGTGAGAAAGAAAGTGATTATGGAAATGAGAAACCTATGCATGTGAAGAGTGAGCATGGGAGTGAGAAACCTGGGTGTGTGTGAGACACAGCATGGGAGTGAGAAGCCTGTATATCTGAAAGAACATGGGAGTGGGAAGCCTGTGTGTGTGTATGCATGAGAGAGATCAGGTGACTGGTGTGTGTTTGTGTGTGTGTGTGTGTGAGAGAAAGAAAGTGATTATGGGAATGAGAAGCCTGTGCATGTGGAGAGAACAAGCATGCGAGTGAGAGACTGGTGAGTGTGTGTGAGACAGAGAAAGTGATTATGAGAGTGAGAAGCCTGTATATGTAAGTAGAACACGGGAGTGGGAAGTCTGTGTGTGTGTATGGCATGAGAGAAACTGTTCAGGAAGGTGACTGGTGTGTGTGTCAAAGACTGTTTGGGAGATGATTGGTGTGTGAGAGACAGAAACTGGTCATGGGGGCATGACTGGTATGGTGTGTGTGTGTGAGAGACATGGGCATTAAGGAAGAGGACCATGAGTATAGAGCTTAGCCTCTACTGCTGCTTCTGCTGTGTGCTACGGCCTGCATGGAAGAGGAGTAGGAGAGCTGCTGGAGGGGGGTAAGTAAAGGTGGCTTTTTAAGTTTATTTTTCTTGATTGACTGCCATTTTAATTATTTAATATTATGTGATGTGTCTGCTTTTTTTGAAATATTTTATTGGTGTTTGGAGAATTTTTAATTGTTGGATGTTATTCTGTTCATAGCTGTTTAGAAACATTTATTCTGCTTATTAGTATAGTTTTACAATTATTTCTGTGTGGGGATCTATAGCTGCTTGCTAGTTCTGTTTTCCTAATAAGAGGTGTATTGGTTTTTAGGGCCTGATTTAATATTTATAGTGTTGCCTTTTCATAGATAGGGTTGCTCCTGTTTGAGTGTATTCCATAATACAGGTGTAACTGTGTGCGGATTAGTTTATGTGCATTACTACAGATCCTGGGAGTATGTTAGGTCGGTTCTGTGTCTGTTACTGAGATGAGATATTTTACTAGCATGAAAGTGTTTGTATCAGTCTTATTTGTTGTGTTTTCTCAAGAGGATATGCATTGGTGGTAAACTGCTGTCTTTTCATAAGTAGGGCTATTGAGCCTGGAAGTAGAAGGAGTTTGAGTTGCTGTTATTGAGATGACACCAGAACCAGATTATCTTTTTTGTAGGGTGAATTGTATGGGGAATGCCATAATTCTGCTTTACATCCATTATTGTGGGTCAGGGGGGTTCCCGTGGATGCAAACTGTACTTTTACATCTAGCCCCGTGACGATCATGGGTCAGTGTGTCACGCATGTGAGAACCATCTGTCAGGTGTGTCCCGACAGAAAAAAGGTTGAGAACCACTGCTCTAGTAAACTAATGTTAATTATGGAAGCTATATGAGGTAATAATTCTAGCTCAAACCTTTTCATCAGTTTAGGCGGAACTATGCTGAGTTTACACCTAGTCAAATTCATGACCTCCAGAATCTTAAATAAACAAACATGAAAAAGTCCTGAAAAACTCAAACAAAACTATCACAAACTCACAAACAAAAGTATCACAAACTCACAAAAAAAACTATCTAACAGACTCTTTCTCAACATATACATTACCAGAAACTTGACATACTGTCCCTGGAACTACGACATCACTTGTCCTCACAGCTAATCGTCAGATAACACCTCCTAGCTCTTCCACTTCAACTACCTCATGAGTTCCATCTCCAAAGTTCAAGGATTTCACCAACAACGATCAGTCACTGGATACAGCTAAGTACACAATCAACAGATTCTTGAATTTGCCCTGTTGGGGCTACATCTACAGTCTCAGCCTTCCACTTTGGGCCTTTAGTGAAGTGGTCTATTCTCTGCCAATTATAGCTAAGAACATAAAATCATGAAGCTGCCATACTGGGTCAGACTGAGGGTGCATCAAGCCCTGCATCCTGTCTCCAACAGTGGCCAATCCAGGCTACAAATACCTGGCAAGAACCCAAACACAAAGTAGATCCCATGCTACTGATGCCAGTAATAGCAGTGGCTATTCTCTAAGACAACTTGATTAATAGCAGTTAATGGACTTTCCTCCATGAACTTATCCACACCTTTTTTAAACCCAGCTACATTAACTGCACTAACCACATCCTCTGGCAACAAATTCCAGAGCTTAATTGTGTATTGAGTGAAAAAGAATTTTCTCTGATTAGTTTTAAATTATGTTATGCTTCCTATATCTTCCTATGCTTCCTATATCTCCGGCTAACCTAGCCCTCCAAGTTAAAACCGCCTTGTTATATGTAACTTTCGCCTCTTGTTAAATGGTTGATTATGATTATGTTATACCCCTTGTTACATGTAAACCGATCTGATATGAATTTTTTTCATGAAGGTCGGTATATAAAAATGTTAAATAAATAAATAAATAAAATAAATGTGCTACATGCTAACTTCATGGAGTGCCCCATGGTCCTTGTATTATCTGAAAGAGTAAATAAACGATTCATATTTATCCAGCTAACTTAACTCCACAGATGAATATGGACCTTTTTATTATTATGTTTAGGTTTTTTTTAATTTTTTAGTTTGTTTTTATTGTTTGTATAAATTGTGAATAGAATAAAGAACATCCACAGTTAACTGCCTAGACAATATGATAGACAGTATATAAATTTAGCAAATAAATAAATACCCATCCTAGTCCTTTCATAGTTTTGTAGACCTCTACCATATCCCTCCTCAGCTGTCTCTTCTCCAAGCTGAACAACCCTAACCTCTTTAGCCTTTCCTCATAGGGGAGCTGTTCTATCCCTTTTACCATTTTGGTTGCCCGTCCCTGACCCACCTTAGCTGATCCCCAATAAACTTCCCCTCGGCTTCCATTTCCAACGCCTTATATCACTTAAAGACTTGATGACATGCCTGAGGTCAGGCTGAGGATTTCTTTTACCCCCTTTTGACAGGAGTTAGAGAAGTTGTTAATGGAAGTAAGAAGATTGTGAAGATCATTAAGAAAAGGAAGGGCTGAGCCTAGTTGACTGTAATAATAATAAAGAGCTACAGAGAAGGGAAGGAGATTAAAGAATAATAGGAATATTCATGTAACACCAGTTCCAGTTGTGTAAAGTCTCACGCTAATTCACATCTTGAGGACAGGGCTCCTCTCTTCAACAGTCTTCTGCTGTACTTTTGACCCAAGTGACCTGCTTCTTCCACCCAAGTTTGGAGATCTTCCCCGGCAACTTATTTCTACCAAAAAAAAAGATTGATCATCTCTAATTCAACCGTGTTTTCACCAAGAGTACTATTATCCAACTCTTGAAAGTGGTCCTGTAAAAAGGTAGCACTGTATATATATATAATTTTTTTGTTTTTATTTGTTAACTTTTATTTTTGTGTTTTCGGGTGGACTAACAGCAGTGAGAAATCATTTTGAGCAGTAGCTCCCCCCCTTCCATTCATGCAATTGGTTGGGCCCTCCCCCCAAAAATGGTCACACAAATATAAATATAGATTCAGATATACACATACTTTTATATACATAAAGGTATTCAGCAGGCAGCCACACTGCCAACCAGTGGCTCAAAACCCCCATGGTCTTTCTGTTCAAGTTGCTGAAAGGAGTAAGCTTACACATACAGGGGCACAGAGAGACAGACACCCTGTACCCAGACAGACATAAAGAGAAACATACCTCATGCCATACCTAGACTGAAACATAGACACCCCACACCAAGACACCTCACTCTCATCTGGCCTATTTGCTCATTCCTCTCCCATACCTCACCACTTCTTTTCCCCTGAGTAAGCTGCAATCTTTCCACATGGTGGCAGCAGAATCTCCTCCTGAGCTGAGGCCAGAGGGTAGCAAGTCTTCCTGTGTTGTGGAACACCACAGTGCTTGCTCCCATGTCCAGTTCTGCTGCAGAGTAAGCAGCTCCACCTGGGCCCACCACAGTAGACGCAGCTCCTCTCCCTGGCCCACCGAAAGAGAGGCATCGCTAAGTATTGGGATGCGTACAATGATGCCAATATGCTCTGGCGACTCCCTCCTGAGCTTGTAGTACCTACATGACACCAAAACTTGAGAGCGTAGCCATTTTTTTCTTCCCTGATTGGGAAACAAGTGTGCTCCCTTTCAGGATTGTTCAAGCCCCCCCGGGGGGCCACCCCCCAGTTTGCTCACCCCTGATTTAGATGACATTGCACTATTGGAATATAAAGATATGCATCATATAGATTGTGGCTGTGTCCTCTAGGCTGGAACAAACAATAATCTATAGAAGCAAGAGGTGGTTTGCTACAGTCATCTGTTAGTCTTCTGCTCATTTTCCAAACAAGGTGGCTTAACAGGTTTGGACTCCTGTTTTGTTGACTCAACCTGACACGATATGAGTGGCCCTATATGTTCCTGGGCTTGGTTTCACCCAGACTAGCCATCCTGGGCCTTTGTCTACACCCTAGTATCAAAATTTATCCCACTGTTTAAACACAGGATGGAAAACTAAAGTCCTCCTCAGTACAGTCTGGTACTTTTAGGCTGTCACATAAACCAAAAGAGAAACCACATCTGTTTCTCAACTACCCTTTTTCCTTATGCTGATCTTACCTCAGATTACAGTTTTACTCTGAGACTACCAACTTCAGACCCAGAATCCAATGGTCCCATCTGGATTCTGGGTCTGAAGTTCCTCCAGCCTCATCTTGTGTCAAGAAATTCAAATCTTGCAAGGATCCTTCATCCAGGAATCTTTCTGTGTCATCACCTGCTCACCATGAGACCCTTACCAGTCTTTTATGGGGGTAATTTTCAAAGCTGTACTAAAATAACCTACGGCTCAGTGCATTTAAAATATGCGTCTACTTTGCACGCACTGTAGACAGGCTTTCATTTTGGGAGGTGGAGATGGCACTTCCATGCATATTTTAGATTTTAAAAAATTCTGCGTATAAGTGTATGCATGTAACTCACACTCTTTGAAGAGGAGGAATAACATGCAAGTTAACCTCTGCGTGTACTCTGCCAGTTACCCGAGGATTTTCAATGTGAGCTTAATGGATGTAAACTTTGAAAATATTTAGTAAAGTCTGCGTGTACAGCTAAGCAGGCCGATTAAAAATGACCCTCCCTATTCTTACTCAAGTGTAACTCTGGCTTGGGTAGAATTCTTCCTCCTGGAACTTTATTCACAATTGCTCCTTAATCTGCATCCTCTGTCACAGATGGCTAAAGATGATCTCCTTGCCCAATTATTTCACTTATGCGCCTAAAGAATTCCATATAAGAGTGTTTTGGGACAACCTTGTTGAGTTTCTTGAAATCCAGGATGGGATGCAATTTCCTTTATATCTTTGGGGCAATGAAAAAGATTACACAAGTCCCTAGAAACATTTCCTTGTTAGGAACGTTTATTATTGCTTCAATTTATCAAGTGTTGAACTGAAGCTGAAATTGTTGAGGCTTTTATAGAATCTAATGGACTTTTGGACTGGAGGAAAAGGATTTGGACTTTTTTTTTCCAAACTCAGGGGTCATTTACTAAGTTGCAATATGGGTATAATATGCAAAAGGTGCTGATTTAGTCAAAACCCCACCCCTATTACAATGAGCTGCTTTGCATGCAGTTTATAAGCACAACATTTTCAAATGCATGCAAGCATTATTACCTAATTCTGGGGGTAATTTACTAAGCTGTGATATTTTATCATGGGAGGGGAGAAATACCACAGGGGGCATGCCTGTGGTATTTTTCTCCTCCCATGAAAAAATATTCTGGCGGATCCCCATGATATTTTTTCTTGCAGAAAAACTCAGCGAGGAAAAATAGCATGGGGAAAATGCATGATGGCATCCCCTATTGCACAGAGCTGCCATCATCTTAAAGGGCCATTTCGTCTCAAATGAGTACCCCCATGGTACCCCCCCCCCCACATCCACCTACTCCTGCTGTCTAGAGATGGCCCAGTAGAGGCAAAATTGCAAAAACATATTTTAAAAATTGCACAGTGATGCCCCCCCCCCCACACTCTCCCCTTTTCTCATAAAGCTCATCCCCTTGGATCTCCCGCTCACACTAGATTATGTCCCTGGTAGTCTAGAGACCTCCTACCTCCTGAAACCCCCCCCCCCCCATCTTAGAGACCATCCCTGGTGGTCTAGTGGGACCCTACAGGCTGTCAGGTTTCAGGAAATCCACACTGAATATGCATGAGATCAATTTGAATATAATCCTTCTCCAATGGATGCAAATTGATCTCATGCATATTTATTGTGGATATCCTGAAAAGCTGATTGGCTGTGGGATCAGAAGGACAGGTGGAAAGCACCTGTGTATGGTGGGTTCAGTGATTGTCTCAGTGTTTGTGCATCAGTTCCCTACCTGCAGACAGTGCAGAAGAAGCAGACAGACTTACGCCAGGACTTCAGAGTAATTATAATGAGGAGTGACTCCCAGAAACTTCTGCACGTTGTCCATCACGGTGACCGGGTCTGTTCTCAGCTGCTGCCCATCCACAATCAGGAACTGGAAAAGTTAGGGGCAGATGTATAAGTGCAAATGCCAAGGGCTCTTGTTTTAAAAGTGAGTACAAGCAAGCTCTTGAGCAACTAACAGGTCTTGTGTTTATTGCAGCCATCTGTATACTTGGTTTTTGACATGGCCGGTTTCTAAAATACAACAAAAACACTGGTAAATTTCACACTTGGCAAAAGATAACTGCACAGTGTGTATTCTTTTAGCCACATATGTGTGTGTATTGGGAGGGGGTCATTTTTACAACTTAAACATGATTTTACCTGCATAAAATCTTTAGAAAATTTCTTTTTTGGTTGGATGTTTTCCTAGGTCTGCTTTATTTTTTTTTATTTTTTTCTTCATATATTACATTTATTAAGGTTGCACATCTTTTGTTAATAAACTATGTACCCCATTTTTTTGTAGCAGGAAGCAGTAATTTCTTTCTACCTAACAATTTCTTTTCTATAAGCTTTCACACAAGTCTGCACCAAGGGTTAAGCTATGTCCTTTAGGACTCGAGACCAACATTATCTTGAAACACTTCTAGTGGGATGTCTCGCACTCCTAACCAACCCACTCGTCTCCTCCAGGTTGAAGAATTTTGTAGCAGTAGAGTCTAGAACAAACTCGAAAAGAGAAACTGTATACATAAATAATTTTGCAAATCAGATATGGCGTGTGTACCAAAGCAGAGTAAAAGACATGCTAGTACAAGGTTTTGAAAGTATAACTAATAAATAGAGATTGGTGGCAGCTGGTGTCAGAGTGAATAGACAAGGAATTATCAGTCAGGATAAAATTCCTGTTCTATATTGCTTACCACCAGTTTGCACCTTATAAGGTGGGATTAACTGCTGCTTGAAGTACTCTTCCTCCAATGGCTGTCTTGGAGGCTGACTGTTCGTCAATCCTGCAGTGCTTGGTAAATACATGGATAGATTTTCAAGTAGATGCTTCTCCTATCTGAACTGATGTTGCAGCTTTGTCTACATTGACTGTAGAAACAGATCTTGTAACGTCTTGTTAAGTCTCAGAAACTTGAGACCGTATCCATGTGGAGGTAGAAGATTTTGCTGCTGGTAGACCTCTTGCATGAACCATAGCAAATAAACCATTGATCAATCTTTCTAAATACTTTTGTTCTATGCAAATAAATACTACTAAATAATTTACTAACTTTTTTTTGCTGAACTATAAAGCTCATTTTAAAGCCTAATAAATATTTATTTATTTTGACATTTATATTCCACAATAGCCCCCTGATTGTAATTCGAGTCAGCAAAACTGCATCTTATTTAATATGAAAAGAAGAATTTACCACAGAAGAGGGGAAATTGTCCTTAAAACAGCCTTATTCTGAATGAAAAGTGTATATAGAGGAATTGCAGATAAAACTTTTAATATACTAAATCTTCTTGCTGAACAAATAGCTATAAAAATACCACTTTTATAATCAGGAACTCACCCACTCACAAATTAACAAAATAAAGAGCTAACAGCAGAAATGTATTAAAAACAGTGGATAAGTATGGCTACTGGATGATCAGAGCCTGCAGGCAGGGAAGACAATGCCATAACATAGCAGAAATATATTAAAAACAGGAAATTATCAGGTAAGTAGTAATTCTCATTTCCTAGCACATAGACAGATGGGTTTAAGACCAGTGGGATGTACCCAAGCTACTCCCGAAGAGGGTGGGAGGCTGTCCATGGTCCAGTCAAAACCACCCATGAAAAAGCTGCACATCCCGGGCCTGCACATCCAGGCAATAATACCTGGAAAAGGTGTGTAAGGAGGGCCACGTTGCAGCTCGGCAAATGTCGATGGGAAACAACCTCTGCCTAAGACCCTGCCTGAGCCCTAACCTGAATGAGCAATGGTTTTTCAGCGGCCACATACATGGCCATGACTACCTCCTTAATCCAGTGAGCTATTGTAGCCCTCAAAGTCAGCTTGCACTGTTTACCTCCTCCATGAAGGACAAACAGGTGATCTATCTTTCGAAAAGGCTTAGAAACCTCTGGATACCTCAGGACATGCCTCTTGACATCCAAGGGATGCAGCAGGCAAAGTTAGCATGTGGCACATTTAAAACTAATCGGAGAAAGTTCTTTCTTACTCAATGCACAATTAAACTCTGGAATTTGTTGCCAGAGTTTAAGTGCAGTTAGTATAGCTGTGTTTAAAAGAGGATTGGATAAGTTCTTGGAGGAGAAGTCCATTATCTGCTATTAATTAAGTTGACTTAGAAAATAGCCACTGCTATTACAAGTAACAGTAACATGGAATAGACTTAGTTTTTGGGTACTTGCCAGGTTCTTATGGCCTGGATTGACCACTGTTGGAGACAGGATGCTGGGCTTGATGGACCCTTGGTCTGACCCAGTATGGCATGTTCTTATGTTCCTCCACATCTCTTTCCTTATCCAGAGAAAGCAAGGAAATTGACTGATTCAAGTGAAAATCTGAGACCACTTTAGGCAAGAAAGAAGGAACAGTATGCAGTTGAATTGCTGCTGGAGTCACCCAAAAGAATGGTTCCGGACAAGACACAGCCTGCAGCTCAGAAAGTCTATACACAGAACATATCGCCACCAGAAACACCATTTTCAAAGTCAGTAAGTGCAAGGAAAGGGAGCACATAGGTCAAAACGTAGGAACCACCAAAAAGTCCAAAACCAGATTAAGACTCCACAAGGGTACCGGTAACCGCAAGAGAGGACAAAGATGTTTCACTCCCCTCAAGAAATGGGCCACATCAGGATGAGATGATAAGGATTCACCATTCACCTGACTCCTGAAACAGGCAAGAACCGCTACCTGTACCTTCAAGGAATTAAGGGCCAACCCTTTATTCAACCCATCCTGCAAAAATTCCAAAATGAGCAGGATCCTAACTGAACAAAGAAACACTCCTCGATCCTCACACCAAGCCTCAAACACTCGTCAAACCCATACATAGTCCAAGGAAGTGGATAATTTTCATGCTCACAGCAAGATGGCAAGCACCACAATAGAATATCCACACTTCAACAAGCGACACCTCTCAAGGGCCATTCCAAAAGACAAAACAGAGTCAGATCTTCATGAAGGATGGGTCCCTGCTGCAACAGATTCCTGTGTGCTGGAAGACAAATGGGGTAGTCTACCAGGAGTCTTCGCAGATCTGCATACCATGGTCTCCTGGGCCAATCCGGTGCCACCAAAAGTATCATCCCCCTGTGACCTTCGACCCTGTGACCTATTCTGCCCAACATGGGCCATGGAGGAAAGGCATACGGCAGCTTGTCCTCTGGCCAGACCTGCATGAAAGCATCGATACCCAAAGACTTTGGATCTCTTCTGCGACTGAAGAATCGAAGAACCTTTGCATTACAAGAAGTCACCAGCAGGTCTAGGAATGGAAGGCCCCAGCGATCCACTATCAGCTGAAACAACTTGTTCAATAATACCCATTCTCTTGGGTCCAGACTCTCCCTGCTGAGAAAGTCTGCTCTTACATTATCTTTTCCTGCAATGTATGAAGCTGAGATCTCCTGAAGATGCACTTCCTCCCATTCCATAAGTTGGTCTATTTCTTGCGACAATTACTGGTTCTTGGTTCCTCCCTGCTGGTTTATGTAAGCTACTATAGTTGTGTTGTCCAACATTACCCGGACCGCTCAACCCTGCCGCTGAACCGC
Organism: Rhinatrema bivittatum; assembly: GCF_901001135.1. Taxonomy (NCBI): domain Eukaryota; kingdom Metazoa; phylum Chordata; class Amphibia; order Gymnophiona; family Rhinatrematidae; genus Rhinatrema; species Rhinatrema bivittatum. The sequence continues at coordinate 4,776,922 of NC_042615.1, forward strand.
AGGCATGCCAACCGAACCGCCCAGGCTTCCAGCCGAATGATGTTCGAGAGAGATTCTTCTGAATTCCAGCACCCTTGTGCTAATAGTTCCTGACAGTGAGCTCTCCAACCCTAGAGGCTTGCATCTGTTGTGAGTACCAACTAGTCCAGCGATGTCAGGGAAACTCCCTTTCTCAGATGATCCGCCTGCAACCATCACTGAAGGTGAAAGTGGACTTCCATCGGCAGGTGGAGCAGAATTGAGTAGTCCTGAGTCTGTGGGTTCCAAAGAGACAATAGGGAGCACTGAAGAGGATGCATGTGTGCCCTGCTCATGGCACCAGTTCCAGGGTTGCTGCCATCAAACAGATTACCTGTAGATAGGCCCACACTGTTGGGCTTTTAGATGTTCACCAAGAGATGCACCTGCATCATCTTCTGAATACGAGCTTCTGGCAAGAAGACTTTTCCCTTCCTCGTGTTGAACCGAATACCTAGATAATCCAATGACTGAGATGGCTGAAGACTGCTCTTGGCTAGGTTCACCACCCAACTGAGCTCTTGAAACAGGGAAATCACTTTGCCGAAGCTAAGCATATAGCTTAAGCGCGTGTCTAGCCTGGACGCTGCTTAACCTAGACGCCCAGACTGATGCCCTCCTAAGCGTCCAAAAACTGGACGCACAAACAGACACACTGCCTGAACCAACGCTCCTGAAGAGGGCAGCTGAATGCACAGGCAAAGCATGTAAAATACCACCACGGCCAACCATGCAGTGCACAGGAGCAAACCCTCAGAGCAGGGCCTAGCCGATAAAGGCTGCTCAACCCGCCAGGCTGCTCATGTCCCTTAAACCTCCCTTGGATCAGGACGAATGTCAGAACGGCGAGCCAAGCACGGAGACCGGGTAAGGAGGAAGCCCTACACAAAAATCCTCCTTAGGCAACTCTGTACTTATAAATATAAATTATATATATATATATATATATAATTTTTTTTTTTTAATCTTACCGGAGCTCAGCCTTTCCCGGCTGAGTACAGAGATGGTCTCTGGCTGCGGGGGGAGAGGGAATATGCCATCACCACCGCTCTCGGCTTCCTGCACCTGTTGTGTTTCAGCTGTCCAAGCAGCTAAGTTCACGCCAGCTGAGAAAACAGCCATTTCTCCTTCCAAAATCTAACGCAATCCCCAGTAGGGAGATACACGTCCACCATCTGCTGGAGATGGAGAATACTGGTGGGCTAATGTCACTGCTGGGGTATATATACTGTGACATCAGTTTGCTCCGTCTCCATCTGCTGGTAGAGGTGCATAACCCACTAGTCCTGAATTCATCTGTCTGTGTACTAGGAAAAGGACGGTTATTTACTCTTTCAAATACTAAAACAAGGGGACACTCCAAGAAACTAACTTCCAACAAATTAAAATAAATCATAGAAAGTACTTTATCATTCAGCACGCTATCACGCTTGAAATAATCAAGCCCTGAGTCACAGAAGCAAGAGTATCTTGGGATAGAAACGGCCATGCTTGGCAGAAGAGATTGATGAAATAGGTGACAGCCTCATTTTATCCACCCTTCCAGTATATCCACCCTCTTTCAGATGTTTATATCTTCTGCATATTTTCCCCTCAAGTCCTCCAGCAATGGTACTGGTAAAGCCAATGAAAAGAGGCAGGCCTTACACCAAGCTCTGGGGTTCTCCTTTGGTCATTTTACCTTCTCCAGAGTGGACTCTTGACCACCACTCTCTTTACTGTTGCTTAACTAGTTCCTCCTCCAATTACCAACTTTCTCCTACTATCATACCATCCATCTTAAAAAAAAAACGTGAGGGCAGAAAAAGACTCTCTTTTAAAATTCAATAAAAAATCTGGGATTTTCTTTTGATGAATCTGTCTTTTAAGCCTCAAATCAGTAATGTTTTGAGAACAGGGATTTTTAAATTGCAGCTGTTGAGACATGTTTTATCCAGAGATGTTTTTCACACTTTGGTGCAAACATTTTTATTAAGTTCTCTGGATTACTGCAACTGTCTTTATGTTAGGTTACCGAAGATGCATGTTGGAAATATTTTTTATTCTTAACCATGGAGTCAGCACAACAGTAGTACATCATACAGTAGATATAAAACACCAGTCTTCAAAACAAGCTAAGAAATTCTACCAACATTCTTATGAAAAGACCCAGGCTAAGAGATATAGGTTTTGTTGTTTAAATCCACCAACCCTTCCCCTATCCCAAATCTAAAGACCTTCCCTAGCCAAACTTAACTAAACTAAACCTTCCCCCCCATCCTAACAGAAGTAAACCCTCCCCCCCCTTTCCCTCAGGACAGGATCCCCCCCTACTAGGAGCCCATTGAGACATTGTGTACCCTAAAGAGTCAGGTAATCTATACATACACCATGGTAAAGGCCTCGTAGGCGTCTGGAAAGAAGCATATAATGAGAGAAATAGTAAGAAAGACGAGCAATAACAGCAAAGATATACATTAATTCAGATAGTCCCCTTCCAGTCAGCACGCGTATCCCATTCATGGACACAGACGTAATAGCCAGGGGCCCAACCCAGAATAATCGCATTCAGTGCTCGAAAACGCTAGTTAGTGTTGTTAAGAGAAGGCTTTGCCGACCCAGCCATGTGCAGTTTTTCTTCTAAATTGGGTAGCAGGGCAGCCACATCGCTAGGCAAGCAAGTCACATAGTCCATCCAAATAAGTCTCGTCCACTTTCGGTATTTCTGCGGACGCTGTTTGGCTGTCCGATACTCCATGTGGAGCAGTCCTATAAGCTTTTTATCCCAGATAGAGCGGTATCGTGGGTTGGGTTCCAGCCACTGAGCAAGTATAGTTACTTTTGCTAACAAAAGGGTTTTTTGAAAAAAAATTGTCTTAAACCGATCTAGACAGTGGTTTATATCCGTCAGTAGGCCAAAAATCCAAATCTTTGGGTCCAACGGTAACGTGCAACCCCATAAGTCAAACAGAAACCGTTGCAGATAAAGCCAGAATGCCTGGACTGCAGGGCAATCCCATATGGCATGGTAGAAATTCGGGATGTGATGCTGACATTTTACACAGAGGTTAGAGGATACCTGTCCCATGTGGAACGCTGTTTGTTGAGTATAATAGGCCTGGAAGTAAATCTGGTAGAGCTTGTCTCGCATCTGTACACTTTCCACCGTCCGTGGGATATTCTGTAAGCTGAACAAGAAGTCTTTGTGCGTGAGCGGTTCAGGTAAGAACCTGTTCCACTTGGACAAAGGTGCATCCGGCGCCAGTGGATAGAGTAGTGCTTGTACCGCTCCGTAGTATTGAGCACAACGGTTACGCTTACCGTCCGAACCTTGTAACAGCTCTAGCAGTTTATAGGAGGAGACAAAGTATGGATGGGTCAGCAATTGTCCAATAAGGAAATGTCGTAGTTGAAGATAACAATAAAAGTCGGTATGCAAAAGTCCATACTGTTCTTTCAATTCCTGGAAACTAAAAGGGATAGGAGGCGATACAGACATATTTAAAAACTGCGATACATTCACTAAGCCCCTATGCATCCATCTAATAAAAGGTTGTTGTTGCATACCCGGTAAAAAAAGCGGGCACCCCACAATAGGCAAACAGACAGTATAAACAGTATCCACCCCTACAATCTGGCATAATCTCCTCCACATGTGACGGAATGGGCTAATAGTGACACTGGACACAATAGCACTTGGTAGAGATTCGATCGGCGACTGCAGTACTGCACTAATTGATAACGGAGCAACCCACGTATCAAAATGGTCAATCGGTGAGCAGTAGTGCGTGTGCGCCACCCAATCCCGTATGTGGCGGAGTAGACTGGCATAGTTGTAAGCTTGCAGATCCGGGCACCCCAGCCCCCCAGCCTGTTTGGACCTCATGAGACTGGATAAAGGTATTCTTGCCCTTTTTCCCCGCCAGAGGAAGCGGCTAAGGGCACGTCTCATAGCTTGAATATCTATTTTCTTCAACCATACCGGAAGCATAGCAAATAAATAGAGCCACTTCGAGATTTCCATCATCTTGACCAGAAGGATCTTCCCTGATATTGAAAGGGGAAGGTGTTCCCAGGAACGCAAGCGGGTAATAAACTTATTTTTTAGTGGCAACACGTTCAAGGCATACAATTTCCCCAAATCAGCCGGGATATAAACACCCAGGTACTTTAAGGATTGAGTGACCCATCGTAAGGGAAAGTTGCCCGGCCATGTAGAACTAAGGGTACCCAATATATCTAAGGCCTCAGACTTATCCACATTGACTTTTAAGCCTGCAAAAGCACCATATTCTCTTTGCACCCGTAAGACATGCGGTAAAGCCTGTACCGGATTGCTCAGGATGACCAGCATATCGTCCGCGAAAGCGGCTACTTTGAACTCCATCCCCTTAAAGCGCACCCCTTGCAGCTCTGGGGCCAGTAAAAGTTTCCGTAATAGGGGATCCAAGGCCAGGATATACAAGATTGGTGAGAGAGGGCACCCCTGCCTTACTCCACGTTGGATGGGAATTCCCCCGGACAAAGCATCATTTGCAGAAATATGAGAGATGGGATTGACATAAAGAAGGGAAATGGCTTGAATGAGTCGAGGAGGAATACCAAACCTGGCCAACACAGAGAACATATAGTCCCATGAGACCCGGTCAAAGGCCTTTTCAGAGTCGAATCCAATGACCAGCGTCTGCAATTTTTTCCTGTGAGATGTTTCAATAGCTGAGAGTAAACGGATCACATGAGCCCCTGCATTACGACCCCCTACAAAGCCCACCTGCGAAGGCGAAATTAAATGAGGTAAAACTCTATTCAGTCGAAGTGCCAGAATTCGTGCAAAAATTTTAAATCATAGTTTAAAAGCGATATAGGACGATATGAGGCTGCCAGAAGTGGGTCCTTTCCAGGTTTCGGCAATACCGTTATAAACGCCTTATTAAAGGTAGGGGGAAAGGTTCCATCCTGCCAAGCCTGATTGTAAAAAGCAGTCAGGGGACCAACGGTTTGGTCTATTAGAATCTTATAATATTCCACCGGGAATCCATCAGGCCCTGGAGACTTTTGTCCTTTCCCAGTCTTTATGACCCCCCGAAGCTCCATCTCAGTAATAGGGTTACCAAGAAGGTCCCATTGAGCAATAGGGACCTGGGGCAATGGCAAGTCTCCAAAAAACCTTTGTTCCTCCCGTTCCCCCCCTAACCGGTCCTCCGTATATAAAGTTTCATAAAATGACCGCAATGTTTCTAGAATTTCAGTGGATGAGGTAACATACTGGCCCGTATTTGTACGTAGCCCAGAAATAAATGACTTCTTTCGTTTAACCGCCACCATTCTCGCCAATAGTTTGCTAGATTTGTTACCATATCGAAAGAAATGGTGATCTGAAGCTGCCATCATTTTATGAGCACGAAGATGCAACTGGGCATTCAGTGCTTGTAGGCAGCTTTGGTAAACTTCCCTGTGTATTGGGGAGGGAGATTCCGCTAGGTCTTTCTTTGCCTTCTGCAACTTAGCTTCCAGGAGAAGAATCGCAGCATTCAGTTGCTTGCGCTTCCGAATAGTATAGGCAATTACCTCCCCCCGGAGCACCGCTTTACTAGCCTCCCAGAATAATGTGGGATCTGGCGCATGGTCCTTATTATGTGTGGCATATTCCCTCCATTTCCCTTGCAGGAAGCTATGGAATTCCACATCCCTATAAAGATGCCCCGGGAGGCGCCAAGGTTTCTGTGGAAGCCTGTCCGTTGTAAACCAGACATCAATCCACACAGGCGCATGATCCGCCACTGCTATAACCCCAATGTCAGCTAGTGCAACCCTAGAAAACAGGTGCTCCGCTAATAAAACAAAGTCTATTCGGGATAGAGTGTTATGAGCCTTGGAGACGTGTGTATAATCACGCTCTTCGGGGTGTAGTACCCTCCATACATCCAGTAATCCTAAGCGTTTACACAATTGGCGTACACCCGAGTACTGCTGCGATCTATATCCCAAGGGGAGCTGAGATTTATCAAGACCACCATCCATCACACTGTTCAGGTCCCCAACAAGTATAAGGTCACCTTGTGTCTGCGTAAGCAGTATATTAATTACATTCGTAAAGAAACCCGGTTCCGGTGCATTAGGGGCATAGATGTTACATAGGGTGATGGGCTTACCAGCAAGAGTACCAATCAAGATAATGTATCTCCCTTCTTCATCACGCATTTCTTGATTAACTAGAAATGGGGTATTTTTATTTACTAGGATCGCCACCCCCCCCTTTTTCCCTGTAGCCTGTGAGAAATAGCAATCAGACACCCATTCTCTACTTAATTTTACACTCTCAGTATCTGACAAATGAGTTTCTTGTATGCAGGCGATATTAGCCTTTAAACGGTTAAGGTGCTGCAAGACCTTCTTCCGTTTAATGGGCGACCCCAGCCCATTGACATTCCAAGAAATCACCCTATATTTACCCCCCATAACCCATACAGTGAAACATAAAATAATCACAGTGCAGAAGTAACAGGAAGAGGGGGCAAGGCTCCCAGCCTAACCCAACCCCCATAGCCCAGACACCTTTCCTGACCGCCAAACCTCCCAACCCGACACACTGAATGTTTAAGATACTCTTCCACAACGTCTCGTTCTCCTCTTCAGACATAGCTCCATAATCCGGGTGACCCTCCCCTGCCCCCCACCCCCCTCCCCATCCCACTAAATATTCCATTATCTAAACCCGCCCAATATGATTTGGTATACCTTATTCCTAACCCTACACAAACGAAATGCAATACTTCCCTAAGAAAGGAAACGTGCACATGTGGTTGGACACCGCGCTCCCCCACCCACAGATATCCAGAGCCTTAACCAAACATTCAGAACCTCACCCAATTGTAACTTAGAACAGTTTGTACATTAGTGATGCACCAAAAACTTGCAAAAAGGACCAACAAAGTCCAAAAAGCAGTCCGCTGTAGCCGCCATCGGCTTCCCCCTCGGACCTTTGTTGTCACGAGCCTTTCAAAATAAATGGATAGTCATTTGTCTGCCCACCTCCATTTTAATCACTGTAGTGTGCAGCAATAAAAGTTTTCGCCGCCACGGGGTCATCGAACAACTTGACTTGCCCCTCATGCCAAATTCGAAGTTTTGCCGGGTATCCCAATGCAAATTTCACTTTTTTATTGAAGAGCAGTGAACATGTGGGTGAAAATGCCTTCCTAAGAGCCGCAACCCGGGTTGAATAATCCTGCACAATCCGGATTTTATGATTGTGGTAAAGTAAGTCCGGGGTGTTCCGAGCTGCCTGGGCAATACGTGCCTTGTGCGCAAAGTTAAGCAGTTTCGCTATCACAATTCGGGGTCTCACCTCCGAGGCTCGCTTCGGGCCTAAACGATGCGCCCGCTCAACAGCTATTATGCCTTTCAGATCAGGAAGAGACAGAGCCTCCGGCAGCCATGTTTCCAATGCTTGCCCCAGCTGGTTATCTTCCAAAGATTCAGGGAAACCGATGAACCTTAGGTTGGAGCGTCTAGCTCTGTTTTCAAGATCGTCGATCTTGTCCGCCTGCTCCAACACTGTTTTTTCCAGGGCCTGCAACTTTGAAGTGTGGGCATAATGATCATCTTCCAAAGTGGAAATTCGCCCTTCCACATGGTCTACCCGAGGGCCCAGTTCCGTGAGCGCTGCCTTTACCTCCTCCAGCTGCGTGCCTATACTGGCCAACTTTTCATCCAGAGCTGTGTGGATGATATCTTTTATTTCCCCAAGCAGCTGATCATTCCTCGGAGTTACCGCAACCGGAGAGTCTTTAGACGCGGCACTCGGAGCACTCGCGGCAGCCATTTTGTCCGGGCCCGACTTAGATTTTTCTTTTTCCTTCCGACTCCCCCGAATCGGTTTTGAGGGCGGCGTTTTCTGCATATAATGCACTATCGACATGTGCGAAGGGCCTCTGGAGCTTCAGAAAGCTGGTCGGCGATAAAATCAGGGTTTGTGTGTGGGTGGAGGCAGCGCGGCGGCCAGAGCTAAGCAAAACGCGTCTTGCTCAGTCTATCCACATCACGTGACCCCCCCCGAAGATGCATGTAAAGACACTTCAAGTATTACAAAATCTAGCAGCAAGATTACTCTTTGGAAGGCCTCGTTAGCAACATGCGACTGCATTCTTGAGAGAATTGCACTGGTTACTGGTTGAACAAAGGATAAAGTTCAAGCTCTTATTTTTAGTATTTAAGTCAAAAAATGGGTTGGCTCCCCCCTATTTTTCGATCTGTTTACAAGTTATGAACCCTTTGTTACTCTCCATTCTGCAAATCAAAGTTTGTTAAAAATTCCATCATTGAAAGAAGCTCGGTGTAGAGCTCTGTCTGTAGTGGGACCTAGTTTATGGAATATTTTGCTGTTAGACTTGTGTTTGACCACTGATGCAATCCTTTTCCATAAATAACTAAAGGCCCATTTATTTTGAGAAACATTCATGTGATTTTTTTTAATGTGCTCTACATAGAGCAGTTGGATAAGGAAATTGTATTGTCATATTTTTAATTACATTTTTTTAATGTAGTGTTCTAATGTTTAGTTTATTGTATTATTATAATTGTTTTTACTGTAATCTGCCCAGCACAGGTGTTCCTGTTTTGGGTGGAATATAAACATTTTAAATAAAATAAAATCCGCCCACCTAATTTAGCTTCACAATTTCCATCACAGCCTCAGAAATCCCCTGTGTTTATTCCATGCATTCTTGAATTTAGATACTGTCCTTGTCTCCACCATCGCTATGGGAAGGTTGTTCCATGTATCCAATACCCTTTAGGGAAAGAAATATTTTCTAAGGTTACTCCTGAGTCTACCCACTTTCACCCTCATCCCGTGACTGTTCGTTCTAGAGCTTTCTTTCCATTGAAAGAGGCTAGCCTCTTGTGCATGGAAACTTTGTAGATATCTAAATGTCTCTATCATATCTCCCCTATCTTGCCTGTGTGGCTGCTCTGTACGGCTTTACCATGGAGAAAGTTAAGTTGCTTACTTATAATGGAGGTTCTCTGTGGACAGTACAAACAGCCACACAATCCCGCCCACCTCCTGGAATTTGGTGCAGCTAGAAAAGGACTGAAGGGAGGTCTCGAGTTAGTAAGAAGGTGTAAGGGGATGAACGTATTCAGAAAGCTTCTTTAGAATTTTTGGAGCTATGGTTTGTCCATGATGGCGCCATAGGATGACATCACCCAGTCGTGTGACTGTTCGTGCTGCTGTCCACTGCAAAGAATCCTGGCTCTCTCTGCTTTTAGAAGACACTGCAGCTGGGATGCCCCAATCAACATCTGGCAGATTAAAATCCCCTAGAAATAGCACCTCCCTTCATAGCAGTTATGTGAATATCCCCCATTAAATTTCTGTCCATTTCAAGTTATGAAGGTCAGTGCTCCATTCCCTTTTTGCAGATTAACCCACGGTGCTTCCTCTTTACCTCGTAAACCCTGCAATTCTGTTTTTATATATCATGGCACTCCTCCTCCTCCTTTCCTTCCTGCCACTAGTCCTCTCTGTGCAGCAGAGTGAAAAGCCTTTCTCACTTCCAAAGACTCAACTGCTCGGGCTGTACGTTTGTTTGGCTCTTACTATAAGAATGATATTCAAAAAAAGTCTCAGCTTCTAAATTTAGGGAGCTTAGTTTTCACCTGAGATTTCATCTGAACTTGGGCTCTGAAAAGTTAGGCTCTTAAATTTAGGCCTGCCTGGATTTAGGGACCTAAATTAGGTGCCCAGAGTTGGAAATCAGTGCGAAGCTCCTAAGATTGTCATCCTGCCCTTACTCCGCCCCTGTAGCCACCCATAAAACATTTTCAAAGAGGACAAGTTAGGGGTCTAACTCCCAAAAAGAGGTCATTTGCTAAAGGTTTTCTCCTATTTTGTGTCTATGGGAAAAATTCTTAGTAAATAGGGCCCAAAATTAGGAGCCTAAACACTTTGAAAATCGACTTCTCTATTAGCTTGCTGATCCATCACTTTTGCCCCTTCAGTAACGCACACATTTCCCCTCCCGCTGGGTGACCTCATGCTTTCCAGGTGATCTGAATAGTTCATGCGAGTTTCCATCCTCTTGTTATTACAGAAATCTTGACTATTTATTTTCCTGCAACAGCACCGGGCAATAGGCAATGAGCCAAAAGCGAGCTGAGCCAGGTCCTACTGCTGCCCACCTCGCTCTCTCCACGGAGCCTCGATCCAGCCACGGCGAGCGGTTAAGGTGCACGAGACGTCTTTTGAGAGGTGTTTCACAGAAGTTGGTCTTGAATGCAACCCTAGGGTGAGGACTGGTGACGAGCACCACATAATTAACAAATGAACAGCTTACAATAAAAATAAAAAAAACAACCCTCTTTATTATTCACAAGATGGTAGCCAGGAAGAAGAACCGTTTGAAACCTGAAGGAGAGACAGATGCAATTTGTGCTTTGTTTGGGTTTTGCAAGGTGAAACGAAAGAGATTTAGCAGAAGTCGCTGTTCCTGAAGCACACATCAGGGGATTACCTGTCCTGGAGTCACAGCATTCAAGAAGCTTAACATTTGTCCTGCACCATGAAGGGATTATGGGAATGGATCAAAGGAAAGAAGACTTTTAATGCTGTGGGAAAGTCTTTATTTTCCTTTCTTTCTCTCATTCTGCTCTTCATGCTCATCCTTATGCATGGAAGGAACATCAGATCACTCCAGTCTATTTCAATGCAGAGGGATACATAGTCAAAGGGGCTTGGCTGGCTAAGTTAGGTCTTAGTGGGAGAATAGCTGGGGTTTTCAATTTCCTGTTCATTTGATCACCTCACCTTATCAGGCTAAAATTATAGCTGGATAGGTTGGGGTAAGCTGGAGACATTTGAGGTGGAGCAGAGTTATCTGGCTAACTTAGGGGGTCGATGCAATATAGTGCGCTCAGCCAAGTGCACTGTATAACCCTCAGATGGACGCGGGATAAATAGGCGCTAATCCACCCCCTAATGCAATAGGGGGATTAGCGCCTATTTAACGCGCGTCTGACGTGGAGTGAATGAGATAGCGCTCATCACGTGCAAATGCATCTGAGCGAGGCTATTACTCATTCACTCCGAATGCAAAAAGATAAATGTGTGTCTCAGATGCACATTTATCGCTCAGAGATTAATGCCTGCCTAGAGCAGACGTTAATAGCTGAGCGCATTGAAAAGAAGCACAGAAAAGCAGAAAAACAGCTTTTCTGTACTTCATTTTAAAAGTAAAAGAATAAAAATAACTCGGTAGACCACCGAGTTATGAAGACCGACGCCGGTAAACTCAGCATTGGTTTTCATAACCGGCCGTCTGCCAGTAATGAAAATGGCCACCTTGCGAGCGCCATACATGCGTTAAAAAAGCAGGCGCTGAAGAGACAGCGCCTGCTTTCAGCGCACATAATTGCATCAGCCCCTTAGCTAGATAACACTGGTAACGTAACAGGATAACTCCAGGACTGTCTCCGCACAGCCCTAAAATAATCCTGCACTGTGTATATGGATAACTTCATTCTTAACCGGCCATATTCATAGGATGGGCACAGGAACTCAGAGTCTGTCACCTCTGGAACTGGAGGGCTCAGGGGATGGGTGCAGGGATACAAAGTCTGTCACTTCTAGGACTGGAGGGATCAGGGGATGGGTGCAGGGATACAAAGTCTGTCACTTCTAGGACTGGAGGGCTCAGGGGATGGGAGCAGGGATACAGAGCCTGTCACCTCTAGGACTGGAGGGATCAGGGGATGGGAGCAGAGATACAGAGCCTGTCACCTCTAGGACTGGAGGGATCAGGGGATGGGAGCAGGGATACAGAGCCTGTCACTTCTAGGACTGGAGGGATCAGGGGATGAGTGCAGGAATACAGAGCTTGTCTCCTCTAGGACTGGAGGGATCAGGAGATGGGAGCAGGGATACAGAGTCTGTCACCTTTAGGACTGGAGGGATCAGGGGATGAGTGCAGGGATACATAGCTTGTCTCTTCTAGGACTGGAGGGATCAGGGGATGGGAGCAGGGATACAGAGCCTGTCACCTCTAGGACTGGAGGGATCAGGGGATGGGAGCAGGGATACAGAGCTTGTCTCCTCTAGGACTGGAGGGCTCAGGGGATGGGAGCAGGGATACAGAGCCTGTCACCTCTAGGACTGGAGGGATCAGGGGACAGGTGCAGGGATACAGAGCCTGTCACCTCTAGGACTGGAGGGCTCAGGGGATGGGTGCAGGGATACAGAGCCTGTCACCTCTAGGACTGGAGGGATCAGGGGATGGGAGCAGGGATACAGAGCCTGTCACCTCTAGGACTGGAGGGATCAGGGGATGGGAGCAGGGATACAGAGCCTGTCACCTCTAGGACTGGCAAGATTGGGGATGGGAGCAGGGATACAGAGCCTGTCACCTCTAGGACTGGAGGGATCAGGAGATGGGAGCAGGGATACAGAGTCTGTCACCTCTAGGACTGGAGGGCTCAGGGGATGGGTGCAGGGATACAGAGCCTGTCACCTCTAGGACTGGAGGGCTCAGGGGATGGGTGCAGGGATACAAAGTCTGTCACTTCTAGGACTGGAGGGATCAGGGGATGAGTGCAGGAATACAGAGCTTGTCTCCTCTAGGACTGGAGGGATCAGGAGATGGGAGCAGGGATACAGAGTCTGTCACCTTTAGGACTGGAGGGATCAGGGGATGAGTGCAGGGATACATAGCTTGTCTCCTCTAGGACTGGAGGGATCAGGGGATGGGAGCAGGGATACAGAGCCTGTCACCTCTAGGACTGGAGGGATCAGGGGATGGGAGCAGGGATACAGAGCCTGTCACCTCTAGGACTGGAGGGAGCAGGGGATGGGAGCAGGGATACAGAGCCTGTCACCTCTAGGACTGGAGGGATCAGGAGATGGGAGCAGGGATACAGAGCCTGTCACCTTTAGGACTGGAGGGATCAGGGGATGAGTGCAGGGATACATAGCCTGTCACCTCTAGGACTGGAGGGAGCAGGGGATGGGAGCAGGGATACAGAGCCTGTCACCTCTAGGACTGGAGGGATCAGGGGATGGGAGCAGGGATACAGAGCTTGTCTCCTCTAGGACTGGAGGGATCAGGAGATGGGAGCAGGGATACAGAGCCTGTCACCTCTAGGACTGGAGGGATCAGGGGACAGGTGCAGGGATACAGAGCCTGTCACCTCTAGGACTGGAGGGATCAGGGGGGTGGGAGCAGGGATACAGAGCCTGTCACCTCTAGGACTGGAGGGATCAGGGGATGGGAGCAGGAATACAGAGCTTGTCTCCTCTAGGACTGGAGGGATCAGGAGATGGGAGCAGGGATACAGAGTCTGTCACCTTTAGGACTGGAGGGATCAGGGGATGAGTGCAGGGATACATAGCTTGTCTCCTCTAGGACTGGAGGGATCAGGGGATGGGAGCAGGGATACAGAGCCTGTCACCTCTAGGACTGGAGGGATCAGGGGATGGGAGCAGGGATACAGAGCTTGTCTCCTCTAGGACTGGAAGGCTCAGGGGATGGGAGCAGGGATACAGAGCCTGTCACCTCTAGGACGGGAAGGATCAGGGTATGGGTGCAGGGATACAGAGCCTGTCACCTCTAGGACTGGAGGGATCAGGGGATGGGAGCAGGGATACAGAGCCTGTCACCTCTAGGACTGGAGGGATCAGGAGATGGGAGCAGGGATACAGAGCCTGTCACCTTTAGGACTGGAGGGATCAGGGGATGAGTGCAGGGATACATAGCCTGTCACCTCTAGGACTGGAGGGAGCAGGGGATGGGAGCAGGGATACAGAGCCTGTCACCTCTAGGACTGGAGGGATCAGGGGATGGGAGCAGGGATACAGAGCTTGTCTCCTCTAGGACTGGAGGGATCAGGAGATGGGAGCAGGGATACAGAGCCTGTCACCTCTAGGACTGGAGGGATCAGGGGACAGGTGCAGGGATACAGAGCCTGTCACCTCTAGGACTGGAGGGATCAGGGGGATGGGAGCAGGGATACAGAGCCTGTCACCTCTAGGACTGGAGGGATCAGGGGATGGGAGCAGGAATACAGAGCTTGTCTCCTCTAGGACTGGAGGGATCAGGAGATGGGAGCAGGGATACAGAGTCTGTCACCTTTAGGACTGGAGGGATCAGGGGATGAGTGCAGGGATACATAGCTTGTCTCCTCTAGGACTGGAGGGATCAGGGGATGGGAGCAGGGATACAGAGCCTGTCACCTCTAGGACTGGAGGGATCAGGGGATGGGAGCAGGGATACAGAGCTTGTCTCCTCTAGGACTGGAGGGCTCAGGGGATGGGAGCAGGGATACAGAGCCTGTCACCTCTAGGACGGGAAGGATCAGGGTATGGGTGCAGGGATACAGAGCCTGTCACCTCTAGGACTGGAGGGATCAGGGGATGGGAGCAGGGATACAGAGCCTGTCACCTCTAGGACTGGAGGGATCAGGGGATGGGAGCAGGAATACAGAGCTTGTCTCCTCTAGGACTGGAGGGATACAGAGCCTGTCACCTCTAGGACTGGAGGGATCAGGGGGATGGGAGCAGGGATACAGAGCCTGTCACCTCTAGGACTGGAGGGCTCAGGGGATGGGAGCAGGGATACAGAGCCTGTCACCTCTAGGACTGGAGGGATCAGGGGATGGGAGCAGGAATACAGAGCTTGTCTCCTCTAGGACTGGAGGGATCAGGAGATGGGAGCAGGGATACAGAGCCTGTCACCTCTAGGACTGGAGGGCTCAGGGGATGGGTGCAGGGATACAAAGTCTGTCACTTCTAGGACTGGAGGGCTCAGGGGATGGGTGCAGGGATACAAAGTCTGTCACTTCTAGGACTGGAGGGATCAGGGGATGAGTGCAGGAATACAGAGCTTGTCTCCTCTAGGACTGGAGGGATCAGGAGATGGGAGCAGGGATACAGAGTCTGTCACCTATAGGACTGGAGGGATCAGGGGATGAGTGCAGGGATACATAGCTTGTCTCCTCTAGGACTGGAGGGATCAGGGGATGGGAGCAGGGATACAGAGCTTGTCTCCTCTAGGACTGGAGGGCTCAGGGGATGGGAGCAGGGATACAGAGCCTGTCACCTCTAGGACTGGAGGGATCAGGGGACAGGTGCAGGGATACAGAGCACGTCACCTCTAGGACGGGAAGGATCAGGGTATGGGTGCAGGGATACAGAGCCTGTCACCTCTAGTACTGGAGGGATCAGGGGGATGGGAGCAGGGATACAGAGCCTGTCACCTCTAGGACTGGAGGGATCAGGGGATGGGAGCAGGGATACAGAGCCTGTCACCTCTAGGACTGGAGGGATCAGGGGATGGGAGCAGGAATACAGAGCTTGTCTCCTCTAGGACTGGAGGGATCAGGAGATGGGAGCAGGGATACAGAGCCTGTCACCTCTAGGACTGGAGGGATCAGGGGATGGGAGCAGGGATACAGAGCCTGTCACCTCTAGGACTGGAGGGATCAGGGGATGGGAACAGGGATACAGAGCTTGTCTCCTCTAGGACTGGAGGGCTCAGGGGATGGGAGCAGGGATACAGAGCCTGTCACCTCTAGGACTGGAGGGATCAGGGGATGGGAGCAGGGATACAGAGCCTGTCACCTCTAGGACTGGAGGGATCAGGGGATGAGTGCAGGGATACATAGCTTGTCTCCTCTAGGACTGGAGGGATCAGGGGATGGGTGCAGGGATACAGAGTCTGTCACCTCTAGGACTGGAGGGATCAGGGGATGGGGGCAGGGATACAGAGCCTGTCATTTCTAGGACTGGAGGACTCAGGGGATGGGTGCAGGGATTCAGAGCCTGTCACCTCTAGGACTGGAGGGCTCAGGGGATGAGCGCAGGGATACAGAGCATGTCACCTCTAGGACTGGAGAAATCAGGGGATGGGTGCAGGGATACAGAGCCTGTCACATCTAGGACTGTTTGCTAGAAGTGGATAATGAGGCAGAGTGGAAGTTTTAGAATAGCAGTAAAGCAGTGCCAGAGATTGTTTTGTGCAGAACTCCCCAGAATGAAATAACAAAGCCCCTTCCTTCAAACAGTGCTCCTTTCTGGTTACCTGAGAAGCAGGGAAGTGCGTTAACCATCGTTCTATGTGGATTGCATACCAGCCAGGCATCAAACATCTCCTCTGCAGAGAACGTAATTCGGAGGGAGCGTGGGGTCCAGCAGTGATGACATCATGAAATGTAAAGCGAAGAGCCACAGGGTCCTCATGAGATCGCTGGTGCTGCAACAGAGCAAGACATGGAATGATGCAGTCATAGTCTCGAGGCGGGGGATGCGGTGGCCATGCTTAGATCTGGATAACAGCAGGATATCCTTGGCTGCACTTAGGGAAAACACTGGGCTGCAGATCTGGTCTAATTTAAGTACAGGCAGATTACACTGAGGCTCTGTATGTGCCATTTATTATGAAATTATTTAGCACTGTGCCAATCACACAGAAACACAGATAAAGGTCATAAGGCTCATCTGGACTGCCTATCCACACCTCCTGCTCAGTTTTAGTGTCTCCTCCTCTTCCTCAGAGCTCCTCTGAGCTGTCTCATGCCTTCTTCAATTCTGATTCAGTCCTCATCCCTGCCATCTCACAAGGAGCTTGTTTAAATTCATCCAGCACGCTCTATGTAGAGAAATATTTACCAAGATTACTCGAGAGGTTATCCCTTTTAATTTCATCCCATGTCCCCTAATTGCATTGAGAGAGACTCGTACTTATTCCTTGGAAGTATTTAAATGTATCTCATCTCCGCTTTCCATCCTTTTCTCTGAAGCCCTGCTGTCATTACAAGGAGCTTAAAGAGATGGAGGGATACTGTCATTAGAAGGAGCATAAATAAACGGAGGCGCCACTGACATTACAAGGAGCTTAAACTGATGGAAGTGCCGATATGATTTCAAGGAGCTTAAAATGATGAAAGTGCCGCTGTCATTACAGGGAGCTTAAAGTGATGGAAGTGTCACTGTCATTACAGGGAGCTGAAAGTGATGGAAGTGCCACTATGATTACAAGGAGCTTAAAGTGATGGAAATGCCGCTGTCATTACAGGGAGCTTAAAGTGATGGAAGTGTCGCTATGATTACAAGGAGCTTAAAGTGATGGAAGTGTTGCTGTCTTTACAGGGAGCTTAAAGTGATGGAAGTGTCGCTATGATTACAAGGAGCTTAAAGTGATGGAAGTGTCACTGCCTTTACAAGGAGCTTAAAGTGATGGAAGTGCCGCTGTCATTACAGGGAGCTTAAAGTGATGGAAGTGTCACTGTTATTACAGGGAGCTTAAAGTGATGGAAGTGCCACTGACATTACAAGGAGGTTAAAGTGATGGAAGTGTTGTTATGATTTCAAGGAGCTTAAAATGATGGAAGTGCCACTATCATTACAGGGAGCTTAAAGTGATGGAGGTGTCACTGTCATTACAGGGAGCTTAAAGTGATGGAAGTGTCACTGTCATTACAGGGAGCTTAAAATGATGGTCGTTTCACTGTCATTACAGGGAGCTTAAAGTGATGGAACTTCCGCTATGATTACAAGGAGCTTAAAGTGATGGAAGTGTCACTGTCATTACAGGGAGCTTAAAATGATGGAAGTGTCACTGTCATTACAGGGAGCTTAAAGTGATGGAAGTGTCACTGTCATTACAGGGAGCTTAAAGTGTTGGAAGTGCCACTATGATTACAAGGAGCCTAAAGTGATGGAAGTGCCGCTGTCATTACAGGGAGCTTAAAGTGATGGAAGTGTCAATGTCATTAAAAGGAGCTTAAAGTGATGGAACTGCCGCTATGATTACAAGGAGCTTAAAGTGATGGGAGTGTCACTGTCATTACAGGGAGCTTAAAGTGATGGAAGTGCCGCTATGATTACAAGGAGCTTAAAGTGATCGAAGTGTCACCGTCATTACAGGGAGCTTAAAGTGATGGAAGTGCCGCTGTCATTTCAAGGAACATAAAGTGATGGAGGTGCCTCTGTCATTACAAGGAACCTAAAGTGATAGAAGTTCCTCTATCAGTACAAAGAGCTTAAAGTGATGGAAGTGTCACTGTCCTTACAGGGAGTTGAAAGTGATGGAAGTGTCACAGTTATTAGAGGGAGCTTAAAGTGATGGAAGAGCCACTGTTATTACAGGGAGCTTAAAGTGATGGAAGTGCCACTGACATTACAAGGAGGTTAAAGTGATGGAAGTGTTGTTATGATTTCAAGGAGCTTAAAATGATGGAAGTGCCACTATCATTACAGGGAGCTTAAAGTGATGGAGGTGTCACTGTCATTACAGGGAGCTTAAACTGATGGAAGTGTCACTGTCATTACAGGGAGCTTAAAATGATGGTCGTTTCACTGTCATTACAGGGAGCTTAAAGTGATGGAAGTGTCACTGTCATTACAGGGAGCTTAAAGTGATGGAAGTGCCACTGTCATTACAGGGAGCTTAAAGTGTTGGAAGTGCCACTATGATTACAAGGAGCTTAAAGTGATGGAAGTGTCACTGTCATTACAGGGAGTTGAAAGTAATGGAAGTGTCACAGTTATTAGAGGGAGCTTAAAGTGATGGAAGTGCCACTGTTATTACAGGGAGCTTAAAGTGATGGAAGTGCCACTGACATTACAAGGAGGTTAAAGTGATGGAAGTGTTGTTATGATTTCAAGGAGCTTAAAATGATGGAAGTGCCACTATCATTACAGGGAGCTTAAATTGATGGAGGTGCCACTGTCATTACAGGGAGCTTAAAGTGATGGAAGTGTCAATGTCATTACAGGGAGCTTAAAATGATGGTCGTTTCACTGTCATTACAGGGAGCTTAAAGTGATGGAAGTGTCACTGTCATTACAGGGAGCTTACAAGTGATGGAAGTGTCACTGTCATTACAGGGAGCTTAAAGTGATGGAAGTGCCACTGTCATTACAGGGAGCTTAAAGTGTTGGAAGTGCCACTATGATTACAAGGAGCTTAAAGTAATGGAAGTGTCACTGTCATTACAGGGAGCTTAAAGTGATGGAAGTGTCACTGTCATTACAGGGAGCCTAAAGTGATGGAAGTGCCGCTGTCATTACAGGGAGCCTAAAGTGATGGAAGTGCCGCTGTCATTACAGGGAGCTTAAAGTGATGGAAGTGTCAATGTCATTACAAGGAGCTTAAAGTGATGGAACTGCCGCTATGATTACAAGGAGCTTAAAGTGATGGAAGTGTCACTGTCATTACAGGGAGCTTAAAGTGATGGAACTTCTGCTATGATTACAAGGAGCTTAAAGTGATGGAAGTGCCACTATGATTACAAGGAGCTTAAAGTGATGGAAGTGTCACTGTCATTACAGGGAGATTAAAGTGATGGAAGTGCCGCTGTCATTACAGGGAGCTTAAAGTGATGGAAGTGTCACTGTCATTACAGGGAGCTGAAAGTGATGGAAGTGCCACTATGATTACAAGGAGCTTAAAGTGATGGAAGTGCAGCTGTCATTACAGGGAGCTTAAAGTGATGGAAGTGTCGCTATGATTACAAGGAGCTGAAAGTGATGGAAGTGTCACTGTCATTACAGGGAGCTTAAAATGATGGAACTTCTGCTATGATTACAAGGAGCTTAAAGTGATGGAAGTGCCACTATGACTACAAGGAGCTTAAAGTGATGGAAGTGTCACTGTCATTACAAGAAGCTTAAAGTGATGGAAGTACCGCTATGATTACAAGGAGCTTAAAGTGATGGAAGTGTTACTGTCATTACAGGGAGCTTAAAGGGATGGAAGTGTCACTGTCATTACAGGAAGCTTAAAGTGATGGAAGTGCCGCTATGATTACAGGGAGCTTAAAATGATGGAAGTGCTGCTGTCATTACAAGGAACTTAAAGTGATGTAGGTGCCTCTGACATTACAAGTGTTACGTCCCCAGGCCCTGCCCTGGGTCCTCCACTGTCAATGTCATTACAAGGAGCTTAAAGTGATGGAACTGCCGCTATGATTACAAGGAGCTTAAAGTGATGGAAGTGTCACTGTCATTACAGGGAGCTGAAAGTGATGAAAGTGCCACTATGATTACAAGGAGCTTAAAGTGATGGAAGTGCAGCTGTCATTACAGGGAGCTTAAAGTGATGGAACTTCTGCTATGATTACAAGGAGCTTAAAGTGATGGAAGTGTCACCGTCATTACAGGGAGCTTAAAGTGATGGAAGTGTCACTATCATTACAGGGAGCTTAAAGTGATGGTAATGCCGCTATTACAAGGAGTTTAAAGTGATGGAAGTTCCGCTGTCATGACAGGGAGCTTAAAGTGATGGAAGTGTCACTGTCATTACAGGGAGCTTAAAGGGATGGAAGTGTCACTATCATTACAGGAAGCTTAAAGTGATGGAAGTGCCGCTATGATTACAGGGAGCTTAAAATGATGGAAGTGCTGCTGTCATTACAAGGAACTTAAAGTGATGTAGGTGCCTCTGACATTAGAAGTGTTACATCCCCGGGCCGTGCCCTGGTTCCTCCACTTACCTTGAGGCCGGCCTGGGCTGCTGAGGTACCGACTAGGCCTGGCCAGGCCTCGGCCGAGGCACTCCCTCCTCGAGGGAGACGACTGCGTTCCGTTGCATCTGGCCCCGCCCCCTAGGCGCGCCCACGCGCGCAGGGGCTCTGAATTTAAAGGGTCCAGCACGGGAACTCTAGGAGAGCCCCAAGGATGACGTCAGACGCTGCCGGGCCATTTAAACCCTGCAGCCACTGCTAGACCTTGCCTTGCAACGAGGTTCACTCTTCTGAGTTGCTAGTTGCTGCTTCGGACTCCTGTCTGTCTTCAGCTTCTGACCCTGCTTCATCCATCGACTCCAGCTTCAGCTTTCGTTCCTGGTTTTGCCTTCTGACTTCTGGCTCCTGACCCTCCTTTGTCCATTGACTCCGACTTCAGCTTCTGTTCCTGGCTTGTCTTCAGCATCTGATTTCGGACTTCTGATCTTGGCCTGTCCCTGGACTCCAGCTTCAGTCCTCATCTCTTCTACAGGTACCTGGTTCTTCACCCGCCTGGAGGATTCTCCTAAGTCCCAGCAGCTTGGGTCCTCAAGGGCTCCTCTGGAGGACCGCGTGCTTCCAAGGGTGAAATCTCTTCTGGCCTCCTGGGCTCTACTGCTTCCGTCGACTACCTCTTCGGCTGCTTCTCTGGTCCTTGGTCACATAGGATCACACCTAAGTCCAAGATGCCTGGGTCCCTACAGGCTCCTCCTGGGGGGACCTCTGGTTTCCAGTGGTGAAGCCTTTTTGGAACACCTCTTCAGCGCCACCTCCAGGCTGCGACGCCCACTGTGAGTCCCCATAGTGTACACTATCAGTTTCAGCCGGCCCAAGGGTCCACTCCCCGTAACAACAAGTAGCTTAAAGTGATGGAAGTGCCACTGTCATTTCAAGGAACTTAAAGTGATAGAAGTGCTGCTATCAGTACAAGGAGCTTAAAGTGATGGAAGTGCCGCTGTCATTTCAAGGAACTTAAAGTGATGGAAGTGCCATTATGATTTCAAGCAGCTTAAAATGATAGAAGTGCCACTATCAGTACAAGGAGCTTAAAGTGATGGAAGTGTCACTGTCATTACAGGGAGCTGAAAGTGATGGAAGTGTCACTGTTATTACAGGGAGCTTAAAGTGATGGAAGTGCCTCTGACATTACAAGGAGCTTAAAGTGATGGAAGTGTCACTGTCATTACAAGGAACCTAAAGTGATAGAAATGCCACTATCAGTACAAGGAGCTGAAAGTGATGGAAGTGTCACTGTTATTACAGGGAGCTTAAAGTGATGGAAGTGCCACTGTTGTTGATACAAGGGATTGGACCCTTGGGCCAGCCTTGAGGAGAAGAGTAGTTGGATTCCACTGAAGAGAAGGCCGGGTTGGCAGCTGGGTGACTGAATACCGTGAAAAAGCTTCACCCTGGAATTCCATGGTACCCCGGGAGGGGCCCTTGAGCACCCGGACCGCTGGGATTTAGGCGACGATAGAGCAAAGCGATGAGAAGACGATCCAAAAGTCGAGGCAGGCAGCAGACAGGAGGAACAAAGAGGAGCCGAGGTCAAAAGCCAGAGAATCAAGCAAAGGAATCCGAAACATATACCGTGGACTGGAACAGGATCAGAAGAATCAGGAGTCACAGGAGCAGGAGCCACTGGATCAGGAGTCACCGGAGCAGCAATTTACTCTGAAGAGGAACTTCTTGCAAAGCAATTCTAAGCAGACAGACGCTGGCTTAAGTAGCTTGCCGGCGTCTGACGTCATCAAAGGAGCTGTCTGTTGCCTCCAGGTGCTGGGCCGTTAAAGATCCTTTCTCGCGCGTGTGTGCCCCTGGAGGGGTGGAGCTAGACTTGGACCTCGGCGGCGTCTCCCTCGCCAGCTGGCAACTTTGAAGGCCTAATGAAACCTTTCTGTAAATTCTCCTCGATGTACTCGGACATAGCCTTATTCTCTATTGCAGAGAGTGGATAGACACGTCCCTTAGGAGGTTCAGTGTTTGGTTTCAGCCGAATGGCACAGTCATAAGATCTGTGTGGAGGGAAAACACATTGCTGAAGGATGCATATTGAGGCGGCAGTCCTGCCATCACTGGAGTTATAGGCCTGCAGAGAACAGGAGAAACTTCCTTAAGGCAACTGCCATGACAACCTAGGCCCCAGCGGAAGAGTTCCAAGTAGGACCAGTCGAATTGAGGCTGATGCAACTGCAACCAGGGTAACCCCAGAACGATAGGGTGCATGGCCTTCTCTAATACAAAGAAGGGAATTGTCTCCATATGGAGGGCTCCGGTGCGAAGAGTCACTGGTTCGGTTCGACAAGTCACATCACCGGGCAAAGGCTCTCCATGGATGGATGACAAGAGTAGTGGAGCTTCTAAAGTAACAAGGGGAATCCTCAAATGTTCCACTAGGCGGCGAAGTATAAAGTTGCCTTCTGCCCCCGAATCCACAAGGGCAAGAGTCTGGATTGTAGACGGTCCGCAAGTTAGGGAGACTGGTAGAGAGCGAGGAGGAGAAGGCGTCGTAAGGCCTAAGAACAATCCTCCTGCAGGACTTTGGCCCGTCCGTTTCCTGGACGAATAGGGCATGTTGGGACATCGTGACCAGCTTGTCCACAGTACATACATAAGCCATGCCTCTTCCGGTCTTCTCTCTTTTGAAGTCAAATGACTGCGACCAAGTTGCATTGGTTCTTCTCCACTGGCAACAGATACTGATGTAACCATCCAAGGTGCAAGTTTAGCACGAGTCTCCTTCTGAACCGGTTCTTTAATAGGCTTGAGTTCTTTCACCTTATCACGAAGCCGGTGGTCAATTCTAGTAACAAACGCCACTAGTTCATCCAGCGAGTCAGGTGTCTCACGAGCGGCAAGCTCATCCTTCAAGCGGGTATTCAGACCTCTGAAGAAGAGAGGTTTCAGGCATCTAGGTTCCCAGCATAATTCTGTAGCAAGAGTCTTGAACTCTATTGCAAAATCAGCCAGTAGTCAGTTGCCTTGCTTCAGGTCCACCAGGTCAGAACCAGCAACAGTCACTCAAGCAGGATCGTCAAAAACGGATTTAAATAATTCTAGAAATCCATCAATATCCTGCAGGATTGGATCCTTACGTTCCCACAGTGTTGAAGCCCAAGACAAGGCCCCTCCATCAAGATGAGATAGAATATAAGTAGTCTTGGCGTAGGCTGTGAGGAAGTGTGCAGGCTGCAATACGAAATGCATGCAGCATTGGTTTAGGAAACCTCTAGTTCTTTGAATCTCTCAGAGAAACAAACTGGAGCAGCCAGAGGTACCATAGCCTTTATAGTTACTTCAGGTAACTGACCTTCATTACTGGAAGTAGTGCCTTGCGTCTTCTGTGCTTGTAGCTGATGAAACGCTGAAGTGAGTTTCTCCAAAGCGTCTTGTTGTTTAGCAATGCACAGGGCCAGGCCAGGGACGGCCTGTAAGCTGTGCCGGATCTATGGAGTTAGCAATCTTTTATAATTAGGGAGGTTTGGGTGGACCTTTGGACACTGTGGCAGCTGACCACGTCCATGGGGGGAAGTCCCGTGAGGGGCCACAGGTCAGGCTCAGCTTAGTACACACAAACACAGAGATTGATCTTTTATTAGACAATGTGATGAAGCCACCAGAGGTGGCAGTACTGAGCAGTAGAAGTAGCCCGGCTGGGCTAGTGTCCCTCAGGCGCTGGAACAGCGACTCCTTCGGTAGCAGTGCTGTAGTGGAAAGAACTGAGAATAATGAGTACAGTGGAATATGCACAAAGCCCCAGTATAGAGAACCCCAGGATAGGGAGAGCAGGCCCTTGAGGAGCGAGTACCTGATCCCTGAGAGCTGAGAGGCTTGAAGGTGATGTACTCACACAGCAGTTCCACGTAGGAGATGGCACTAGGGCTGGAACAGAGGCAGGCCCTCGAGGAGCGAGTACCTGGTTCCAGGGAACAGCTCTAAGGTGAAGATGGTAGTACTCACTGGTGTTGAAGATAAGGAATCCTTCCAGGCAGAAGAGAAGGTAGGAGCATGCAGCGAGTCAGGGAAGATGGGCCCTCGAGGCGCGAGTATCGGTTTCCTGATAGCGACCTGAAAAGCAAGTGAGGCCCCCGAGGAGCAGGTACCCCGTTAGCGTTAAGAGTTCAATGGAAGATTGGAGAGGCAGAGTAGCTGGGTACAGAGAGCGAATCCCATCCGTAAAATACCCCCTTGCTAACTCAAAGGCTAGCAAACATCATAGGCTTTAAATATCCAGGCAGCGTGACGTCATCACAGGGGGATACCACTGAGGTTCGTGCCAAGTAGGAAATAAGAGTGAGGGCCGTGCGGCGCACGCGCCCTAAGGTACCAGCGGAGCATGGTGGGAGGCAACGCCCAAGCCAGTCCGGGGACGCCAGAGAGGACTGCAGGCAGATGCCGCGGCAGCCAGGCGTCCATCCATAGCGAGAGGAGGTGCAAAGAAAGAAAGGTAGGCGGAGTGAAGCCGTTGGGAAGGGACGGTTGCAACAGCAGCCTGGGTTCTAAGTTGGTAAAGTGCATTAGAAATTGTTTGAGTGACAGGCAACAGAGGGAAGTGGTAAATGGAGAGCCTCAGGTTCCATTTCTGGAGTCAATTTTGTTCAATACTTTTATAAGTCATATTGTACAGGGTTTGATAGAAAAAGATGATCTTTCTTCAGATAATACAAAGATCTGCAACACCGTGGATCCTCCAGCAAGATTAGAAAAATGAGCAGTGATCAAACTAAGCTTAAGGACTGGTCAAGAGTTTGACAATAAAGATTTAATGCAAAAAAGTGCAGTCTGGGCACAGAAACCCAAGATAGCAATACAAGAGCTGGGTGGGGGGAGCGATGTATAGTTCTACATTTGGGGCACAGAAACCTCAGAGAGAAGTACATGGATGTGTGTGTGGGAGGGGAATTAATGGTTCTACATTTGGGGCACAGAAACCCTAGAGAGAAGTACATGGATGTGTGTGGGGGAGGGGGGGGGGAGAATTAATGGTTCTGCATTTGGGGCACAGAAACCCTACAGAGAAGTACATGGATGTGTGTGTGTGTGTGTGGGGGGGGGGGGGGGGGGGGGAGGGAGAATTAATGGTTCTGCATTTGGGGCACCGAAAACCCAGAGCAGTGGTTCTCAACCTTTTTTTGGCCGGGACACACCTGACAGATGGTTCTCACATGCGTGACACACTGCACATGTGACCGTCACTGGGCTATATGTAAACAAACACTCTGCATCCTCAGGAACCCCCCTGACCCACAATAATGGATGTAAAGCAGAATTATGACATTCCCCATACAACTCACCCTACAAAAAAAGATATTCTGGTTCTGATGACATCTCAGTAACAGCAACACAAACTCCTTTTACTACCAGGCATAATAGCCCTACTTATGAAAAGACAGCAATTTATCACTAATGCATATCCTATTGAGAAAATACAACAAATAAGACTGATACTGTAAAATACCTCACCTCCATCACATATACAGAACCAACCTAACATACTCCCAGGATCTGCAGTTATGCACATAAACTAATCTGCACACAGTTACACCTGTATTATGGAATGCACTCAAACAGTAACAACCCTACCTATGAAAAGGCAACACTACAAATATTAAATCAGGCCCTAAACACCAATACACCTCCTATTAGGAAAACAGAACTAGCCAAGCAGCTATAGATCCCAACACAGAAATAATTGTATAACTATACTAATAAGCAGAATAAATGTTTCACAACAACTATGAACAGAATAATAACTAACAATTAAAAACTCATAAAAATTATTTAAAATTCTCCAAACACCAATAAAATATTTCAAAACAGCAGACACATCACATAATATTCAGTAATTAAAATGGCAGTCAATCAAGAAAAATAAACTTAAAAAGCCACCTTTACTAACCCCCTCCAGCAGCTCTCCTACTCCTCTTCCATGCAGGCCAGTAGCACACACCAGAAGCAGCAGTAGTGGCTGAAGCTCTGTACTCATGGTCCTCTTCCTTAGGGCCCATGACCAGTCTCTCTGTCTCTCACACACACACATACCAGTCACACCCCCATGACCAGTTTCTGTCTTTCACACACCAATCATCTCCCGATCAGTCTTTCTCTTACATACACACCAGTCACCTTCCCGATCAGTCTCTCTCTCTCTCATGCACACACACACACACAGCCTTCCCACTTCCATGTTCTTTCTTACATATACAGGCTTCTCACTCCCATTCTGTGTCTCACACACACCCACACACCCAGGTTTCTCACTCCCATGCTCACTCTCTTCACATGCACAGGCTTCTCATTCCCATAATCACTTTCTTTCTCTCTCTCTCTCTCTCTCACACACCAGTCACCTCACCAGTCTCTCTCATGCATACACACACACACAAGCTCCCCACTCCCATGCTCTCACATACACAGGTTTCTCACTTCCATGCTTTCTCTCTCTCTCTCTCACACACATACACACACACACACATGCACCAGTCACTTCCCTGACCAGTTTCTCTTTCTCTCTCACACACACACTCCAGTCATTTCCCTGACCAGTCATTTTCATTGTCTCTCACATATACACACATTACCTTTCTAACCAGTTTCTCTCACACACATGCTCTCTCTCATACACTTACACACATGCTCTCAATCAAATACATGCTCTCACTTAAACACAGGCTTTCAATCACAGTTACACATAAACACTCTCAATCACACACACATTCTCTCACACACAGGCTGACTGGCTGTCTCCCTCTACCTCTCACTTCCTGCCCCCTCCCCCCCCCCCCACGAGCACAAATAGTAGCTGCAGCAGCCTCCTTCTCCAGCCCCTGCAGGCCAAGAAAGAAGAATCCCATTGGCCGGGGGAGGCCAATGCTGCTTTCTCCTTTGCCAATTGCTGGCTGCTTCAGATTTTGCTCCAGGCCCATGCTACTGCTTGGGGACAATTCTGGTGCTGCTATTTTTTCATGCAGCATGGCTCTTTCTTCTTCCTGCGCACCCCTCTGCACATCACTTCCTGTTCCGGGCCATCGGGGCAAGTGCGGGAAAAAGAAAAGGCCCAGCCTCCACTAACACTGCTGCTGTTCCCATCCGGGCTGATAGCCTGGGCGGCAATAGCAGCAGTGGAAAATCATTTGCTTCTCACTCGGTGAAGGAAGAGGAGGGAAGAGCAGCAGAAGACCAGTAGCATGCAACACACCTGCCAGTGCTTGGCGACACACCGATTGAGAATCACTGCCCCAGAGAGCAGTACATGGAGGAAAGGATTTGCTGAAATATGCACCAAATAGGAGAGAAATATCAGTATCATCACGTCTGATGATCTCAAGATAGAGAAAATGTACAGTCCTGCATTTAGGGATGGAGAAACCCAAGAGAGCAGTATACAATGGGGGAGGGAATATAAATAGGATAAAATAAATTCAAAAGGGCATGCGATATGCACAGAGTCTAGAGGATGGAATGAAGAGACAGGGTAACCCGTGGTAACATAAGATGTAACATTTCTGTATGGAGGTAACCTGCACAGAGCAGCAGATATTACCCTTAACACTTCACTGGGCAGCCTGGATGGACCTTTATGTTCTTTTTCTGCTGTCATTTACTATGTTACAGTATAGATAAGGAAGATAATGATACAGGGTCTACAGCAAAACCTTTATAAGATGAGATTTAAGACCCCCCTACAGACAAAAAATGTCTACCCTAGAGGAGAGAACAGAGATAGGGAATACAATAGATACATTCAAATTCCTCAAAGGCAGAAATAATACACAAGAAACAAATCCTTTCAGTGGAAAGGAAGTTTTAGAACAAGAGAGTTGTGATATGAGACTCAAAGGGGGTAGACTGAGGAGTAACATCAGAAAGTATTTCCTCATGAGTTGCCAGAGGGCAAGAGCCGGAGACTAAAATGGCCGCTGCACAGATTACACGCTAGCATCTCGTCTCCTCGGAAGTCATTTCAGTCTTGCCTTTCCTGTGATTGCCTTTACAATTTCTGAATTAAAATATGCCTCACACTAAAAGGAAGGCAAGAATAAGGAATAATTTATTTAATTTATTTAAAATAATTTATATACCGGAGGTTCCTGTATAATATACATATCACCCCGGTTCACAAAGAACAGTAACTATCGCTACAAATAGCGGTTTACATAGAACAGAATAAAAGAAGTTTTACATTGAACAAAAACTAAGTAACAAGTTTTTACATTGAAGTCAGCATGTGTAAATTTCTGATTAACAAAGGAAGAAAAAAAATAGATCTGAATAACTCGTTGTGGGCTTGAAAAAACTTTTCTTCGTGTTCTTGGCTCTAGGGGAAAGCTTGTTTGAAAAGCCAAGTCTTAAGTTTCCCTTTAAATGTAGAGTGGCATGGTTCCAAACGAAGGTCTGGAGGGAGCGAGTTCCAAAGTGAAGGGCCCGCTGTGGATAATGCACGTTTCCTCAGAACGGATTTCGCAGGTTGTGTGATTAGTCTGTTCTGATAGGCGCTTCTGGTTGGTTTCACAGATGTGTGTAATTGAATTTGGAATGTTAGGTTGAGAGGTGCGATGTTGTGTAAGGCCTTATGTATCATCATTAGAGACTTGAACTGGATCCTGTAGTTAATTGGAAGCCAGTGGAGATGGTGGAGAATTGGGGTGATATGATCTCTCTTTTTGGCATTTGATAGAATTCTTGCAGAGGCGTTTAGGACCATCTGAAGTGGTTTGATGGTGCATGCTGGAAGGCCTAGGAGGAGAGAGTTACAGTAATCCAGCTTTGGGAGTATGATGGCTTGTAAAACCATGCGGAAGTCTCTGTATAGGAGGAGAGGTTTGAGTTTCTTTAATGTTTGAAGTTTAAAGAAACATTCTTTTGTTGTGTTGTTGACGAATTTGTTGAGACTGAGTCTGTTGTCTATGATGACTCCCAGGTCTCTAACTTGTTGCGTGGTGGAGAGCCCTGCGGTGACCGGATGTTGATTAGTGTTAGAATGTGAGGAAGGGGTATAGTTTTCAGGAGTTATAATGAGGATTTCAGTTTTGTTTTTGTTTAGAACCAAGTTGAGGCTGGTGAGTAGATTGTTGATAGCTGACAGACCTCTACGCTTTTCTCAGATTTTCGACAATCGATGTTAGCAGGATCCATTCAGAAACAGCCGAAGGGAGGAGCCGCGGGAGGAATCTGTGTAGGGCAGACGCTGATCCTCATGGCAGAGGAAACATCTTTGAGCCCCGGCGGGCCAACAGTCCCTAAACCTCCGTCTGGTTCCTCAAGAAGATCAGAGGACATGGTGGAAGAGTTGATAGGAAAAACATCCTCAGATGTCCTTGATGCCCCAAGAAAGAGCGGAGGGGATCCGCTAACTTTGGTGAGCTCAGTGTTCCAGAGCTTCACGGGATCGAAGGGAGAGGCCCAGCTTGACCATGACGGAGGGAGCGGCATGACTGAGATGGGAGTGAAAGAACCAGATATAGAGGTAATATGTAATCCACCATTAGTGAGGCCTACTAAAATTACTTTAGAGGAAATTTGGAATGCACTTACAACAATGGATAAATCCATAAATGTATTGACCTCAATGCTTAAAGAAAGTATGACTAAGGTGCAGGGTTTGGACAGTAAAATAATAGCTGTTGAATCATCTGTAAAAGCAATAGAAGTTTATTTATTTATTTAAAACTTTTATATACTGACATTCAAATGGATATCACATCGGTTTACAAATAACTGGGAGGGAATAACTTTAACAGAGAGAATGGAAAATAAAAGTTACATATAACAGGGATATTGAAGGAACGGGGAGAGGTAGAAAGTGGTCAGGATAACCTAGAGAGAGATTAATAATATGTAGACGGTGGAAACAGAGATTAATAATATGTAGAAGGTGGGAACAATAATTATATTACAATTGCTATGAGGTCAGGAGTGTGGGAGGATTAGGTGAATGCTTGTTTGAAAAGCCAAGTTTTAAACTTTTTTTTTAAGGTTATTGTACAGTGTTATTGGCGTAGATCGGTTGGCATCGAGTTCCATATTGTTGGTCCAGCTATGGAAAGAGCACGTTCTCTGGTAGAGGTGAGATGGGTAAATTTGTGAGAAGGAGTAGACAGGGAACCTTTGTAAGTAGATCTGGTTGGTCTGCTGGAGGTATGGTAATGGAGGGAATCATTGAGTCAGTGAATCTCTTTATTGTGCAGGGTTTTGTGGATAATTGTTAGGCTTTTATGTAGGATTCAAGCTGGGATCAGGAGACAATGGAGGTCTCTGAGGATTGGGGTGATGTGGTCCGATCTGCGTGAGTTGGTAAGGATTCTGGCTGCTGCATTTTGCAGCATTTGAAGAGGTTTGATTGAAATAGAAGGCAGGCCCAAGAGTAGGGCATTGCAGTAGTCAATCTTTGAGAATAGGGTGGCTTGGAGGACTGTCCGGAAATCATTGTGGTGTAGTAGGGGTCTTAATTTCTTAAGTATATGCAGTTTGTAGAAGCAATCCTTAGCTGTGTTATTGATGTGTTTTTGTAGGTTGAGGTGATTATCCAGGATGACCCCTAGATCATGTTGTGAGAAAGAAAGAATGGGGTGAGGAGGGGAAGGGGGGTTGTGACGGGCTGGGGAGATAAAAAGTAGTTCCGTTTTTGAGGAGTTTAAGGCGAGGTTGAGGTTGGTGAGAAGACGGTTGATTGAAGTGAGGCATTTGTCCCAGGTTTTGAGAGCATTGGTTACGGAATCGGGGACAGGGATGAGTATCTGAACATCATCCGCATAGATATAGTGAGAAAGCCCCAGGTCAGCAAAGAGTTGGCATAGTGGTAGGAGGTAAATATTGAAGAGGTTTGGGGAGAGGGAAGAGCCTTGAGGGACCCCATGTGTTAACTTAATGGGGTTGGATTCATGGTTGCCAATTCTGACTTTGTAATGGTGGTTGTTCAGGAAGGATGTAAACCAACTCAGAGCTGTACCTGAAATACCAATGTCAAAGAGGCAGTTGATTAGAATGTTATGGCTGACGGTGTCGAAAGCAGAGGAGATGTCTAGCATGGCCAGGATAAATGATTGGCCCTTGTCAAGCCCTTTGAGAATGGTATCTGATAGGGAAATTAAGAGGGTTTCCGTGTTGAAGAACTTCCGGAAACCAAATTGTGAAGGGAATAAAAGGCTATGTTTTTCGCTATGAATGAGAGGTTAGATATTGGTCTGAAGTTAGCGGGGACTGTGGAGTCTAGATTTGGTTTCTTTAAAATAGGTTTGAGGATAGCTTGTTTCAGTTCAGAGGGGACCAGTCCAAAGATGAGAGAACAGTTAATAATTTCTGATATGGGTTTGACTATAATGTCTGGGATAGTTAGAAGAGATTTTGTAGGGATGGAGTCTTCCGGGTGGGTGGAGGGCTTCATTTTCTTTAGGAGTACTGTTATCTCTAAAGTGGAGGTAGGTTCGAAGGAGTCAAGAGTGGTGTTAGGATTCTTCTGGATGGTGTAAGTGAGAGGGGAGGAAGGGGGGAATTTCGAGATGAGATTGGTGATTTTGGTATGAAAAAAGTTATCTAGTTCATTGCATTTGTATTTTGCATCATTATCTGTGGAGGGGAGGGGAGCCGAGTTTGTGAGGATTGATACGTAAGCAAAGAGGGCTTTAGCATCGTATTGGTAGTTGTGGATTTTTTGAGCATAGTAATTTTTTTTGTTTTCAGGATGGAAGTTCTGTAGGGGTGAAGAGTGTGTTTGTAGGATGCTAGAAGGGCAGGGGTAGGGTTATTGCGCCATTTCTTTTCTTTGGCTCTTAGTTGTTGTTTAAGAGACTTAAGTTCGATAAGCGGGGAAGCATTACTATTGAGGAGGCCTTGGGGGGGGGGGGTAGATTAGGCAGATTTGAAGATGCAGAGATTTGAAGAAACCAATTTCGAATTTATGAGCTATGTTAACCTCTTGAGGGATAAGTTTAAATTCTTTCTTGGCTGCCAGTAGGAGGCCACCCCCTCTTTTTTTGTGTCTGGGGAGGGAGTATATATCGTAGAGGTGGGTGGGGAGTTGGTTCAATAGTACAATGTCGGTCTGATTAAGCCATGTTTCTTTGATAGCACAGATGTCTGGCTGGGTGTCAAGCAAAAGGTCGTTCAGGATGGGAATTTTTTTGGTTAGAGATTGGGAATTGAAAAGATGGAGTGATAGTGTAGTTAGGCAGAGGAGTTGTGTTAATGGAGAGATCATAATGGGTACTAGTGATCTGAGGTTTGATGCGGGGGGGGGGGAAGGAGTAGACTTGTTTTCGAAGATAGGGTCGGTAGTTAAGTATGGGAATGGGGTAGGATGCCATGTTGTGTTAGGGATGAGGGTACTCTGGATACTCTTGGAGGTTCTGGTGGAGTGGGGACAATATGTGTCTCAGATCTGGTTGCTAGAATATGTTGTAGTGTTTAATAAGGAGTTGCAATGAGTGGAGGGAGCTTGGGACCAGGATTGAGGGGCTAATTAAGGCCTGGGATAATATAGGTATGACAATAGGGAGGGGGTGTCCCAGGTGGACAGGGTGGAAATGGAATAAGGATGGACGGGGTAGACTGCGGTTGCTGAGAGGGTGTGAGGACTGTAGTGAGTGGGATACCAGGATGGAGGGGGAAAGAAGTGGCTGCACTAAGGGGCTAGCTCCTTGGTCGCACTCCTTAGGCGCGTGACGCATGGCGCGCGATGCCTAGGTCGCGGCTTTACTTTTAAAAGGCTGGAGGAGTGCCTTCCACGGCCGATGACATCAGAGGTAGGCCGGGCGAAGGGGGTTGGAGGCGCAGCCTGGTTCGTCAGGTGCCTCGTGGTGCGGCCTGCTCCGGACCCCGATGAGTCGGTCGCGGGAGCGTGGGCCGGGGGTCGGGCGGTCAGTCGAGGACGGTCGCCGAAGAGAAGGACGCCGGTCGCAGGCCTTACTTTTAAAAGGCTGGAGGAGCGCTTCCCACAACCAATGACATCAGAGGTAGCCCGGGCGAAGGGGGTTGGAGGCGCAGCCTGGTTCGTCAGGTGCCTCGCGGTGCGGTCTGCTCCGGACCCCGATGGGTCAGTCGCCGGTCGCGGGAGCGTGGGCAAGGGGTCGGGCAGTCGAGTCGAGGACGGTCGCCGAAGAGAAGGACGCTGGTCTCAGGCCTTACTTTTTAAAGGCTGGAGGAGCGCTTCTCATAACCGATGACATCAGAGGTAGGCCGGGCGAAGGGGGTTGGAGGCGTGGCCTGGTTTGTCGGGTGCCTCGCGGTGCGGCTTGCTCTGGACCCCGATGGGTCAGCCGGGGATCGGACGGTCGCCGAAGAGAAGGACGCCAGTCGCAGGCCTTACTTTTAAAAGGCTGGAGGAGCGCCTCCCACAGCTGATGACATCAGAGGTAGGCCGGGCGAAGGGGGTTGGAGGCGCGGCCTGGTTCGTCGGGTGCCTTCGGGTGAAAGAAGTTCAAAATAATTTGGTTAAATCGGAAAATATGTGTAATAAGAAATTGGAAGCTATGGAAAACGAGTTAAGGAGAGCAAATTTAAGAATACTGAATTTTCCAAAGTCAAGAATAGTTACACCATGAGACTTGTTCAGAAGTTACCTTGTTAATGTTCTTAAATTTCTTGAACAAGCTATACCAGCTATCTCAAAAATATTTTATATACCGTCTGTTAAAGATGGGAAGAATGATTTGCAAAACCAATTGAATGAATCCATGGTAAATCTATCTGCTATCTTGGAAATGTCTAAGGAAATAATAATAGACTCTAGAGCCATACTCTTAGTCACATTTACCTTTATTACTGAGAGAGACTCCGTACTAAGATTAGCTTTTTGGAATCAAGTCCAAGAATTTTATGGACAACAAATTCGTGTTTTTCCTGACATTACGAAAGTCACCCAAGAAAGAAGAAAAAAGTTTCTGATGATGAGAAAAGAAGTGATATCAAGAGGTGCCAGATATCAATTGCGCTTTCCTTCAAAATGTATGATTATACATCAAAATTCAAGATACATATTTACTGAACCGGATCAATTACGTCTGTTCCTGGACACTCACTCCTAAAATATCTTTGTTCGTTGGTTGGCTATTAAAAGTAAATAGAGTGGGGATATTCTGCAGCAATTTAACTGTTAGTTTTTCTTCTGTTCTGCTCTTTTTTCTGATATCTTAGTCTCCTATATTCTTATTATAGTTTCAGACTGTTTTTCATTTAAAATAGAGTATGAGTATAAATACTTGAATTATTACTGATTGTATATGAAGTCTGAATTTTTCTGAATAGTAATACTATTGTAATATATGGAAAGTCAATAAAAAAGAAATAAAAAAAAAAGAAAGTATTTCCTCATAGGTGTAAGGGTCTTTAGAGAGGGTTCTCTGTGGAGACAAGACTATTTGGTGGCTGTGAAAAAACAGAAAGGTAATAGCACAATGAGATTGCACTGATCACTCTTGTAGAAATAGCCAAGGCAGCTGAAATGCTAAAATATTATGCCAAGGTTAGTCAGTACGTCAAATGTTAGCATTAAGTTTCACTTCTGCCTTCTGGGCTCAACTTATAAGAAATTATATGACTTACAAGAATGCAGTCTTATTAGTATAAATGAGAGAAAATAATGCCAACCAGTTGGATAATGTTATGCAAACAAAAAAAACCCGAACTCATTGGTGTGTAAGTTAGGGGTGGTGATGTATTTAACTGACTGTAATGGCCTAGGAATTCCTAGCTGGAGGTTTACTCTACATTGCAGGGTAAGCTACAGTGCTCCTTATAAAATAACTTATAATAAAAAGTCAAGAATTTTCTTGTACGGGCTATTAGTATTCAGAGTTTATTAGTGCCCCCTACATTGTTTGGCTGAGGAAAGGGGGAGGGGGGTCTATGTGATTGGTAAGTAAAGGATTCTCCATTCTCCCCCTTCCCATACCTAAGGATACACATTTTGTAGCATTGCCAACAGCAGAGAGACAAATTTGACTTTTAGATTTTAGGTTTACCTCATATAAACAGGGCATACCCCTGGATTCTGAGTAGGCTCCCCTATTAGTTTCAGGGCAAATATAATGTCTTTTAGGTTCACCTTGAATTCCAGGGCTTTAGGATATTAGACAGACTTCCTTATTAGTTGCAGGGCAAGTATGTGACTGGATGAGCCTAGGCATACCACAGACACATGGAGCTCACGGTTCCTTTAGCAAAGCTTGACTGAGTTAAAAGTTTATCTCTGTGTGCTGGGAAGGAGATCTCAGAATAGTAATAGTGACGTGAACATCAGGGTTAAAGCGCATGGGAAGATTCCCCTGATAGAGGCAGAATATAAAGTTTCTCAGACTAGTATTTAGGGATGTCCAGTGTGAATGTATGCTCGAGACTGCTAATTGCAATGATTGCATGTTTGCTTTGTCTGTTTTGCTGGAGTGACAATATCTTTAAATCTTGGGTAATTCACGAGTGGCTGATTTTGTGTTTAATTGTCCTTTGAAGACTTTACTTTTCTTCCTGTGAGCTCTAGGTGACTAGAATAGTTGTGATAAGCTTATTGTACAGAAAGCAGGGTTCTCCTCATGGAATCTTGCACATTGTGATAAAGAATTTCTATATTTTCATGTCTGTCCTTGTTAGCTTGAGAGGTTAACTTTTATATATCTCTGCTTCCTTTCTTCTTTATGTGTCATGAGTGCCAGTGCTAGTGAAACCCATGCCTGCGATGCTTAGTAGGAAAAGAATGGTATAAGTGCTAATGTGTTGATGGATTTTAATAGCTATGCTCTGTGGGGTACATTTTAAAAAAGAGCTCGCGCACGTACTTTTGTTCGCTCACCAGACGCGAACAAAAGTACACCAGATTTTATAAGATACGCGCGTAGCCGCGCGTATCTTATAAAATCTGGGGTCGGTGAGCGCAAGGGGGGTGCACATTTGTGCAACTTGCGCGTGCCGAGCCCTGCGCGCGCTGCCCGTTCCCTCCGAGGCCGCTCCGAAATCGGAGCGGCCTCGGAGGGAACTTTCCTTCCACCCCCCCACACCTTCCCCTCCCTAACCCACCCTCCCGGCCCTATCTAAACCCTTCCCCTACCTTTATTCCAAAAGTTACTACTGCCTCTGGACCGCCCTTTTTGCAAGCCCCGGGACTTACGCGCGTCCCGGGGCTTGCGCATGCAGGTTTTTTTTTTAAGAGTTACGCGCTTACCTTAAGCGCGTAACCCTTTTATAATCCAGCCCTGTGTGTGTGTATGTGTGTGTGTGGGGGTTTAGAAATAGTGTATTTTTGTACAGTAACAATATGCTCTAGCATGCCTGAGTTAACTTCTGGTTGATATTCTGTAAATATTTCTTTTCATTTTCTGTGCTTAGCAAGCTGAAAAACAAATCCACTCTACATTTTTCCTCTGTCTCTGTGTCCTTATTTTTCCTCCATGGCCAATTTTTCTGTCACTAGCCTGTATCTGGACAGCTAAACTGCTTATATAATAATTGTAATGATTAAGACAGACTAGAAACAAAGTCAGAAAATAAACATCACATATGATCCCAGATCAGACAACTAAAGTTCTGGTGAGATGAAATCATGTGCTTAGAAAAACTAGACAGCTCTCATGAGAAGAAAAACCAGTAAAGAAAATATTTGCTGACTGTAATCCATACAGTCATAGTTTAGATAAATCTGTATTTTGTTTTGCTTTGCTTCTCAGGAACACTAATTAATTTTTATTTTTAATAATAAAATAAAGAACTAGGTTAATTATCATTGTTATGCATTATTTATTTATTTAGCTTTTTTTTTTTTTTTTTTTTAATATACCGACACTTGTTGGGAACATCATATCGGTTTACATGGAACATTAAATCAGCAAAACATAGCTTTACATGGAACACAAATAAAATAAAATATTGTAACAGTAGGCTTAGATAACATGGATATTAAATTAATTTGACATGACTAAAATAGGAGTCAAAGGTATAAGAATAGTATTTGTAACAATAGGCATGGGTAACTATGTTAATGGATTAAGATTAAGAGAGTTTTAAATGTTATGAAGATAGTATTTGCAATTGTGAAAATAGTATTTACAACATTAGGGGAGGATAACAATGATGTTTATAAGATGACAATATTGGAGGTGCGGGGGAGGCGAGGGGGTAGGGAAATGTGAGGGGATGATTTTTAATGTGAGG
Organism: Rhinatrema bivittatum; assembly: GCF_901001135.1. NCBI lineage: Eukaryota > Metazoa > Chordata > Amphibia > Gymnophiona > Rhinatrematidae > Rhinatrema > Rhinatrema bivittatum. The sequence goes on from NC_042615.1 coordinate 4,814,551, forward strand.
AAATGATGGTGGGTGGAAGTATTAGTTGAAGGCTTGTTTGAATAGCCATGTTTTAAGTTTTTGCTTGAATTTCTTAGGGCAGAGTTCTTCTCTCATGTCTGTTGGCATGGAATTCCAAAGTGTTGGTCTCGCAAGAGAGAGTGCGCGTTATTTTTTGGTATTATAGTGTGTCGCTTTGGGATTTGGTATGCATAGAGTAGCTTGGTATTGTGTTCTGGTAGGTCTTGGAAAGGTGCAAAATTTCAGCAAGTCGTTGAACCATTGCATATTTTGATTATGTAGGGATTTATGTATTAAGGTTAGGGCCTTATATTGTATTTGGTATGTTACTGGTAGCCAGTGTAGATCCTTAAGAATTGGGGTGATGTGTTCTTTTTTTATGGGTGCTGGTGAGGATCCGGCGGTGACATTTTGTAATATTTGTAGAGGGTATGTCGTGTTTTTGGGAAGGCCTAAGAGTAGGGTGTTGCAGTAGTCGATTTTTGAGAAAATGGCGGACTATAGAACTGTCCGGAAGTCATTGAGGTGAAGGAGGGGTTTTAATTTTTTTAATGTGCGGAGTTTGAAGTAGCATTCTTTAATGGTGTTGCTGATAAATGTTTTGAGGTTAATTTGGTCATCCAATGTAACTCCTAGGTCTCTTGCATGTTGTGTAAAGGATAATGGGGTGTGAGGAATGTGGGGAGGGTAGATGTTGTTAGTGATGTGTTGAGGTGAAATCAACATGAGTTCGGTCTTGGTTGCGTTGAGGGCCAGATTGAGGTTTGTGAGAAGGTTGTTGATAGCTGTGAGGGCATTTTCCCAAGTTTTGATGGCTTTGGGTATGGTGTCTGTGGGGGGATGAGAATTTGAACGTCGTCCGCGTAAATGAAGTGCAGAAGACCCAGCTTGGATAGTAGTTGGCAGAGAGGCAGTAGGTATGTATTAAAAAGGATTGAGGATAGGGAAGACCCTTGTGGCACACCTCTGGGTAGATCAATGGCCTTGGATTCATTATTGCCTATTTGTACTTTGTACTGTCTGTTTTGTAGGTAGGATTTTAACCACAGAAGGGGGGGTTCCAGTGATGCCAATATCTATGAGTCTTTCAATTAGTATGTTGTGGCTTATAGTATCAAAACCTGAGGAAATATCAAGTAATGCGAGGATGTATATGAATGGCCTTTATCTAGGCCTTTGAGGATGTAATCTGTTAGTGAGATGAGCAGTGTCTCTGTGCTGTGGTATTTTCGGAAACCGTGTTGCGAGGGGAATAGTATGTGATTCTTTTCTAGGTGGTCAGTGAGTTGCAGGTTGACCGTTTTTTCAAGGAGTTTTGCCAGGAAAGGTAGGTTGGATATCGAGCGATAATTAGAAAGATCGGTAGGGTTGAGTTCGGGTTTTTTTTAGTATAGGCCTAATTATGGCTTGTTTTAGTGGGTGTGGAACTGAGCCAAGGGTGAGAGAACGGTTGATGATGTTTGCAATGGGTTTGGAAATGGTATTTGTGATGGATAGTAGGTGTTTAGAGGGTATCATGTCTAATGAGTGAGAGGATGGTCTCATTTTCTTCAGAATGGATTCTATTTCTATAGAGGCAGTGGTTTCAAAGGTATTTAATTTGGTATTGGGGTTGATTGGGAGTGTTTTCAAGGGCAGTGTTATAGTGGGGAATTGGGTTATGAGTTTGGTGATTTTATTGTGGAAGAATAGGGCTAGTTCATCACATTTAGATCCGGTATTCTCGTCTGGTGTGGGGGTAGGTATTAGTTAAGGTTGAGACATACTCAAAGAGGGTGCGGGCATTGAATTGTAGATTATTAATTCTTTGAGCATAGAAATCTCATTTGGTTTTGTTTATGGTTTCACGATAGGTGTGGAGGGCAGATTTGAATTTCATAAGTAGTGTGGTGGATGTTTCTTTGCGCCATTTCCTTTCTTGGTTTCTTAGGTTGTGTTTCAGAATCCTGAGTTCTTGTCTGTACCAGGGTTTTCTTGTGTTATGCCATGGGTATATTTCTTTGGTTTGTAAAGGACAAATTTTGTCAGAGGTGATCTTGGTGAGGTTGTTCCATGATGTGATGGCAGAATCTACATCAGTTAAGTCTAGGTTGTCAAGTTCGTTAGTCAGAGCTGAGATCAAGTTGTCTCTATTACATGGCTTTCTGAATTGGATGGTGGTTTTAGAATGTGAGGAAATGGTGGTGTTTGTATGGAGCAGGTAGTTCTGATAATGAAGTGGTCAGACCAGGGAACAGGTGTGAGTGAGGAGGTGTCTCTGATGATTTATTTATTTATTTATTTAGAATTTTTATATACCGAAGTTCTTGTTGGGAAAGAAATCAATCCGGTTTACATGGAACAGAAAATGCCTAAGGCCTTGAATATGGGCCCAGGGCTTTACATGAAACAGATTAAATAGAACGACTCCATAGAACAATAATGTGGTAACTCTCTCTGGGTTTTGAAACAAACCCGAGGCTATAAATAAAACAATTAAAACAAATTAATTACAAATTAAATACCTATTAAAAATACCTATTAAATACAAATTAAATACAAATAAAATACAAATAAATACAAATTAAATACAAATATGATTTGGGAGTTTGTAAATATACGGTCTAGTGTGTGGCCTAATTTGTGTGTGGGTTTTGTAATGATCTGTTTGAGGCCAATTGCGTTGAGTGAGGAAATGAGCGCTTCGCAGATGTGTGATAGTGGTAAGAAGTCAATGTGGATGATAAAATCTCCTAGGATAATCGCCGGGGAGTCAGTGGTTATATTTTTTGTGATTAATTCAGTGAGGGAGGATGGGTCTCTTTCCAAAGTACCTGGTGGGGAGTAAATTAGACAAATTTGTAGTTTGCATGCAAATGTTGATTTGAAGATATCTACCTATTTTGAAAAGTTTAAGATGTGTTGCCACCTCTAGTGCACAATCATTATTTGACACAAAGTCAATTTTGGAGCCTAATTCTTTTACAGTTGTGTTTATTATGCTTCCATTAGTTCATTAAAGTAATGCATGTGTGTGTAAGTGAGACCACTTGATCTTTAGAGGGTCATTTACTAAGCATTTTTCCCATAGACACAGAATGGGAGAAAACCTTTAGTAAATGACCCCCTTAGTTTGATAAGTACAATAATTGATCCTAGTTAATTATTTATTTATTTAAAATACTTATATACCACTTATGAAATTTACTAAGTGATTAACAATAAAAACAATCAAAATCCAAAAAAATTACATAAAATACATTAAAAATAAAAATCATAAAAAAGAATTCATAAAATAATACACAATAAAAATAAACTAAAATAGCTGTTTTAGTACCTCAGTTTACTCAGTACATATCATCTAGTTGAACCAGTGTATATCTTTAACTTTATCTGCTTGTTAGTGATGCAAATCATTGCATAGAAAATATATTTGCTTGTTGTGTTAAGTAATTATATTGCACAGAACTATTAGAATCCTATTCATCGGGACGGTAATTTTAAAACAAGTGTGTGCACCCATATACATACATATGTAGGTATGAGCACCCTCGCACTGTAATTTTAAAGCTTCCAAGCAAGTGCGCACATATAACATACAATAAGTCTAGCGTGCGTATGTGTGATTCTAATTTTAAGCGGTTATCAGAGGAAACGATATTCATGGATGTTTCCTTAGGACTTGGCTTTTACATGCGCAAGTGAGCACATTTTAAAATATGTTTGCTTGAAGGAAATTACCAGTTTGACCAAACAGTCCACCAGTTTGCCTGATCTCTAGGTCATAAAGACTCTGCTGGTTCTTCAGTCTGCATTCCCCCCATTTACCCAGACCCCTCACCAATTAGTTTTTAGCTATAACGAGTTTTATTCTGACTTACACCTGAATATGAGCAGAAGTAAATATGCGCAGGGAACAGCCCTCCATGCACTGCATTCGCTGGATTTAAAATCGTGATTTATGCACATAAATGTTGCCCCGCACCAGAACGCCCCTGATCCGTCCCAAATCTGCCCCATTTTTTCGTACGTTCTGTTGCTTGCACATGTGCATATATGCACATAATTTGCCAGTTTTAAAATAAGAGTCGTGTGTGCTCAGCCCATATACTTGAGTATATGAGCATTTTTATGCAAGCAAGTCTTAAAATGCTCCTCTAATTTTCCTTCTGAGCAAATTAGGTACATGCTGAGAGAGGTGACGTTATGCTAATCTTTTAAGACTGTAAGCTTATGCTTTCCGTGCTGCTTCTGTTAGAGCAGTGCTGGAGGAGCTAGGAGCAGTAAAAAAATAAAGTATGGGGGGGGGGGGGGGGTGGGGAGTGTCATGAGGGATAGGGATGACAGCATCTCATAGCCTCCCTGAGCATGGGGGAGAAGGGGGGCCAAGTTGATCTTTATGTTTTTTAAAATTCAGAACAGTGGCTCGGCTGACAATGCCAGGCACTTCTCAAGATTGGAACAAGTTTTGGGGGATGAGTACAGCAGGTTTTTGGGGGGAGGGAGGAGATTGACCCACTGGCCCTTTTCTTTCTTTGATTTTGACTGTTTATGACAGTGCTACTTAGCTGGATATCTTTTAAAGATATCACAGACCAGATAACTAAGTAACCTACCTGACTGGCTCTATTCAAATATAGCTGGTTAGGTTTTTTTTGTTAGAGCCGGATCACTTTAGGATAGTATATTCAATGGGATGTTTATCTCGTTGAATAGGTAAACAATGTGGGTGAAATTGTCCACACTCTCAACGACAATTATTATAAAACATACATATGAAAGAGAGTATACCAAGTTTATTATCAAAATTTACTTAACAATTACCATAAAATGTGTCTCAATGGCATGACAACACTCACCCTTATGCTCATCCACACTCATATCTTTTCATTCTTCATATTAAAACGGTAATTCAATGCTTATTAATGATCAACCCTGTTATACCAACTACAAAGCATATTTAAGTTTGTGTTTTTTTATATCGATAACGATCTTATATACCCTTATGGCTTATGTGCTATTTACAACCCTTAGTACAGGGAGTAATTACACAAACATGTGGTCACTACCTATGTCAATGATTATAGTATAAATCTTATTGACTGTAATGTACTTTATAACCCTTAATAAGGAGAAAACATCTTTTCAATGACTGTTATGTCTTCAGTATTTAAATGAACAAATGATTGCTCCTCAATTTCCATATGTATTTTGTACTGTCGTCAGTGCTGGAATCTTTCCATGTCTCCAACGGGCCACAATTCTCCCTATCTGTTATTCACAATTCACCCGTCAGTGTTGAAATCTATTCCACTTCTCTTGAATAACAACGATTCTCTCTCCACATAGCCATCAATCACCCTACAAGAGGCCCTTGTTTCTCCCACATGGCTTCATAAGGGGACATACAGCATTAGAGACAACTTGAACGCCACCAATGTTTTAAATCCAATTCCACTTTTCGGGTTATGAATCAGTTCTTTACCTTCAAGGTGAAAGGAGTGATTCTGTGCATCAAAATTGAGAGAGAGTAGGAACCCTTTCAAAAATTCCGCCATCTGATATCTCCAAACTCCACCTCCTCTCAACACAAACAGCTGTGAGGGACCTTGGAGTTCTCCTTGACCACCAACTAAGCATGAAGAACTACATAAATTCCATTCTCAAAGCCTGTTTCTTCAAACTTAACGTACTTAAAAAACTCAGACCCCTCCTTCACACCCAAGACTTCTGTACAGTCATACAGGCCACCATATCATCCAAATTAGACTATTTTATTTATTTATTTAAAGAATTTATATACCGGGGTTCCTGTATAGTATACATATCACCCCGGTTTACAAGGAACCATAACTATCGCTAAGGAACCGTAACTATCGCTTCATTTAGCGGTTTACATTGAACATTTAGTGGTTTACATTGAACATTTAGCGGTTTACATTGAACATAGTTAATTTGAGAAAACATAATAAAACATAAATAAACATAAATAAACATAAAATAGTTAATTTGAGAAAAAGTATATAATATGGTTAACCAGTTAATAACTAAAAAGCAGGTTAATAAGTAAATAAGTAAGTAAATAACATTGAACTTGATAGAATCTGGTAACAGGATAAAGTATAGTGTTGCATATGCTTAAGTACAGTTTCGTGTTAATTTCTTCAGAGAGATATAAGCTGGGGAAGATACGGAGGATATGAAATGCCTTTTTTCTTGCTCATTAACTCTATGGGAAAGCTTGTTCGAACAACCAAGTCTTAAGTTTCTTTTTAAATGTAGTGTGGCACGGTTCAAGGCGAAGGTCCGGAGGGAGCGAGTTCCAGAGAGAAGGGCCCGCTGTGGATAGAGCACGTTTCCTCAGGGAGGATTTCGCCTGTTGTGTGGTTAGTCTGTACTGATATGCGCTTCTAGTTGGTTTCACTGATGTGTGTAGCTGGATTTGAAATGTTAAATTGAGTGGAGCGATATTATGTAAGGCCTTATGTATCATCATTAAGGACTTGAATTGGATCCTGTATTTTATCGGGAGCCAGTGTAGATGATGCAGGATTGGGGTGATATGGTCTCTTTTTTTGGCATTTGAGAGAATTCTTGCCGAGGCATTCAGGACCATCTGAAGTGGTTTTGTGGTGCAAGCTGGTAGGCCAAGGAGGAGAGAGTTACAGTAGTCCAGTTTTGGGAGTATGATGGCTTGTAGAACCATGCGGAAATCTCTGTACAGAAGGAGTGGTTTTAGTTTCTTTAAGGTTTGTAGTTTAAAGAAACATTCTTTTGTTGTGTTATTGACGAATTTGTTGAAGCTGAATCCACCGTCTAAGATGACTCCCAGGTCCTTTACTTGTTGAGAAAAGGTATCCGGACTTTGGTTGGCGTTCGGAGGAGTGGATGGGACATAGTTTTCCGGTGCTATAATGAGGATTTCAGTTTTGTTTGTGTTTAAGACTAGGTTGAGGCTGGTGAGAAGGTTGTTGATAGCTGCGAGACATTTACTCCAGTGTGACATGGCTTTGTGTAGTGTGTCCTCTATAGGGATGAGGATTTGTATGTCATCCGCATATAGGAAGTGTATAAGCTTGAGGTTGGTGAGTAATTGGCAGAGAGGGAGAAGATATATATTGAAGAGAGTCGGGGAGAGGGATGAACCTTGCGGAACTCCCCTTTTAGATTCGATGGCACGAGACTCTTTGTTATTTATCCTGACCTTGTATGATCTGTCCTCCAAAAATGATTTGAACCAGTTGAACGCTGCTCCTGTAATGCCAATGTCCGTTAGGCGTTGCAGGAGGCACGGGTGCTCCTGTAATGCCAGTGTCCGTTAGGCGTTGCAGGAGGCACGGGTGGTTTACAGTATCGAACGCTGAAGAGAGATCCAGGAGAGCGAGGAGGCAAGGTTGGCCTTTTTCTAGATTAAAGATAATGGTGTCTGATAGTGAGGCTAATAGCGATTCTGTGTTCCTAGTCTTACGAAAACCAAATTGGTTTGGGGTGAGGATGTTATTTTCTTCAAGAAAGTCTGAAAGTTGTTTGTTAACCACTTTTTCCATAGTTTTGGCTAACATAGGGAGGTTTGCTATAGGTCTGAAGTTGGCTGGATCTGAGGTGGGAAGGCTGAATCTGAGGTGGGAAGCATTACTATTGTAATGCTCTACTTCTAGGACTCCCTTACTCTTCCATCAAGCCACTACAAATGTTACAACATGCCACAGCGAGACTTATTGCAAACTCTCATAAACACGACCACATCACCCCTATCCTTAGAGACCTACACTGGCTCCCCATAGCCTCTCGTATTATCTACAAAACACTCACCATAATGCATAAAGCAATTTACACCCACAATTCCAACTGGCTAGACCTCCCTTTCACAACCACTCAGTCCAATCGACCGACCAGAACGACTAATAAAGGCACCCTAGTTGTGCCCTCCCTGAAAACAGCCCATCTCTCCTCTACACGTGACCGTGCTATTTCCATAGCAGGTCCCACTCATTGGAACACAATGCCACCTGATCTACGCCTTGAACCATGTATGAACAATTTCAAAAAGAAATTGAAAACATGGTTGTACAAACAAGCTTACCCAGAATAAAAAACCTACACCGCCTCCAAGAAAAAAAAAATAGACCACATTGCGTCTACTCCATCTTCCTCATACTGAGGAACCATAGGCTGTTATCCTCCCTCCTCCCTCTTACCAAGGAACCATGTTAATGTTAATGTTACTGTTATTTCTCTTCTTTCCTATTTTATTGTTACCCTCCTCCCAGTTTTAATTCCCTGTTAAAATGTAATTTCCAAACTTTACCAGTTCTGCTGTAAACCGGCATGATGTCCACAACTAATGCCGGTATATAAAAATGTTTAAATAAAATAAATAAATAAATAAAAATTCAGTCGGGTGGTGAAGAACTGATTACCGTTTTAATATGAAGAATGAATGGATATGAGTGTGGATGTGTATAAGAGTGAGTGTTGTCATGCCATTGAGACACATTTTATGGTAATTGTTAAGTAAATTTTGATAATAAACTTTGTATACTCTCTTTTATATGTATGTTTTATAATATCTCATTGAATATACAGGGCAAGTTATCTGGCTAACTTTAGCCAGATAACATGTCCAGTATACGACCTATTGAATATTGGCCTCATAATCTTTAAGATTATAAATAATCTTTAAGATTCCTTTCTGAAGTGACATACAGAAATTTCAATTAGCTTAAATCTTATTTTATATGGCATTGTGATAGAGTATATGACAGAGAGCCTCAGACTGCCCTTGATAGAGTATATGACAGAGAGCCTCAGACTGCCTTAACGGACCGGCTCCAGCTATCTGGCCCGGTCCACCTAAAAACAGATAGGAAAGGGATCCTCTGGTGGGGGCATTTCCCTGAGGTAAGGGATACAAAGGTGAAGCCCTGAGAGAGTTAGAGAGGCCCCAGGGAGAAGAAGGAAGCTGTAATGGAGTGCTGTGCTCTTGTTGAAGCTGTAATGGAGTGCTGTGCTCTTGTTGAAAACTGTTCTTGCATTGTCAGTCTGCTGAGGTAAGCAGCCATTTTGATTTTGTCTTGCTGAACCTTTTGTAATTAAACTGTTGAAAAGCAGAACAGACTCGAGCCTGGTCTGTTCTCCGACCTTCTCCTGTCTTAGACCACTCCAAGGATATCACAGGCATAAAGAAATCTTGGGAAATGAACAAATATAGGGCTTGATTTTAAAAAGGATTTATATGCTTAAAAATGTGTTTTACATGGTAAATGCACTTTACCTGTGTAAGTGTGCTTTGGAAAATTGTTACAATATATGCCAGAGGATATTCACATGTAAGTGCACTTTATGTGCGTAAATGGCTTTTTAAAATTGCAACAATAATATTACACTTACACGTGTAACTCCTTTTAAATTTATTTCCTTATTGAATTTTGTCATCTTTGTAGCTATTTTTTGTTTTAACTTGATTACTGCAGCATTTTATTTCACATTCACAGTCCTCCTAAACTTTACTATTTATTTGTTTTTTGTTAACTACTTTTATTGCCATTGTTAAATGTGTCGTCCATACTATTTATTTAACAGTTTTTTTTTGTTTTTATTTTATATTATATTATATTATATTATAAATATATATATATATATATATATATATATAATATATAATATATTATATATAATATAATATAATATATTATATAATATATTATATATATATATATATATATATATATAATATATTATATAATATATATATTATATATATATATATTTTTTTTTTTTGATATTAGGTCATGCTAATGTGCATGACCTAATATCAAAACAAACACCTATGCTGACTCAAAAACTTTCACAAGCATTAACTTTAAATTTTACTGTACAAGATGTAATTACCCTACAAGAGATGATTGTAAAGCTTGTTCTGATGATGTATGGCCAACCACTGCCACCTTTGGCCTTTTTCATGAAATGGTGGTGGGCGCACAGAATGGTGACCCAGGGGAGGTGGTGGAAAACAAAACAGTAACAGAGCTCAAGAAAAGCTTGGGACAGGCACAGAGGAGCCTTACATATGAAGAAGTAAAGAGAAAGCCAGAGATCACCTGGGGTCTCTGGAACTGCACCAGGAAGCAAACTGGTGATGAGCCATCATCTTCAGTATTTCTATAAGTGCAGTGCCATGTAAACCTCTCATAGATGTCATAAACAGTATTACCTGGTACCAGGAGTAGGCATGGTCCGATGGGGCACTGAGGATACTTAGCTGCTTTGTACAGGATTGTGAGATGGGATGGAGTATAGTGATATATTCTCACACTGACAAGTGCTACTTATACAGTATTACCTGGTACCAGGAGCAGGCATGGTCCGATGGGGCGATGAGGATACTTATCTGCTTTGTACAGGATTGTGAGATGGGATGGAGTATAGTGATATATTCTCACACTAACAAGTGCTACTTATACAGTATTACCTGGTACCAGGAGCAAGCATGGTCCGATGAGGATACTTATCTGCTTTGTACAGGATTGTGAGATGGGATGGAGTATAGTGATATATTCTCACACTGACAAGTGCTACTTATACAGTATTACCTGGTACCAGGAGCAGGCATGGTCCGATGGGGCGATGAGGATACTTATCTGCTTTGTACAGGATTGTGAGATGGAATGGAGTATAGTGATATATTCTCACACTGACAAGTGCTACTTATACAGTATTACCTGGTACCCGGAGCAGGCATGGTCCGATGGGGCGATGAGGATACTTATCTGCTTTGTACAGGATTGTGAGATGGGATGGAGTATAGTGATATATTCTCACACTGACAAGTGCTACTTATACAGTATTACCTGGTACCCGGAGCAGGCATGGTCCGATGGGGCGATGAGGATACTTATCTGCTTTGTACAGGATTGTGAGATGGGATGGAGTACAGTGATATATTCTCACACTGACAAGTGCCTCTTATATAGTATTACCTGGTACCAGGAGCAGGCATGGTCCGATGGGGCGATGAGGATACTTATCTGCTTTGTACAGGATTGTGAGATGGGATGGAGTATAGTGATATATTCTCACACTGACAAATGCGACGAGAGAGGGAGCAATTTTAGATCTAATTCTTAGTGGAGCACAGGACTTTGTAAGAGAGGTGACGGTGGTGGGGCCGCTTGGCAATAGTGATCATAATATGATCAAATTTGATTTAATGACTGGAAGAGGAACAGTGTGCAAAACCAAGGCTCTCGTGCTAAACTTTCAAAAGGGAAACTTTGATAAAATGAGAAAAATTGTTAGAAAAAAACTTAAAGGAGCAGCTACAAAAGTAAAAAATGTCCAAGAGGCATGGTCATTGTTAAACAATACCATTCTAGAAGCACAGTCCAGATGTATTCCACACATTAAGAAAAGTGGAAAGAAGGCAAAACGATTACCGACATGGTTAAAAGGGGAGGTGAAAGAAACTATTTTAGCCAAAAGATCTTCATTCAAAAATTGGAAGAAGGATCCAACAGAAGAAAATAGGATAAAGCATAAACATTGGTAAGACATTGATAAGACAGGCTAAGAGAGAATTTGAAAAGAAGTTGGCTGTAGAGGCAAAAACTCACAGTAAAAACTTTTTAAAATATATCCAAAGCAGAAAGCTTGTGAGGGAGTCAGTTGGACCGTTAGATGATCGAGGGGTTAAAGGGGCACTTAGAGAAGATAAGGCCATCGCGGAAAGATTAAATGATTTCTTTGCTTCGGTGTTTACTGAAGAGGATGTGGGGAGGTACCCTTAATGGAGAAGGTTTTCATGGGTAATGATTCAGATGGACTGAATCAAATCACGGTGAACCTAGAAGATGTGGTAGGCCTGATTGACAAACTGAAGAGTAGTAAATCACCCGGACCTGATGGTATACACCCCAGAGTTCTGAAGGAACTAAAAAATGAAATCTCAGACCTATTAGTAAAAATTTGTAACCTATCATTAAAATCATCCAATGTACCTGAAGACTGGAGGATAGCAAATGTAACCCCAATATTTAAAAAGGGCTCCAGGGGCGATCCGGGAAACCAAAGACCAGTTAGCCTGACTTCAGTGCCAGGAAAAATAGTGGAAAGTGTTCTAAACATCAAAATCACAGAACATATAGAAAGACATGGTTTAATGGAACAAAGTCAGCATGGCTTTACCCAGGGCAAGTCTTGCCTCACAAATCTGCTTTACTTTTTTGAAGGAGTTAATAAACATGTGGATAAAGGTGAACCGGTAGATATGGTATACTTGGATTTTCAGAAGGCGTTTGACAAAGTTCCTCATGAGAAAATTAAAAAGTCATGGGATAGGTGGCGATGTCCTTTCGTGGATTGCAAACTGGCTAAAAGACAGGAAACAGTGTTATGAATTGCCCTGCCCGCGGGTTTCCCCACGAGCAGGCATGGACTCATCCACGCTGATCTTCGCCGAGGTGGCAGGATGCCGCCCTCGGCCTTCCCACGCGGCCCGGAGGCCGCCCTGGACTGTCTTCAGCTCTGCGGGCGGAGCCGCGGTGTTCTTCGGGGCTGGAACGCCCTCAATGTCATCTTCATCTTCGCGGCTGGAGGCCGCAAAAGCCCCGGTGTTTCCTAGCGGCTGGAGCCGCCCTCGGGGCCTCCTGCAGCGGCTGGAGCCGCTGCACTCGTCGGAGCATGCATCCAGGCTCTTTCCTGCCTTCTCTGCAGCGTCTGACGCTGCCGGCGTGCAGACGCTGTGCAGGCCGCTGTCCAGGGTCCTGCACAGCCCTGCTTCTGCTCCTCTAGGCGCGCGGCCGCGTCTCTTCATGATATTTAAAGGGCCAGACACAGGAAGTGTCTGGGCCCCACCTGAATGACTGTTTCCTGCCTGAGCCCTATATAGGGCTGCTTCGCTCAGTCTGCCTTGCCTTGCATCGTGGTCAGTCTTCGCTCTGGAGGCTTCCGCCTGCCAGAGCTCGTTGTAAGGTTGTCTTCTCGGAGCTCCGCACCTTGATGTCTCGTTCCATGTTGTGCCTGAGGTCCATGTCCAGGTTTCTTCGTCTTCGTCCTGGTGTTCCTACCTTCCTGATGTTCTTGCCTTCACCCCGCCTCGTCCTCGCTCTGGAGCCTTCTGGTACCGGTAGGCCGGGGGTTCCCCAGATGTAGTTCCTGGGTGGACTAGGCTGCCGGTGGACGGTTGTCCTGTGCTCCTGAGCCGTGAAGCCTGATGTGTCTTCCTGTGCTGTCCCGCTCCCGTCGTGGTCCGTGACCAGCCTTGGGGCTGTGTAGGGCGCGTAACGGACAGGGTGGTCTGCGACTCAGTCCCTGCGGGTGGCCTGAGTAGGGCGCCCTGAGAGACAGTGCCAATGTCCTTGCCTTGTGTCTTGCCTTGATGCCATGTGTCTTCGTCTGCCTTATCCAGCCATGTGTCTTGCCTCGGATGCCGTCCGCATCATCCCAGCCATGAATCCTCGCCTTGGATGCCGCCTGCATCAACCTTGTCAAGTGTCTCGTCTGCGATGCCGTCTGCATCGATCCTGGTGTATTGTATCCACAGCCCTGGTGTCACGTCTTCTGCCAAGTGTCTTCATGCCATGTGATGTGGTTGCATCAACTCCAGTGTTTCCATGCCAAGGCCCGTCTGCCCTCAACCTCAGGCCAGGCCTGCAGCTCCATGCTGCTCGCAGCAGGTCCGAAAGGGCCCGGAATGGTTGGAGGACCATTCACCTTCCAACATCCTCGGATGTTTGGCCATGGTAGCTTGCCGGCCTGGCAGAGGGTAGAGTGTCCAGCCATGCGGAGCCACCGTCAACCCTTGGTTCGGCCCTGGATGGCCGGGGTCGGGCTGAGGCCCATGGGCACACTAAAACCACCCGATACATAACAAACAGAGAGTAGGATTAAATGGACAATTTTCTCAGTGGAAGGGAGTGGACAGTGGAGTGCCTCAGGGATCTGTATTGGGACCCTTACTTTTCAATATATTTATAAATGATCTGGAAAGAAATACGACGAGTGAGATAATCAAATTTGCAGATGACACAAAATTGTTCAGAGTAGTTAAATCACAAGCAGATTGTGATAAATTGCAGGAAGACCTTGTGAGACTGGAAAATTGGGCATCCAGATGGCAGATGAAATTTAATGTGGATAAGTGCAAGGTGATGCATATAGGGAAAAATAACCCATGATATAATTACACAATGTTGGGTTCCATATTAGGTGCTACAACCCAAGAAAGAGATCTAGGCGTCATAGTGGATAACACATTGAAATCGTCGGTTCAGTGTGCTGCGGCAGTCAAAAAAGCAAACAGAATGTTGGGAATTATTAGAAAGGGAATGGTGAATAAAACAGAAAATGTCATAATGCCTCTGTATCGCTCCATGGTGAGACCGCACCTTGAATACTGTGCACAATTCTGGTTGCCGCATCTCAAAAAAGATATAATTGCGATGGAGAAGGTACAGATAAGGGGAATGGAACAACTCCCCTATGAGGAAAGACTAAAGAGGTTAGGACTTTTCAGCTTGGAGAAGAGACGGCTGAGGGGGGATATGATAGAGGTGTTTAAAATCATGAGAGGTCTAGAACGGGTAGATGTGAATCAGTTATTTACTCTTTCGGATAATAGAAGGACTAAGGGGCACTCCATAAAGTTAGCATGTGGCACATTTAAAACTAATCGGAGAAAGTTCTTTTTTACTCAATGCACAATTAAACTCTGGAATTTGTTGCAGAGGATGTGGTTAGTGCAGTTAGTATAGCTGTGTTTAGAAAAGGATTGGATAAGTTCTTGGAGGAGAAGTCCATTACCTGCTATTAAGTTCATCTCTAGAGAATAGCCACTGCCATTAGCAATGGTAACATGGAATAGACTTAGTTTTTGGGTACTTGCCAGGTTCTTCTGGCCTGGATTAGCCACTGTTGGAAACAGGATGCTGGGATTGATGGACCCTTGGTCTGACCCAGTATGGCATTTTCTTATGTTCTTACTTATACAGTATTACCTGGTACCAGGAGCAGGCATGGTCCGATGGGGCGATGAGGATACTTATCTGCTTTGTACAGGATTGTGAGATGGGATGGAGTATAGTGATATATTCTCACACTGACAAGTGCTACTTATACAGCATTACCTGGTACCAGGAATAGGCTCGGTCCGATGGGTCGATGAGAATACTGATCAGCTTTGCCTTTGGCACCAGGGCTGCTGCTCGCTTCGGAGCATCCTCAGACTGGAAATAATTTGCACTTTTTTCAAATAGGAAGTCTGTGGTTACATTGGAAGGGATGGGGAAGAAATCCATGTACCTGTAAAAGAAACATTACATTCAGACTGTGCTGGCTGCACAGGAGTGACACATCAGAAGCAAAGAATTCCAAGGCTGCTCTGGCATGTTATGATAGATCTCATCAAGCCTGAGATTGGTGATTCATTACAAACAGCTTACAGAGGCCGGCTTATTGGTGGGGCTGTGACTGCCATGAGGAGGACATGGGTTCTATTCCCCACTCAGCGGCTCAGTGGTGGGGCTGTGACTGCCATGAGGAGGTCATGGGTTCTATTCTCCATTCAGTGGCTCCATGGTGGGGCTGTGACTGCCATGAGGAGGTCATGGGTTCTATTCCCCATTCAGCGGCTCCGTGGTGGGGCTGTGACTGCCATGAGGAGGACATGGGTTCTATTCCCCACTCAGCGGCTCAGTGGTGGGGCTGTGACTGCCATGAGGAGGACATGGGTTCTATTCCCCACTCAGCGGCTCCGTGATGGGGCTGTGACTGCCATGAGGAGGACAGGGGTTCTATTCCCCACTCAGCGGCTCCGTGGTGGGGCTGTGACTGCCATGAGGAGGCCATGGGTTCTATTCCCCACTCAGCGGCTCCATGGTGGGGCTGTGACTGCCATGAGGAGCACATGGGTTCTATTCCCCACTCAGCGGCTCAGTGGTGGGGCTTTGACTGCCATGAGGAGGACATGGGTTCTATTCCCCACTCAGCGGCTCCATGGTGGGGCTGTGACTGCCATGAGGAGGACATGGGTTCTATTCCCCACTCAGCGGCTCAGTGGTGGGGCTTTGACTGCCATGAGGAGGACATGGGTTCTATTCCCCACTCAGCGGCTTCATGGTGGGGCTGTGACTGCCATGAGGAGGACATGGGTTCTATTCCCCACTCAGCGGCTCTGTGGTGGGGCTGTGACTGCCATGAGGAGGACATGGGTTCTATTCCCCACTCAGCGGCTCCATGGTGGGGCTGTGACTGCCATGAGGAGGACATGGGTTCTATTCCCCACTCAGCGGCTCCGTGATGAGGCTGTGACTGCAATGAGGAGCACATGGGTTCTATTCCCCACTCAGCGGCTCCATGGTGGGGCTGTGACTGCCATGAGGAGGACATGGGTTCTATTCCCCACTCAGCGGCTCCGTGGTGGGGCTGTGACTGCCATGAGGAGGACATGGGTTCTATTCCCCACTCAGCGGCTCCGTGGTGGGGCTGTGACTGCCATGAGGAGCACATGGGTTCTATTCCCCACTCAGCGGCTCAGTGGTGGGGCTGTGACTGCCATGAGGAGGACATGAGTTCTATTCCCCCTCCCTTTTTAAGCCTAAGGCACACCTACATCACAAAAAATGTTGTGTGGCACACCAACCTCCACAGTGCGTACATGGAGAGGACTCATATGACCAAGAGCTAGAAAAGCACTGAAAGTCCTAACAGCCTCTCTTGTGTTAAAATGCAAGCTGAGGCAGGATATTTATTCCTTGGCTCTGCTCTGATTCTCTTTATCCCTGCAGCTCACTTCAAATCCCCAGCTGTTGCCCCTGCTCTGTCTCCCTGTGCCTCACTTCTAATCCCAGGTTCTGCCCTGGCTCTCTGTGCCTCACTTCACTTCACAGTACTTGGGTAATAACAGTAACAGTCTACCCTTAGAAACGTCCAGGCAGGTCTGACAGAAAAGAAGTGATATTACAGCCTCCAACCTAGGGATACCCACAGAAATGTTTCTGAAATGCTGTAGAGAGGGACAGATATTGGCTTTTCCCACTTTGCCGTCTCCCTGCCCCTACTGGGACCTCTGAATTGCCTCTGTGGACCTTCAGCCCCCTTCATCCACCCCCTGTGATTTTTCAGTCCCTACTCCATTGCTCTAGGGAACTCCGACCTCCACTCCCTTCTGCAAAGACCTGATTAACCTCCCTCCTCCACTGTAGAGACCTCTACACTCCATGCAGACCTTTGAATCCTCTCCATCCCCAGGACTTGTACCCTCCTCCACAAACCTTTCTTTACCCTTACCCCTCCACCATGCATCTCCAATAACTTCTGTAAGGTTGCTTTGAAAGGGTTCTCTGTGAAGGCAGACTAGTTTGGCGGTGATGAAGAAACAGAAAGACAATTACAGCACAATGACCTTGCATTGATCAGACTTGTAGAAATAGCTAAGGCTACTGAAATGCTAAAGGTTGATCAGTATGTTAAAGGTAAGCGTTGCATTTCACTTCTGCCTTCTGGATTTAATTTACAAGAAATCATATGATTTACAAGAATGCAATCTTATTAGCATATGTGAGATAAAATTAAAATATTAATCAGTTAGAAAATGTTATGCAAACAAACTAACCCATTGGTGTAAGTTTGGGGAAGGCGACATATTTAACTGACTGTAACTCTCAGGAGCTTTAAGCTGGGGTTTACGCTACATTTGATAAACTGTACTGCTCCTATTATAAAATATCTTATAGTAAAGGTCTAAAGATTTTCCTCTTACTGGCTGTTGGTATTCAGTGTTCATTAGCGCGTCCTACATTTTTGGTGATCCAGATGGGAAGTAGAGTGAGAAGGGAGGGGTAAGCATCAAGTCCCCATTTGGTAAATAAGGGATTGTTTCCTTTCCCATTACTCAGGGGCCTCCTGTTTCCTTCTATCCCCATGTAATGAAACCCACTGATTTGGGTGTTTTGCAGCATTGCCAACAGCAGAGAGACAAATTTGACTTTTAGATTTTAGGTATTTTAGATTTTCCCCAGATACACAGTGCAGACTCCCCTAGTAAATTCAGGGTGAGAATAAGGCCGATATCCAGAGCTTGGAGTGAGGTTCCACTGTGGATATTGAACAGACATGATTGGGGTGCCTAGGCATACCCCAGGCACACAGAGCAGGGGGAAGGAGTGGAATATAAATCAGTAAAGGTGTTAGTGTTTTGGGACATCCTATGTGAAAGTGAATGTTTGTACTGTTTTGTCTTGCAGTAAAAGAGTCCACAAGTCAAAACAACATGGCAGAAACTTCTACAAAGCGCGGTGGTGGCCCCCAACACATGGAGCCAGCATCCACTTAGAAAGCCATGCGGTCTAACAAGGTTTCCCCCTAAAAGAGACCCTCATCCCACCAAAAAAAGTGTAAAGAGAGAACAAAATGTGCCTTCACCTCCCCTCCCCTCATCTGATTTCCTCCCCTTTGCATAACTTGGAAAACTCCCTTTGAACCTCTGAATCCCCTCCTCCTCCTCGTCCTGCAGAGCTCTGGGAGGTCCAAAGGACAGGACGGGAGGGTCCTGGCTGTGGTGGGCAGCAATTTAGCTGCTCTGGAATTCTGCATCCCTAGTCACAGACCTAGTAGGTTTTGAATAGAAAGTTAGGCCTGGCTATAACTGTAAAAAAGATTTGGGATCTACTCTTCATCTTTCCGTGCTGTGATCCAATGCGATACAAGCTGTCACGATCCCGACTGCTAGGCAGAGGTCTTCATGGACCCACCTGCTCTCCTGTGCTAGCCACTTCCTTGATGCTGCAGGGCCAGCCCTCTCCCACAACTCGGGGGTCCCACAGCATGCCTTGAGCACTCATGTCATGGTCCCAGGTGCTGGGCAGTGCCACTCACCCACCGGCACATGGAGCTGCTGTTCAGCGTTTTTCAGTGCACCTTCCGGTGCTCCTGGCACTGCTGTGCCATATACAAGTAGAACTCATCTTACCAGTCAATCCCCCGATGGTAGTTATCGCCATTGAAGAACTGCACCTCCTCAAAAGTTTTAGGGCTGGGGGAGTTACTGATAACAGAAGGATGCATAACCAGGAATAAATAAAGAGCAGTGGTACCTGAAATGAGGAGAAAAGCACAACCATTCAACATGGCCAAGCACTTAACAGCACTGGTTTTAAACAGGTGTCTCCCACTGAGCCTGGGGCAAACTCAACTGATAGGTAAAACAGGAAACTGGACGTGTGATGTGTAAGTAGGCAGGGGTGGGGGACCCCCACCATATGGGCCACACATTCTTCACAACAAAGCACTCGCTCCACCGTGCCAGCACAACAAGCATTTTTACAGTTCATGGGCCGACTGTGTGTGGACCTTACAATGCACAAGCTGAGCACACCAGCCCAAGTTTTAAATACTGGCAGTGCCAGCTTGGTAAAGTGAATGCTATGCCAGGCGGACAGGCAGAGGCGACTGAAGGCAGGATTTCACTAGGGAGGACTCCCTTTACCTCTACCCAACAGAGGGAGGACTCCTTCCCCTGCCCCTACCCCTACCCCTTTTCCCCACCATGCTACGTTACATGAAAATCTCTTGCTGAGGATTTAGCACTTTCTCAGGTGGCCATGTGGCTCTATGACTGAAACACTTCCTGCATTCATAGACCTAGGGCATCAGGGATAACGCCAGAACCAACTCACCGGTCCCTAGTGGCATGGAGTGACCTGGCTCTATTCCAGGAACCAGGAAACCTGAGCTCAAATCCTGTTTCTGATGCTGTGACTTTGGGCTAGTCACATCATTTATTTATTTTATTTAGTTATTTAGTTTTTCTATACCGGTGTTGGTACATACCTTCACACCTGTTAACAATGTTTCTTAAAAAAATAAAAGCATAAAATACATAAAAAGAAATAAAAAGTACATTCAATTTCATAAAAAACAAGGATAGTAATCATAAAAATACTAATACATAAGTAAAATTAAATCAAGACATGCTCAAATCTATAACTAGAATTATAAAAAAACTAAAATAAAATAATGCTTCTAACTAGATGCTGCTTGAAAAGCTTGTACAAATAACATAATCTCCCTCTGCCTCAAGAAGTCACTGAGTCTACAAGCTCTTCAGAGTAGGGACTCGTTTTTCACTTGTATGCAACATTTCTTGTGTAGCTTGCCATTTGAATGCTAATACATGGCATGAGTACACCCATAGTGCTCCTTATATTCCTTTTTTTTTTTAACAAGGAAACATTAGATGAAAAAGTTGTTCTTGTGTCGTTACCCCACATGAATGAGGAAAAGCAGAATGTAGAAGGTAGCCCAGGCTTGTTCAGGAGCTGAGGTGTGTACAGTTTATGCAGATGCACAGAGCAGGAGAGCAGCAGAAGCAGAGACGTGCAGTGCTGCTCTTAGGCTGCCATCTAGTGATTACACCTAAGATTGCATGCCAGTCCCCCTGTATGACACAGCCATTCAGAAGTCAGGCTTCTATTTGAATATGCGACAGCTGTAAACCATTCTCTGAGTGGCCAATAAGGTAAAAGTAAGTAGGGACCCACAATGTTTTACTCAGAGGGGTCACACCTGAAAGTCATCTTTCCTGCCGGGTTCAGTATGATCGGGTAGAAGCCATCCAGCCATTGTCCTAGGGGTAGGAAGGGTAAGGGGGGTAAAACATAGGAAAGATCCTGTTTGCATATTATAATTAAGAAGAGCCTCAGTAATACAAATTCTGAGGTAGCTCATTAAAAGATTTATAGCCATAAATTAGTAAACAAACACCAAATCACCAGCTGGCACCGGGGTAAAAGGCAAACATCAAACAGCGTTGCTATCAATACATATGTGCAAGAGGACTTTCATTTTTAGGCTTGTCCATGCTTTGGCAGTGTTCCCTAAACAAATTTGTAAAGGTTTAATTTCTCTATTCCTTCATTTGTAGTTTCAGCACTAAAGCTGGAACTTTTATCAGCTAAGTATGTAGTGTTCTTTATTTTTTTCTCTCTCTCCAACTTCTATTTGTTTTCATTCTCAAATTAATGTTAAGAACTGATTTTTTTCTTTTATAAGTGGTGATAGGTCATTAGAGTTCCTTTCACGGGAGTAATATTTTTTGCCTTCTTTGTCTGTGCTGTGGGTTTTCTCTGGTTTTTTTTTACTTTGTCTCTTATTTTATGTACTTGTATTCTGGCAGTATTCTGTGAGTATGCGCACACTTATCTTCCTTCTGGGCTTAACTCTCCAATGTAAGGCACCTTCCTCTGAATTCCTCAGTCACAGCTGTGAGATACTCTGTTCTTTTCTTGCTGAAACCTACCAACCTGCCTTTAATCAACACAAAAAGGGAAAGCCTTACCTACGCTGTCCCAACCATCTTCTGAGAAAATTCTAGCATCTAATTGTTCTAGATACTTTTTTGAATTGCATGAAGTTAGCTAAGTGCAAAAATAAATGCAAATGCATTGTATACCCTGACTGTTCACTTCCCATATGATGTAGCTATTTCTCACCTTCACACTGGTATTGAGGACTCTTCTCTACTTAATCCAGTCTCAGGGCCACTTGTTTTTCTTCTTTTATCTGTGATATGCATCTGATGCTGTTCCAAGGCCCTGTAGCTGGGCTCTTTCAACCAAACTCATCTCCCTGCTGTTCTGCCAACTATTAAAGCAACCTGGGGCCAGTTTTCATCAGCCAGAGTTTTTAGCTGGTTGGGCATAACTATAGCAAATGAGTTTTCTCACTCTGAAGGATGCCTCTTAATTCAAATAGCCATTATTCAGTTTTGTTGCTTTTGTTTTACAGCTATCAAATATCCTCTTCCATACTTAGCAAACAAGGAAGCAGTATTTTAATCTCCACGTTCTGCTTCCCCAATACTTTAACTACTCATTTCCTTACCTGGTAGGCTGCTAAGTGAGAACAGACAGAATAACCAAATCCCTATTCATACATATTCACACTAGAAAACCCTTCTACAGTATGTTAAAATCCCAACCCCATGCTTTTCAACACGTGCATTAGGCAGTATTATTTTACAGAAAAGAGCCAACTTGGCCAGATCTGTGAAAATCCTGTCCCTTCCAAAAGTCCCACTCAGCTTTCCGAATTATTACAACTGCAGTCCTTTCTCCCGAGCAGGAGATCCATGCCCTGGTAATGTCACTGAAAAGTAGTGCAGTTTAAAAAGTCTCGCATTCCCCAAACAGCTTTCTGTCATCATCCTCAGCACCCTGCTACTCGTGACAGCCATTTCTAATTTATTTAAATTTTTAAAAATTGGCTGAACTGTTCCCACAATTCCCAGGGAGGCTGGTCTCTGTGCTCCCCTGGTATCCTTCCACAGGCATTTTACATCATGGTCCTTCTTTTGCAGCCATGAGTCTCTCCATCATGCGGAAGCTGCTGCCTCCATCTCCAGGGAGATATTTAAGTTATGATTCGTGGGAACTGAATGGGGGTTGGGTGGGGGCAGAACCCCTGGCTCCCTCTGTTGTCCTGATTTAATTTAGGCCTACTCTAGTCCAATTTATATATGGTATGGGGCTTGCACAGGGCATCCTCATCACTAAACTCGTCCTTTCATTTATTCAAATTCTGCTTCCCCCAGTGGCATTGGTGACCCACTTCCGAATTTGCTGTGGGGGTTACTAATGCAGCAAAGGTTTGCCCATGCTTCTGGCCACTTATTGTGCCTCCCTGAGCTTTTATTTTTATTTAATTTACTTATTTTTGCCTCCTGTGGTGTTACCACCACCCAGTGTATTTATGGGTCATGACATCATTGCCACCAGGCCCAGCTGCAGCTCAACTCCCTTGGCCCCTCACAGCCTCTGCCTTTCCACCATAGCAATAG
Organism: Rhinatrema bivittatum; assembly: GCF_901001135.1. Classification (NCBI taxonomy): domain Eukaryota; kingdom Metazoa; phylum Chordata; class Amphibia; order Gymnophiona; family Rhinatrematidae; genus Rhinatrema; species Rhinatrema bivittatum. The sequence goes on from NC_042615.1 coordinate 4,837,361, forward strand.
CAAAGGCTTCCCTCCTTCCCTGCAATGAAGTGCTGAGTGTTGCGACCGTCGCTGCCCGACGTCTCCACTATGCCCACCTTACCACTTTGGCGACTCCCTCTTTGCCTGTGGGAAGTTTAGCTGCCGCGGCGTCCTCATGCCGTTCTCCTTCGTCGTCCCCGGACTGGCTAGATGCTGCACACCACCATGTTTCCACGGAGCCTAAGGGCGCGTACGTGGTGCGGCCCCGACTGAAGTACCAGCAGTGGCGCGAACCTCAGGGGCGTCCCCCTGAGATTACATCATCCGCACCGGATATTTAAGGTCTCTGAAAACGCTAACTAATTGAGTTAGCAAAGGTTTACCTTACATGGGTTACTCTACCTAAGCTACTCTGCCTCCATGGACTTACCAGGGGTACCCGCTCCTTAGGGGCCTCGTTTCTCTTTTGCCTGGAACCGGTACTCGCTCCTCGAGGGCCCTCGTTCCCGGACTTGCTGCTGAATACCCCTTCTGCCAGGAAGCCTTCGCTGCCTACAACATCAGTGAGTTACCATCTCTCTCTCAGAGCTTTCCCTGGAACCAGGTACTCGCTCCTTGAGGGCCTAATCCATTCCAGCTCCTGGGCTGCTTCCAAGAACTATTGTGTGAGTGTTACCATCAGGTTCTGTTCCTGAACTCTACAAACCCTGCCTACTCACTATATTCAGTTTCTCTACAGCTCAGTTATCCAGGGATCGCTGTTCCAGTATCTGAGGGACTACAGCCCAGCCGGGCACTTCCAGCTCACTACTGCCACCTCTGGTGGTTCCATATACTGTTTTATAAAAGAACTAGTGTGTGTCTGTCTCCATACTCTGAGCCTCACTAGTGGTTCCCTCTCGGGTTCTCCCCTGGGAGCGTGGTCATCTGCTACCGGCCCAAGGATCCACCCACAACTACCTCAAATACTAACAGATTGCTAACTCCATGGATCCGGCACAACTCAATGCCTTACAGGCCATACCAGGCCTGGCCCAGTGCATTGTGGAGCAGCAAGACGTCTTGGAGAAACTTACTTCAGCGTTTCATCAGCTACACACACAGAAGGTTCAAGGCACAGCTTCCAACCATGAAGGTCAGTTACAGGAGGTAACTTTAAAGATTGCTGTACCACTGGTGGCTCCAATCCGCTTTTCCGGTGAAATTCAGAAGGCCCGGGGCTTCTTAAACCAGTGCTGCATGCACTTTGCCTTACAGCCATCTTTATTTCCTATGGCTCTTTCCAAGACTACCTACATCCTTTCTTACCTGGATGGTAGGGCCTTGTCTTGGGCATCTACCTTGTGGGAGCACAAGGACCCCATTTTGCTGGATATAGAAGGATTTATGGACTTGTTTAAATCCGTCTTCAATGACCCTGCTCGAACTGCTGAGGCCGGTTCTGCTTTGGTGGAATTGAAGCAAGGCAGCAGATCATTGGCTGAATTTGCCATCGAGTTCAAAACTCTTGCGGCAGAACTTCGCTGGGACCCCAAATGTCTCAAGACCCAAGCCTGGTACCCGAAGTGGAAATCGCCCTTTGAAGGGGGGTACAGTTGTGACCGTCGCTGCCCGACGTCTCCACTACGCCCACCTTACCGCTTTGGTGACTCCCTCTTTGCCTGTGAGAAGTTTGGCTGCCGCGGTGTCCTCATGCCATCCTCCTCCGGCATCCCCGGACTGGCTAGACGCTGCACACCGCCATGGAGCCTAAGGGCGTGCGTGGTGCAGCCCCGACTGAAGTACCAGCAGTGGCGCGAACCTCAGGGGCGTCCCCCTGAGATGACATCATCCGCACCGGATATTTAAGGTCTCTGAAAACGCTAACTAATCGAGTTAGCAAAGGTTTACCTTACATGGGTTACTCTACCTAAGCTACTCTGCCTCCATGGACTTACCAGGGGTACCTGCTCCTCGGGGGCCTCGTTTCTCTTCTGCCTTTCAGGTCGCAGTCTGGAACCGATACTCGCTCCTCGAGGGCCCTCGTTCCCGGACTTGCTACTGAATACCACTTCTGCCAGGAAGCCTTCGCTGCCTACAACACCAGTGAGTTACCATCTCTCTCTCAGAGCTTTCCCTGGAACCAGGCACTCGCTCCTCGAGGGCCTAATCCATGCCAGCTCCTGGGCTGCTTCTAAGGGACTATTGTGTGAGTGTTACCATCAGGTTCTGTTCCTGAACTCTGCATACTCTGCCTACTCACTATATTCAGTTTCTCTATAGCTCAGTTATCCAGGATCGCTGTTCCAGTATCTGAGGGACTACAGCCCAGCCGGGCAGTTCCAGCTCACTACTGCCACCTCTGGTGGTTCAATATACTGTTTAATAAAAGAACTAGTGTGTGTCTGTCTCCAAACTCTGAGCCTGACCGGTGGTTCCTCTCGGGATCTTCCCCCGGGGGCGTGGTCATCTGCTACCGGCCCAAGGATCCATCCACAACTACCTCAAACACTAACACCAAGGCAGAGACACAAGTGCTTGCTCCAGCCCCCTTCAACTCAGAACCATGGAAGGCAGTAAAAGCCTCTTGTGTGGCTGCCAGATCCTCTCCACAGCTCTGATCCTCACACAAGGTCCTTCTTTCCTTCCCACCCTCAACTTCTGCATAACTGAACTGCCCAAGACTGAGGGCCTTCTGCTGCTACGCTCCCAATATCTGGAACAAGGTTCCACTACACATCCACCTAGAACCAAGCCACCTCGCTTTGCAGAAAAAAGCAAAGGCATGGTTGTCCCACCAGGCCTTCGCTCAGTCTGCTCATTAGTTAAAAATAAAGTTTTCCTACTGCTGAATATTATACTGTTATAATGGCACACAATGTACAGCAATATATATGTTAATGTACTTGTTAGTCCATTAAAACTGATTGTAATCTGCTTTGAGACTACTCCTGGCAAAAAGCCAAATATTTATAACTCAGTCAATCAATAAACAATGCAGTTCACTCCTGCCTCCTCAACCTAGACCATGGCAAGGAAAAAAAACAACCTCTGAGATCTCTTCTCAACCCTACCAACTTCTTCTGTACCTGCTTTACCATGATGTCCAGTGCCCAGGGGCAACTTTGGGGCACTGAATCCCCCATCAGACAAGGTAAAAAATAAAAGATTTCCTTGTAATCTGTCCACACTGTCTCATGATATGTTGGGTGAATGCTCAATGTTTACCATCAGCATTTGCCATCATGTACTCAGAGCTTAAAGTGTGCATGGAGAAAGGCATCATTCAACAATAGCTCCATGGGCTGCCATCCATGGGATGAAACCATAGTCGACATCCAATGACAGCTTCCTGGGATGAAAGAATGGGCTTTCATCCAATGACAGCTGCAATAGGATGGATCCATGGACTGCCATCCAATGCCAGCTCCACGGGATGAAGTAATGGGCTACTATCCAATGACAGCTCCATGGGATGAAATTATGGGCTGCCATCCAATGACAGCTCCCTGGGATGAAACCATGGGCTGCCACCCCATGATAGATCCATGGGATGAAACCATAGTCGACATCCAATGACAGCTTCCTGGGATGAAAGAATGGGCTTTCATCCAATGACAGCTGCAATAGGATGGATCCATGGACTGCCATCCAATGACAGCTCCATGGGATGAAACCATGGGCTGCCACCCCATGATAGATCCATGGGATGAAACCATAGGCTGCCATCCAATGACAGCTCCATGAAATGTAACCATGGGTTGCTATCCAACGACAGCTTCATGGGATTAAAGCATGAGCTGCCATCCAAAGACAGGTCACTGGGATGAAACCACGGGCTGCTATTAAATAACAGCTCCCTGGGATGAAAGCAGGGGCTATTCTGATTTTATCTCTCACTCAGGGCCCCAAATGATGAGACTCACTCTAACAAAAGTTTAGCATGCGAGCTGGTAAAATTTAAAGTACAAGTCTCTACAGATTTTACCTGGGTAAAACGGGATTAGCTGTGGAAAAATACCCTGTGATCTGGCCTGTGCATGCAGAGAAACGTGTGCGTGCTGTATGATAGCACGCATATGTTGAGGCTTGCTTCAGAGCAGCAGGGCTGGGGTCGGGAACAATAAAGCATGCAAGATAATTTCATTTTCATATTCCTGCATACTTTGTACATGCAAAGTATGGGGGTACACAAATACTTGCACTCCCCCCTGGTCCCCCCAACTTTTCAAAGGGAAACTCCTTGGAAACATAGGGAAACAACCCACTGAGCTTGAAAATGGCTCCATTCGAAATCCACAACAAAAAAATGTGTGGCATAAAATATACTGGCGTTCAAGAAAAGTGCAAGAATAAGTTAGATTCCTGGTTGAGAGTTTTGCTGTAACAATTATATTTTTATTCAGGCAACTCCTCAATTTAAGCACAGAATCTTGCATGAAGTCCCCCAACACGGACCCGTGTTTCGCCTGTCCGGCTGCTTCGGGGGGGATTAATTTTAACAACGACAATCTGTGAATGCACAAAAGTAAATAACTACCAGGAACCGAAGAGGTAGAGGACAGACAGATTTCAGCTAAAGGTGCACATGTTAAAATGGTGTACATATACATTATATTGTTAACATACCTGTGTCAAAACAGCGTAGTTTTGCGAAGGAGTGCACACGAGCCGTCTAATCCCTAAACCTTTAAACGCTGTGTTTAGGCGCGAAAAGTCGCACCAATGGCTGACCAAACACCCTGCCCAATCAGCGTCAGCCTATCTTGCTGACGTCAATGACCTTAAAATGGGACTGCAGCGGGAAACCCCACTCACGTCTAAGAGATGTCAAACGCGCTGAAGTCCACAAACGAACTAACATGTTTCTATGTACACCATGTATATGGTAATTCTAATGCTGGTTATCTGTAAACCGAAGCGATATGTACTAGTACATGATCTTCGGTATATAAAAGTCTTTAAATAAATAAATAAATAAATAAATAAATAAATAAATACTCTGCCTGACTGTGTGAATAACAAAAAGTCAAACGAAAAACTCCATGGATCCAGCAACAGGAGCTAGGGCACTGTTAATCATAAAAAGTGGCTCCACTCAAGCAGTGTTGAGCCCATGCAGGGCAACAGTGTTTAAACGAAAAATCCATTTTTGCTTCCGCCTCAAGAGGGTCAAAGGAAAATCCCCTCCTCTTGCTGGGGGAGCGATGACATCAATCACAAAAAAGTACAGGTCATCCACTGTTTGAGACCTTTCTAACCAATGTGAAACTAGTGGGGCATTCTCCCTCATGGTATTGATACTGGATCTATGTTCAATGATTCTGGTTTTAATACTGCGCTGTGTTTTTCCCACGTACAATAGCTTGCAGGGGCAAATGATGACATATATAACCCCAGATGAATCACAATCAGAGGCACCATGTAATATGTATGTCCGCTTAGCACTGGGATGTGTAAATTGTGTAACTATCTCTATACCATGTTCAAGTTGTACGTTGTTTTATAGTTATATGTAAAGCTCGTTGTCTTATAGTTATATGTAAAGCCCCTTCCTTTTGGGCATCTCACTGTTTTATATAAACTGGAGTGATTTGTATCTGATACAAGAACCTCGGTATATAAAAATTAAAAATAAATAAAAAAATAAAATGGTGGAGGTGTGGTCACAAACTGAGCAGCGGCCACATGGTCTATGATAGCCCTCATGTAAAGCATAGCTGGGGGTCCCAGCAGAATGAACCAGAATATCCCTAAGGTTTCTACCCCTCCGGAAAGTAAACCTAAGGCCTGAATTGAAAAATGTATCTAGGGCTAATGCTGCCCAATGTTTACAAATCAGTTCAGAGATTAATTTACTCTGTGTGGAGAATGGTAAGATGCAATTCACTGTCGGATCATTATTTTGGGATTGTGGTTTCACGCTGCAGTCTCCTTTTAAGGTCATTGACGTCAACAAGCTAGGCTGACGCTGATTGGGCAGGGTGTCTGGTTAGCCATTGGTGCGACTTTTCGCGCCTAAACACAGCGTTTAAAGGTTTAGGGATTAGACGGCTCGGGTGCACTCCTTCGCAAAACTACGCTGTTTTAACACAGGTATGTTGACAATATAATGTATATGTACACCATTTTAACATGTGTACCTTTAGCTGAAATCTGTCTGTCCTCTACCTCTTCGGTTCCTGGTAGTTATTTACTTTTGTGCATTCACAGATTGTCGTTGTTAAAATGAATCCCCCCTGAAGCAGCCGGACAGGCGAAACACGGGTCCGTGTTGGGGGACTTCATGCAAGATTCTGTGCTTAAATTGAGGAGTTGCCTGAATAAAAATATAATTGTTACAGCAAAACTATCAACCAGGAATCTAACTTATTCTTGCACTTTTCGTGAACGCTGATATTTTGAGTGCAAGTGGTGCTCCAGTGAGTTTTTGGATTTTTTCCTTTTGGAGGAGCTTGATAAATGGGTACTGAGGCAGACGACCTCACTTTCAGCTATTCTGACAAAGCATTCAACGTTGTAATCACAGACACCCCATTTTTTGAAGAATCCACAGTGCCAGCTCCTTCTGTATCCTGGGTAGATGTTATCAACCTACAGAAGAGAATAACTCGTGCCGAACTTCACACAGCTACACTGATAGAATATTGCCGAGTCAGACGGATCCCGAGGGGTTTGAGAGTGCATAAGGAACCACGACTCCATGTTGACAACAAAGACTTTATAATCAGATGGAATCAAATACTCAACAAATGCTCATTTGACCTAATGGTTCTTATTATTGAGACATCTAAAGCACTGATCACTCCCTTACAGGAAGAGCTTACTGGACATTTTGAGGCTATTAAAAGCAGCACCCCAATTGATCAATTTGACCGACAGCTTGCAGAATTTAAAGAGAATTTGTCAAAATTCACCAGTGACTTAAAGAGTCTCAAACACAAAAAATTCTTACGAGACGAATACGACTACAAACAGGGTTACGTCTATACATGGCAGGCCACAAAACGGATCAACAAGAGACAAGTGGCTTTCGCCCACTCATCATCAGACGACTCTTCAGGAGAAGAGCAAGTACCAGCAAGAAGCTTAAATTGGGATGCGAATACGGGGAGTGGTGGCGGAGCTTTATCCGTAGCGCCTTCTTCATCGGGTTTATCTTTTTTAGAGCCGGCTCCAATGTCGCGCAACACCAGAAATCCCCGGCCACGGGGTCAACAAACATTCCAACAACCGCAGAGGGTCACGCGCTCAACCCGACAACAGCAGGATCCGTGGCATTGAATGAGAAAAACGTTGTGTTTAACTTGTCATCTAGAACACTCAACCCGATAAAACTTAGGATGTTGAGTAAGGGTTTATCACATGTTCCCACAGTTTTACCTGACGAGTTTGACACACAGATACATCTTTATCGGTTCTTTAGGGCATTAAAGATTAAAGCTTTCTTCAGGGACTCTCCCCCATTTCAAGATCGGTCATTAGTATATCCTAAGTCCAAATGGGTTCCTCCGGGCCCTTTTGACCCTACTTTGGTGGTGTTTGAGAATTTGGTGAGATCTGAGATCTCTAACCTTAAGAACAAGAGACAGTATGTTTACTACAACCTGACCAGGCAAGAGAATGAGGCTCTTAAAGCATTATCGAAAGATTCTAGAATAGTAATTAAGCCAGCAGACAAGGGAGGGGACATCGTCCTCATGAATAGTGGAGACTATGTGACTGAGTGCTGGTGACAGTTGAATGATCAACAGTTTTACAGACCTTTAACACATGACCCGACAGAGGAGTTGAAAGCTTTGATTAAAACAGTAGTGCAGGCGGCAACTGATGTGAAATATATCACCCCACGTGAGTCACAGTTCTTGGTAACAGCACATCCAGTGATTCCAATTTTCTATACTGTACCTAAGATCCACAAATCATTGGTGAATCCGCCTGGGCGTCCTATAGTATCCGGTATAGGCTCTATTTTAGAACCCTTATCGAAATTTGTGGCTGGTTTTCTTAAACCATTTGTCACACTGAGCAAGTCATATGTAAGAGATTCATCCCACCTAATCACTATGTTGGACAATAGTGACCCTCCGGATGGTCCATGTTACTTAGTGACATTAGATATTATATCACTGTATACAAATATCCCGCAAGAGGAAGCATTATCAGTAATCGAACACATTTTGGACACCCGAGCAGCCCCGGTACGAGTGCCCACACCTTTTTTAGTACAGTTGGCAAGACTGGCTCTCACAAGCAACTATTTATGCTTTCAGTCTCAGTTCTTTCAGCAAATAAAGGGTACGGCTATGGGGGCGAAAATGGCCCCCAGTCTAGCCTGCCTTTATGTTGCAGCCTTTGAGGAGCAGCACATATATGGATCAGAATGGCGACCATTTATTTTTAAATGGTTCAGATATATTGACGATGTGTTGCTTATCTGGTTGGGTACAGACATGCAATTCTTTGGTTTTTTGGATTGGCTGAATCAGTGTAACCCCAATCTGCAGTTTTAATTTTTGTATACATCATAAACAGGTAGCCTTTCTGGATGTCACCCTTACATACCAGGATACACGTTTTGTTACTTCATTGTTTCGTAAGCCCACAGATAGGAACACTCTTTTGGCATTTGACAGCTTTCACCCCCATCATTTAAAAAATAATATACCCACTGGTCAATTTCTTAGACTTCGACGGCTGTGTTCTTCCACAGCAGAATATGTTACCCAAGCTCAGCAGATGTTACTCTGCTTTCGGAAAAGAGGGTATTCAAATAAGGTCTTGAAGAGGGCATTTAAGCGTGCCCTATATGTCAATAGAGACTTATTGTTTCTACCAGAATCCCAAAATAATGATCCGACAGTGACTTGCATCCTACCATTCTCCACACAGAGTAAATTAATCTCTGAAGTGATTCGTAAACATTGGGCAGCGTTAGCCCTAGATAAATTTTTCAATTCGGGCCTTAGGTTTACTTTCCGGAGGGGTAGAAACCTTAGGGATATTCTGGTTCATTCTGCTGGGACCCCCAGCTGTGCTTTACATGAGGGCTGTCATAGACCATGTGGCCGCTGCTCAGTTTGTGACCACACCTCCACCATTACACAATTTACACATCCCAGTACTAAGCGGACATACATATTACATGGTGCCTCTGATTGTGATTCATCTGGGGTTATATATGTCATCATTTGCCCCTGCAAGCTATTGTACGTGGGAAAAACACAGCGCAGTATTAAAACCAGGATCATTGAACATAGATCCAGTATCAATACCATGAGGGAGAATGCCCCACTAGTTTCACATTGGTTAGAAAGGTCTCACACAGTGGCTGACCTGTACTTTTTTGTGATTGATGTCATCGCTCCCCCAGCAAGAGGAGGGGATTTTCCTTTGACCCTCTTGAGGAGGAAGCAAAAATGGATTTTTCGTTTAAACACTGTTGCCCCGCATGGGCTCAACACTGAGCTTGAGTGGAGCCACTTTTTATGATTAACAGTGCCCTAGCTCCCGTTGCTGGATCCGTGGAGTTTTTCGTTTGACTTTTTGTTATTCACACAGTCAGGCAGAGTAGTGCTAGTTTGTGGACTTCAGCGCGTTTGACATCTCTTAGACGCGAGCGGGGTTTCCCGCTGCAGTCTCCTTTTAAGGTCATTGACGTCAGCAAGCTAGGCTGACGCTGATTGGGCAGGGTGTCTGGTCAGCCATTGGTGCGACTTTTCGCGCCTAAACACAGCGTTTAAAGGTTTAGGGATTAGACAGCTCGGGTGCACTCCTTCGCAAAACTACGCTGTTTTGACACAGGTATGTTGACAATATAATGTATATGTACACCATTTTAACATGTGTACCTTTAGCTGAAATCTGTCTGTCCTCTACCTCTTCGGTTCCTGGTAGTTATTTACTTTTGTGCATTCACAGATTGTCATTGTTAAAATGAATCCCCCCTGAAGCAGCTGGACAGGCGAAACACAGGTCCGTGTTGGGGGACTTCATGCAAGATTCTGTGCTTAAATTGAGGAGTTGCCTGAATAAAAATATAATTGTTACAGCAAAACTCTCGACCAGGAATCTAACTTATTCTTGCACTTTTCGTGAACGCTGATATTTTGAGTGCAAGTGGTGCTCCAGTGAGTTTTTGGATAAAGTATACTGGACAATAATAGTGTAACATCACAAATATTGTTTATTTTACATATGCACACTGAACAATGTGCACAAAAATGAACTGAGATGTTAAAAGAGAAAATCAGCGATGTGAAGACTCGCCCCCCCCCCGATGTCATGACGACCAGCCAGCGGCGACCCGATTAACGTCGCGATTACACCAGGCGTCGCGTGCCGGGCGTGACAAAGGGGTTTTCCCCTTTGTGCTCCCCTTCATGCTAACCTTTGTGCTCCTTCTAATATAATTATATTTATGTTTATGTTAATAATTTAACTTTTATTAATGTTATTTAGCTTTTTGCTTTGTTTAAAATGATTTCATTATTGACGTTTAAATGTATTAGACTAAGGAATTTTACTTCCTGCTCATTCTGTTTCATTGTAAACCGGTTTGATATGCATTTTATGCAGGAAAATCGGTATAAAAAAACTTTAAATAAATAAATAAATTAAATTAAATTAAATACACAGTAAACAATTGTGTGAATGCGAAGGACCCCGATACGGCCGTGTTTCACATCAAGCTGTGTCAGGGGGACCGGAGATTTCCAAAACTACAAAAATGATGTCTACCTGCACAGTAATTGCACATTGTTCAGTGTGCATATGTAAAATCAACAATCTTTGTGATGTTACACTATTATTGTCCAGTATACTTCATGCCACACATTTTTTGTTGTGATTTCTCTTTATGTGTATGTTGTTCACTCCGCCCTCCTCTTGTGCTATCATCCATTCGAAATTCGCCATGCTAAGCAGCATGAAAGGGCTAGTCAGCAGGGGAAATTTGTCCCCAAAAAAGAATGTGCGCAGACCCCTACCATCACAAGCCTCCCCTCCGCCAGTCTTCTAGGCTCCTTCCCCCTGCCCCCACATAATAACTGTAAACCGCTGTGAAGGCTAACGCCAATGTGGCGGTATAGAAAAATCAATAAACTATAATGAAGTAACCCCCAAATCAGCCACTCCCTCCCCGGCATGATGACGTAGATGTAAAAGTTTTGTAAAATGGGCAGAAACATACAGTAAGAGTCTGCTTGCAGTTGCTCTGCACTCTAGGATATCTCACCGGTTTTCTGGGGTCCTATGACCAGGAACCTGGGCAGGCGGTTGCACACTTTCTTTTTAGACCAGATGTCTCGGTGCCTCTTGTCATCACATGGGTTCTGCAAGAGATGTTATTTCTATTTATTTATCTTAAACAATTTTATATCATTTAGAGAAAGTTTAAAGTGTTTTCCACACAAATTACACAACTAAAAACAGCCAGTGAAAAAATGTAAACATTCCCATTTGGGTAGCAGATCGTTTTCTAATGTTATCCCAAGCTTGTGGAATAGTTTACCTCTGGAAGTGAGAGAAGAGGTCAATTTAATGAAATTTCTGAAGAAATTAAAAACTTATGTCTGCCATTAGCTCGCGGTATTGCTCCTTTGGCCGTTTTGATTTCTCAGGCAGAACTGACTTGCCTAGGTAAGGAGGGTGGAGACAGAAAATTGATTGATAAGCTGCATTTTATTTGTCTGTATGTTTATGTATTGTCTTTTGAGTTTTAATGGATATTATTTTATGATGTTATTGTTGTAAATTTATGTTAATTTTATCTTTTGTACATCACTTTGGCCGATAGTTTTTATCTGTAAAGCGATAAAAAATGCTAATAAACAAGCAAATAAATAAAATGCAGCATAAAACAGACAATTCAAAGTATAAAGCCATAGCACCCAGTCTCAACTAATGTCAAGATTAAAGGATAAATGGGAGATATGGATTTTCCTTAATTTGTTGGTTCATGGTGAGCTCCTTACCTGTTCAGGCAAGGGGTTCTAGTAAACCCATCCTACAACTGAAAAAGCCCTCATGTCTCATCCAAAGATGGAACCACTAAACAACGCGACTGGAAGGACCACAACAAACGCACATGAATATAGATTTTCAACAACACGTTCATCCAAGAAAAGCTGTCAATATCTAGCAGCTTGTGAATGATGGCGGCAATTTTGTAGTTAATTCTAGAGACAATCGGGAGCCAATGCAACTCGAAGCCACTTCTTAGCCAGATGTCTCAAACAGAGCTACTTATCCAGCTAAGCAAAATAGACAGATATATCTCAAATAGTGCTTCTTATCCAGATAAGTCTGATAGATGGATAAGTCTGAAAAGTGCTACTTATCCAAATAAGGCAGATGGATGTCTGAAAAGTGCTGCTTATCCATATAAATCAAATAGATGGATAAGTCTCAAATAGAGCAACTTATCCATATAAGTCAGATAGATGGATAAGTCTGAAAAGTGCTAATTATCCAGATAAGGCAGATAGCCAGTTAAGTCTCAAATAGAGCTCCTTCTCTGGCAAAGTAAGATAAACAAATATGTCTCAAATAGTGCTACTTATCCAGATAAGGAAGATAGCTGGATAAACCTCAAATACAGCTACTTTTACAGCTAAGCAAGATAGAAAGATATGTCTCAAATAGTGCTACTTATCCAGATAAGTCTTATAGATGGATAAGTCTGAAAAGTACTACTTATCCATATAAATCAAACAGATGGATGTCTCAAATTGAGTTAATTATCCAGATAAGTAAGATAAACAGATATGTCTCAAATTTATTTTTTATTTTATTTAAAGGATTTTTATATACCGCGGCACGTTACAAAACATCACCTCGGTTCACATTGAACAAAAAATTTAGCAACAGGCTTTACAATCAATTCAGTAGGAACAAACATATATCAAAATGGTCAGCAGACAGGGCAAAAGTCCACATATAGTATTATTGAATCCCGTCAAGTCTCTTGGTGGAAAATGTGTATAATTACAATCTATATATGATAAGGTGCATTGGGTTCAAATAACAATGAATAATAATAATAAAATATAAAACTATAAAACTATGTATAACTAGGTACATTCAGTCAGAGGTAGTTAAAGGTGAAGGGATAGGGCAGAGGGGGGGTGGACGGCTGCTTAAGGTAGGACGGCTGTTTGCAGATTAAGAGGTCATTATGTGTAAGCTTTTCTGAAGAGCCAAGTTTTTAAGTTTTGTTTGAATTTCTTGTGACATGGCTCCAGGCGCAGATCTGTAGGCATTTTATTCCAAACATTGGTTCCTGCTATGGTAAATGATCTTTCTCTCGTGGATACATGTTTAATATGTTTGAGTGTGGGTGTCTTGAGTTTGGCTTGGTGTATTGTTCTCGTAGGTCTGTTGGAATCGTGGAAAGTAAACTGGTCAGAGAACCATTGCATTTCTTTGTTGTAGATGGATTTGTGTATGAGGGTGAGGACTTTGTACGTGATCCTAGATGCTACAGGTAGCCAGTGAAGGTATTGGAGTACCGGAGTAATGTGATCATGGTGATGTGCGTTGGTCAGTATTCGGGCGGCTGCGTTTTGTAGCATCTGTAAGGGTTGTATTGAATTTTTTGGCAGTCCAAGTAGGATCGAATTACAGTAGTCCAGTTTTGACAATATTGTAGCTTGTAAAACTGTTCGGAAGTCGTGCGGGTGTAGGAGAGATTTGATTCTTTTCAGAGTATGGAGTTTAAAGAAGCCGTTTTTAACAGTGGCCGCAATGAATTTCTTTAATGTGAACTGGTTGTCTATTATGACACCGAGGCTGCGGACCTGCTGTAAGACGAGAAGGCCAGTTTGTGGGTAGTTGAGGGGGATGTTGCTTTGTGGGGAGATGATGAGGAGTTCTGTTTTGCTAGTATTGATTGCTAGAAAATTTTCGTTGAGAAGATTCTTTATTTCTTCAAGGGCAGTATCCCATATTTTCAGAGCATTGGATAGAGAGTCCTTAATGGGGATGAGGATCTGCACATCATCTGCGTATATGAAGTGCGGGAATCCAAGTTTTATCAAGAGTCGACATAAGGGGATAAGGTAGATATTAAACAGAGTTGATGAGAGAGAGGATCCTTGAGGTACTCCTTGTTGCAGATTTCTAGGTTTGGATTTGTGGCGGCCAATTTTAACACTGTATTTTCTCTCATTAAGATAGGAATGGAGCCAGCAGAGTGCAGAACCAGTGATTCCAATTTGAGATAGGTGGGTGATAAGAGTATGGTGGTTGACAGTGTCAAATGCAGATGATATGTCAAGTAGAGCAAGAATGTAAGAGTGACCGGTGTCTAGTGTTTTTAGTATTAACTCTGAGAGGGACAGTAGCAGGGTTTCGGTGCTATGGTTCTTGCGGAATCCATACTGGGATGGAAGTAGCAGTTGATGTTCAATTAGAAATTCTGTGAGTTGCTTGTTTATGATTTTCTCCATTATTTTGGATAGGAAAGGAAGGTTCGAGACTGGGTGATAGTTAGATGGTTCAGTGGGGTCCAAGTCCACTTTTTTGAGAGTCGGTTTTATTATGGCATGTTTGAGTTGAGCGGGTACCAGACCAGTAGTGATAGATTTATTGAGAATTTTGGAAATGGGTTTGGCAATCCTTGCTGGAGAAGAAAGGAGTGTTTTTGTGGGTATGATGTCAAAGGGGTGCATAGCTGGTTTAATCTTCTTGAGGATAGCTTCTATTTCGAGAGGGGTAGTGGTTTCAAAATTTGTAAGGGTGGCAGGGTGTGGTATTGTTGTGTTAGGGTTGTGTGTGAATGTGTTGTGAGTGGGTATAGTGATGTGTGAGTTGGCGGTAGGTGAATTGACTGGAGTGGGGGAGCTAGTAAAGCGTGCCATGAGTTTATCTATTTTGTCGTGAAAGTAATCAGCTAGTTTCTCACACTTGTTTTCATCCTCATTATCTGAGTTGACATTTGTTGGCGGAGTAATGATGCTAGATACATATTGGAAGAGAGCACGTGGGTTGAATTGGTGTTGATGAATCCTTGATGCATAATAGTCTTTTTTGGCTTTGTCTGTATTTTTCCGGTATTCGTGTAGTAGAGATCGGAACTTTAATAGTAGCGCTGGGGATTGGTTTCTACGCCATTTCTTTTCCATTTTACGTAGTTCGGTTTTCATAATTCTCAAATCAGAGGTGTACCACGGTCTTTTGGTTTTCTTCTCTGTGTTGATTTCTTTTGAGATAAGTGGGCACAGTTTATTTGCTAATTTGCTAGTGATTTGGTGCCAGGAGGAACATGCTGAGTTGGCATCCGTGAGATCTAACTTGTTGAGGTCTTCTGATAGTGAGTCCATAATGTCTTCAGATTTGCAATGTTTACGGAATGTTATGGTTTTCTTATTGTAGTTAGGAGTGTGGTGTGTGCATTTAATCGAGCAGGAAGTGTCAATCCGGCAGTGGTCTGACCAGGGAATGGGGGTGCATATTGGGGAGTCAGTTTGGATAAGTGAATTTGTAAAAATGACATCAAGTGTGTGTCCAGCTTTGTGTGAGGGCTCGATACTGTTTGTCTAAATCCAAGTGTGTTTAGGGAGGCCAGTGTGGCTTCACTGGATGGAGAAAGTGGTGATCGGTCAAGGTGTAGATTTAAGTCACCTAGGATGATTGTGGGGATATAGATGTTGATGTATTTGGAAATGTATTCCGTTAGTGGTGAGGGGTTGTTTTCTAATACACCAGGTGGGGCATATATTAGGCATATTTGTAGATCCTTGGACTTAAATAGGCCAATTTCAAGCCTGTGTGGAGATAAGGTGGATTAATCTTATCAAGATTAATCTCCTTATCAAGTGCTACTTATCAAGATAAGTCAGATAGATGGATAAGTCTCAAATAGAGCTAAGCAGATAAGCAGCACTATTTGAGACTAATCTGGCTAAGTAATTATTTTGCCACTATTAATCTTATCAAGATTAATCTCCTTATCAATTGCTACTTATCAAGATAAGTCAGATAGATGGATAAGTCTCAAATAGAGCTAAGCAGATAAGCAGCACTATTTGAGACTTATCTGGCTAAGTAATTATTTTGCCACTATTTAACCCTATAAATCAGAACTTATCCAGGTAAGTGCAATATGTGTTTGCACATACTATATATATGTTACTAACATAGTAATAATGGCAGAAAAAGACCAAAATGGTCCATCTAGTCTGCCCAGCAAGCTTCCCAAGGTAGTAACTGCCGCTCCTTGCAGGTTACCCCCATGTTTCTCTTAAGGGTAGTAACTGCGGTTTTGTGTCGGTTTAGCTTTTTTATTTATTCCCATCCTCTAGCCTTTTAGGGATCCACAGTGTTTATCCCATGCCCCTTTGAAATCCTTCACATTTTTAGTCCTCCGGAAGGGCATTCCAGGCATCTGCCACCCTCTCAGTGAAGAAATATTTCCTGACATTGGTTCTAAGTCTTCCTCCCTGGAGTTTCAAATCATGACCCCTAGTTCTACTAAATTGTTTCCAATGGAAAAGGTTTGTTGACAACTATAGGTCATTAAAACCTTTCAAGTATCTGAAGGTCTGTATCATATCACCCCTGTTCCTCCTCTCCTCCAGGGTGTACATATTCAGGTTCTTCAACCTCTCCTCATAAATCATCCAATGGAGACCACTCACCATTTTGGTCGCCCTTCTCTGAAACGCCTCCATCCTGTCTCTGTCTCCTTTGAGATATTTTACATATGTGTACAAGTTACAGGGTACATATATGTGTATTCTATAACCTGGGATAAACCCACAACAAAATGTGGAATGATAGGCAAACACACTAATATGAATACATTCCAACAGGGGTGTTGCAAAATCAATTGCAAAGGTCCATATAAAACAAACCAGAAAAAACAATTTAAACAGGAAAAGTCCAATAATTCCAAAATTCCAAATCTTTATTGAAATGTCAGTCCCCCGACACGGACCGTATTTCGCAACGACTGCATCATGAGGGACCAATTACATGCGGTAAAATAAAGCGGCATTACATTCTTGAGAAATGTGTCTGCGAAAACAATCAATTGAACAATGCTTTATTTTTTTCTGGTTTGTTTTACATGGACTTTTGCAATTGATTTTGCTACACACCTGTTGGATTGTATTTTATAACCTGCGCATATCATATACTCACAGGTTATAAAATACAGGAGATTTTCACATGCCCATATACACTCATATATGGGAACACAAGCAGCAGTTTGCAAGTTATCCTCATAAATTCTCAAATTTTAATCATGGGCCTGCCCCCAATGTCTTCAAGCATTCCTCTGGTCTACCCTTTAACTTATCACATTGTGATCCCCAGTCACTCCTGGCAGATCTGAAATTTGGCCATACAACAAAACTGCATTGGACTCTGCTTCACAGTAAGTTAAGGGGCATCTGGGAGTGGGGGAGGAATGGATGGGCTGTGGGAGTCTGCGGGAGTTGGGAAAAAGCCTAGGGGAGATATTTTTTTTTAAAAAGGCAGCCATTTTTGAAAATCACAGCATGAATCAAAAAATGAACTGCGGGGAGATAGCTCATGTTTTACCACTGAATCACCAAATATGAATCATAATAGCCAAGAAACACACAGGCCAATGCACTGACAGGACCCAAAAGCACTGTCACAGCTCAGTGGAAAAAGAAGAACTTTTGCCCTGATACACTGAAGGATACGTTATCAAGATGTGCCGGTTTGTAAGTGTCTGTTTAAATAAAAAAAGAGAAACATTGCAGCAGCTAAGCTCAAAAGCAGGCGTCAGGGACCAGCCAAGGTGAGTCCATAGGTCAGAAGGACCCCCACCATTGGAAGAAAGGGGGTGCAGTCAGAGATGGAGAAAACCACTCTGGCACACAGCTTGGCATACAGACATGGCAGTTCTCCCCGAAGAAATGGGGAGAGGGAAAAAGACCTGCAACATGGCAGGACCCCCCCTCCCCCAAAGTAAAGACATGCAATGCAGCAAAGACCCTACACCATCCACGTGGTTATGCATGAGCTTATGCATATTTATCAGCAAAGAAGAAGAAGGAAGCGAAACCCGAGAAGCGATCCTGCAATCAGTGAAACTCTAAGGGCGGGACCTGAAGGCAAAAAAACCCCCTGGAGGTTGGGAAGCGGACCCTTAGAGTGAACCCTGAGAGCAACCCTGCAAGCAAAAGGGGGGCCAGAAGCAGACCAGCACTCCCTGCTATTGAGGAGGGAGAAGACCAGCTGACCAGGAGACCAGAGAGAGGTGACACCCTGCTCAGGTATGGAAAGTGACATGAGTCTGAGATGGTGAGGGGCGAGAGCAATCCCCAGACAGCCCGGCAAGTACCAGAGCCAGAAGCAAGTCTCCTTCCCAGGCCGCCTGCCCACTCTTCCAGTATCAAGCTTAGGGAGCAAGCCTTTCCCCTGACCACATTCTCTAGCTGGAGCTTGCTTCAGAGGTGAATTTATTTATTTATTTATTTAGGGGCTCTTACATACCGATATTCTTGTAACAAGTTACAAATCAATTCGGTTTACATTTAAAACAAAAACCTGCGCTAATAAGGCATTACATTAAACAAGGAAGCTATATAGAATAGAGAGGTATCACCTGAAGCTGGAACCAGGGGTAAGTTAGCCATATGTATTAATACATTAAGCAGGCTAAGGTTTATGGCATGTGTGAAACTACCCATGATACAGAAGTTTCTTTAGGGAAAACTGATCCTTAGTGGCTAGGATGTTAGAGACAGGAATTGTTATTTTCTAAATGCTATATCCTGCCAAATCTGATAAATAAAAGTCTGTTTCTGAGGAGAATACACATTACTTAGGATCATGAAGTAAGGTGGGAGGGTAATTGGAAGTGTCCTGTAGCAGACAAGTCTCTGCACCCCTAAACTTGCTTACAGAACAATATTTCTTTTATTTTTAACACTGTACAACAGCATATTAGCAGAGCTGGTTCTTTCATTAGGTGAACAGAGAAATTATTACTTACCTGATAATTTCCTTTCCTTTAGTGAAGGGTAGGCCAATCCTAATGAGTGGGTTATATACCTCTGCAAGCAAAAGGTGAGATTACGGCTATATAGTCATGCCCCGATATTAGCCTGCCAGTATTCTCTGGAAAAGCCAAACTGAATATTATTAGCAACAGGCAACCATTCGTGTTTTTCAACTAACAGGAACACTGAGCTCAGCCAAAAGAAGGAACATATCTAGCAAACTAAGAGCTAGAGAAGCCACTTACTAGTTATCAATGAAGAGCAGGAATTATTATCAGCAAAGCTCTCCCTAAGAAGGCTAACCACAAAATCCACCTCCAGCTGCTGAGGGTGGGTCTGGGATTGACCTACTCTTCACTAAAGGAAAGGAAATTATCAGGTAAGTAGTAATTTCTCATTCCTTAGTGTTTGGGTAAGTCAATCTCCACGAGTGGGATGTATAAAAGCTAATCTCAAAAAGGATGGGAGGCTGCCAGTGGCCTAGTCAAAAGCACCCACACAAAAACAGCGTCCTCCCTAGCCCTAACATCCAAGCGGTAATGCTTGGAGAAGGTGTGCAAAGATGACCATATTGCCGCTTGGCAAATTTCAGCAGGTGATAACAAACGAAGCTCCACCCACGATACTGCCTGAGCCTCGTGGAATGTGGTCTAATCTGCTTCAGTAAGGCAACCTCAGCAGCCACAGAGGCTGCCGTAATGACCTCCTTAACCCAGCGGGCAATCGTTGCCTGCATCACCAATGCTCCTTGCTTAACTCCACTATGGAGCAGAAACAGACGATCAGACTTCTGAACAGTCTTAGTCACCACCAAACAGCACAGTAAATGAAGCTTGACATCCAAGGAGCGCAAAAGGCGGTACCCGGCTTTATCTCTGTTCCTGTCCAGGAGGCAGGCAGAGAAATGGACTGATTCAAATGAAAGTCCGAAACCACTTGGGCAAAAAAGAAGGCACAGTCCAAAGCTGAACTGCACCTTTTAGTCAAATGGAGCCTGCAGCTCAGATACCTGATGAACTGAACAGATTGCTACCAGAAAAGCTGTCTTCAAAGCAAGTAGCCACAAGGAAAGAGTAAGCAGCGGTTGTAAAGTCGGACCTGCCAAGAACTCGAGGACCAAGTTAAGATCCCAAAAAAGTACCAGAAGCCGCAATGGGTGACAAAGATGTTTAACTCCCCGCAAGAAACGGGACATGTCTGAATGGGAAGACAGTGGCCCTCTGTTGACTCTTCCCCTATAACAAGCCAGTGCCACAAAGAACATTCAAGCAAGCCATCCTGTAAAAATTCCAAAATCAAAGGCATATCCACCTTGAGTGGTTGAGTACCTCGTTCAGAACACCAGGCCTCAAAAACTCTCCAAACTCTAACATAAGCTAGAGAAGTAGAAAACTTCCAGACCCAAAGAAGAGTGGGAATTATAGAAGGCAAATAACTGTGCTTCAAGAGCTAAGCCTTTTCAGTGGCCAAACCATAAGACAGAACCATCCCGGATCCTCATGCAGAATGGATCCCTGATGTAATAGATCCATCCAAGATGGTAGCTGGAAGGGACTGCCCACCAGAAGTCTTTGGAGATTGGCGTACCACGGCCTTCAAGCCCAATATGGAGTCACTAAATGGACGGTGTTGGATTGACTTGCAATCTTCTGTATTAGCCTCCTATCAAAGGCCAAAGCAGGAATGCATACAGCAGGGTACCATGTGGCCACTCCTGAATGAGAATGTTTATGCCCATCACTTTTGGGTCCCGTCTGTGACTGAAGAAGTATGGGTGAAGTTTGCTAACAGGTCTAGATATGGTAGGCCCCAGCCATTCACCAGGAGTTGAAAGGTCTCATCCGCCAGCTCCCATTCTCCTGAGTCCAAGTTTCTCCTGCTGAGGATATCAGCTCTGATGTTGTCCTTTCCGGCAATGTGAGAGGTAGATATGCTTAGGAGAAGCTGCTCCACCTATACCATGAACACATCTATCTCCTCCAACACCTGTCAACTCATGGTTCTACCCTGATTATTGATGTAAGCCATCGTTGTCACATTATTAGACATTATCCGGACCTTCTGAGTCTCTAGCTACTTGGTGAACCACAGGCACACCAACCAAACTGCTCATGCCTCCAGTCTGTTGATGTTCCACTGACGATCTACTGCATTCCAGTGCCTTTGCACCATCAACTCCTGACAGTGAGCGCCCCAATCCTGGAGGCTAGCATCTATGAAGAATACCAACCAATCCAGCATCATCAAGGAAATTCCTTTTCTGAGATAGTCCACATGTAACCACCACTCCAACTGGGATTTCATCTCTAATGGAAGGAGCAGCCTCACCGCATAGTTCTGCTACTGCAGACTGCATCGGGAGAGCAAGGCATGCTGAAGAGGGTGCATATGCACCCACTTCTAAGGTGGCAGCCGTCAACCTTAGGACCTGTAGATAAGACCAAATGGTTGGATGAACAGAATTCTGCAGGGATTAGACTAGCAGCATTAATGAGTGGATCCAAGACTCAGGCATAAAAACTCTGCCCTACCTTGTAATGAATCAAATCCCGAGATACTCCAGGGTCTAAGACAGCTGCAAATTGCTCCTGGCCAGATTCACTACTCAGCCTAGTTCCTGTAGCAAGGAAACCACCCTGCGAGAAACACGAAGACTCTCTTCCAATGTCTTGGCTCGAATCAACCATTTGTCCAGATAGGGGTGAACTAGAATGCCCTCCTTGTGAAGGGCTGTCGCTACCACTACCATGACCTTGGAAAAGGTCCTGGGCATTGTGGCTAGTCCGAAAGGCAAGGCCTGAAACTGGTAATGACAATACAGGATCGTAGGAATCGCTGATGTTCCTGCCAGATGGGAATATGCAGAAATGCCTCCATCAGATCTAGAGATGTGAGGTACTCCCCTGCTTGAACCGCCATTATGACAGAGTGCACTGTTTCCATCTTGAAATGTGTGACTTGTAGATGTCTGTTGACGCCCTTGAGATCCAGTATGGGCCAAAATGACCCTTCCTTCTTGGGCACGACAAAATTAATGGAATATCAGCCCATATTTCACTGCAATTCAGGAACTGGGATCACCGCTTTCAGAATCAACAGCTGTTGTAATGCTGTTTCCACTTCTACCTTTTTCTGAGGGGAGTTGCATACAAAAACCATGAAGGCATCCAGAGGAATGCGAAGAAATTCTAGCCATTCCAAACCACTTCGAGGACCCATTGATCCAAAATAATCTGGACTCATCTGTGATAAAACCAGGATAGATGACCAACTATCTCCTGCATCATCAGGTGAGCCCACAAACCTTCATTGGGAAGATAGAGAGACTCCGCCTTTGGAGCCTGAATCCTTTCGAGGACCTTGGGGGTAAAAGGGCTGAGATCTGTGGAAGGGACAGCATCTCTGGGAAGAACCTCCCCTATAAAACTGAAAACGCAGGTAGTCTCGAGAGTGACCTCTCACTTGAGAAGTCCGGGAAACTGACTTCTTATCCTTCGGCAAATGCGGGACACGGGTCTCTCCCCATTTACTTGCTATTTTTCCCAATTCACTGCCAAACAAAAGCGAGCCTTTGAAAGGCAGCTTAGTCAAATTGGACTCTGAAATAGTATCTGGGACCAGTTACGCAGCCACAGCTGTTGCCCGGCTGCAATAACTGAAACAGCTCCTCTGGTGGCTTTGTATACCAAGTCACAGCCCGCATCAGCCAAGAAGGCAGCCCCGGTTCTACCATAGGCCCTAAATTGGACCCATTGTCACCAGACTCTTGAAAAAGCCACAAGGTAGCCTGAGCTACCAAGGTGTAACAAGAAGCAATCTGCAAGTTCATTGTCACTGCCTCAAAGGCTTGCTTCAGGATAGCCTCAATCCTCCTATCCTGAGCATCCTTCAGAGCCGCACCTCCCTCTACCAGGATGATGGTACATTTCATGACAGAACACATCAAGGCATTCACCTTAGGGAAATGCAACTGCTTTCTGGCCTGCAGATCCAAGGGGTATAAACCCGCTAAGATGCAGCCTCCTTTAAAGGACACTTCTGGCCCAGTCCATTCCAGATCAGTCAACTCCTGGAGTACATCCATGAGAGAAAAGAAACAAGAAAACTTGCGCAGGGTGACCAAAATAGGATCTTCCTTCTGCATCCCCAAGGAGTCAGGCCCCATAGGCCTGAACCTGAATCCTTCGAGCCAGTGTCCCCATAGCACTCGAACTATGGAGCAATCAGAGGAGGAGACACCCCTGCAGTGTCTCCCTTGGTCCCCTCAGACTGAGGAGATGGACCATCGTCGGCAACATTGGAAGGAACAAATCTCCCCGAGCATCCAGGCAGCACTGATACAGGCTTAAAGAAAGCTCCGGCTGAATGACTCTGATGTGGCAGGCAGCACAAATAAATAGGCACTTAGGTTTCTTTGCCTTGGGTGCCATGCTATAAGCGCACGGCCCAATGAAGGCTCACGCCTAGTTTTCCCAAACATAGAAGCGTGCCTAAAATGGATGTACAAAAAATGTGTGACCAAGCCCACATGCCTAGGACGCTCGTCCTACTGGACACCCAAACCAGACACCCAGGACAAATGCCTAAACTGGGCGCACAAGATGTACATCTATAATAAAGAATGCCCAATTGCATGTACAAACGAGAATGGGCGTACACCTGGAAGCGCAAGCACACGCTGACAGTCTGCAGCAAAAAAGCATGCGAAAGTATCCCGCAGCCTACAGCACACCAAAATGTGAGAAGAATGGAAGCGGGGCCTAGCCGAACAGCTGCTCAACCCGCCATGCCTGCACTCTCTCCTCAGCTCACAGAACTCCCTAGAGATGTGAGCGGGGCAGCTGAATGCCAAGGAAATGGACCCCTCTCCTGCTATCTTCTTGTCACTAACTCTTTTTAAACTTAAAAACTTGAGCTGAGCCTTCCCTGGCTGAGAGCAGGAACGGGTCCTGGCTGCAGGGGGAGAGGGATAAAGCCTTCACAACTGAGCCTCTCTTGGCCTGCAACCACTAATTGGAATTTAGGTCCATGCCAGTCAAGGCTACCGACCGGACTGAAGGCAGTCTACTGAGGGAGGGACCACATGGTATCACCTCAGGAGGCAGGTGGTGCTACAGAGACATCTCCTTTCCAACTGCTTTCTTCTTTTTCTCCTTTTTATACTCACAGGCAATGCCCCGAAGTGAAATGCATGTCTACCATCTGCTGGAAACGGAGAATACTGGTGGGCTGATGTCGGGGCAGGACTATATGGCTATGACGGCAGCTTTTGTTCTGTCTCCATCTGCTGGCAGAGGTGCATAATCCACTCGTTGGGATTGACTTACCCGAACGCTAAGGAATAGGCAATTTCCTAGGATGCCAAAACCACAAAGAGAAATTTGGATGGGTAGGAGTGCTATGGAGTGAGAGAGAGTGGATGCTGGGCAAAGAGACTGGGGTGATATTGGTGTGCTGAGCAGGATGTAAAGGGGAGAAAGAGAGGATGGTGGGGGTGGAGAAGAAGAATGAAGAGATGCTGGGCACTGTGGACAGGGTGTGAGGGGAGAGTGAGAGATGGATGCTGTGCCAGAGCTGTCACTATGTAAGGAGGGAGAGCTCCTGATATCCTTGTGCCAGCCCTGCACTTTCCTACCAATTAGAGCCAGTTATTTTATTTATTTATTTAGATTTAGGTCAGGATTGATGGTGTGTGAACCCACAACCCTGGGACTCTCAGGCTGCAGGATTTCTCATATATTTGTCCTGTTTCCTGGTAGAGTTAGACACACCCTGGCAGTCTCCCGACTGGACCAGCACTGGGTGCACCCCATATTCCCAGCAATATATAGGGGATGCTCAGAGGACACACGGTGATGGTCCAACAGCACACTTGGCATTGCCGCTGATTTCCTAGGCTTGTTCTTGTCTAGTGTCATGCTCCTGCCTTTGACATAGAAAACCTTCCTGTTTTACAATTCAGTCTCTGCTATTCTAGTTCCTGCTCCGTCTCCCGACCTTTGCCATCGTGACTCTACCTTACCTCCCAGGTACACATCTTCCCTTCAGGGCGGCCCTGATCACCAAGACCAGACCCCTGTGACAATTTAGCTCTCGCCTTTTCATTGGCATCTCAAGGTGGGTTACTTTCAGGTACAGCAGATATTGCCCTGTCTCCAGGTGTGAAGATCATTCAAAGCTGTCTAAAATAAATCATAGCACATCAAAAATTACAATAAAATAACACATCAAAACAGAATCTAAGACTACAAACAAAAACTAAAAATTCAATGGAAACCAAATACTAATGCAATGGCCATCTTTCCACTAAGAGCCACGCGTTCTGTTATGCACAGGCCTTATCCTACCACATAACTGCCCAGAACAGCCAGGGCTTAACTTTGTTCTTGAAAGGCATGAGGTTGGACCTAGGCTAATTTCTAATGAAGCCCCTGGCGAGAAAGCCCCATATTTTAAACATACCTGATAAAATTGTTCGTACTGAGGGACCCATAACAAGCTCAGTCTCATATTTCTAGGATTATACCAACTCTATCTGTTCTTAAGGTGGGGGTGGGGCAGGAGTTTCCCCTGTAAGATCCAAAATGCAAAATCCAGCATCTTAAATGTACACCTAGCTCTAGTAGGCAGCCAGTGAACCTCCACAAGGAGAGGCATCGCTGACGTCCACTTCGAACTACTGTTCAATAAATAAAATCAAGAAAAGGATGCAACTGCTGTACCAATCTCAGCTTAAAATAGGCATTTTTTGCAACTAGGGCTACCTGTGATTCAAAATTTAATGAAGCATTCCTTCCCTCCCACTGATTTAACTTCAGAAGTTGGAGTAATAGTCAACCCCTCAAACACAGGCAAAGCCTATAACCCCACCACAAAAACAGAGCCAATAAGTAACCTTTCAGTCTTACACATTTACTTCCAAGCAGCCATCCCACCCCTTCAGTCATACAACTAAGGCCTCAAGATCTTGACTCAATGGAACCAATAACTGAATATCATCTGCACAGCTGGTCAATACGAATGATTGGATTAGAGCACCCAAAGGAGCCAATTACAAATATTAAAAAGAAGTGGTGACAATGATGATGCTTGTGGTACCCCACATAATATCTCCCTTGATGAAGATATAGTGCCAGGCATTAAATCAATCAGTCTGACAAGTATGAAGTGATCCAATCGATAACACTCTCCTCCAGTCTGAGTAATTGACAATGAGCAAGAGAGAGTGATCGACTAAAGAATGCACTGGACAGGTCCAGCAATAGCAACAAAGCTGAATTTCCCTTCTCATCCATAACTGATACCAGAACAGTCTCAAAGCTGCACCCAGATCGAATAATAGAAGGACTAGGGGGCATTCCATGAAGTTAGCAAGTAGCACATTTAAGACTAATCGGAGAAAATTCTTTTTCACTCAACGCACAATAAATCTCTGGAATTTGTTGCCAGAGGATGTGGTTAGTGCAGTTAGTGTAGCTGGGTTCAAAAAAGGTTTGGATAAGTTCTTGGAAGAGAAGTCCATTAACTGCTATTAATCAAGTTTACTTAGGGAATAGTCACTGCTATTAATTGCATCAGTAGCATGGGATCTTCTTAGTGTTTGGGTAATTGCCAGGTTCTTGTGGCCTGGTTTGGCCTCTGTTGGAAACAGGATGCTGGGCTTGATGGACCCTTGGTCTGACCCAGCATGGCAATTTCTTATGTTCTTATGTTCTTAAAATCCAGCTTGACTGCTGTCCAAGCCTTCCTGAATCTAAATTTGTACCTAAAGGCAATGGAGGGTGAAACAATCTGCTGGAGGTCACAAGCAGGAGCAGTGGGAGAAGCAGTTTCCCCCAGTTCTCAGCCTTACTTCTCTAACCACTAGGCTGCATGAAAGAATGAGAAAGGAGCTTTAGCATATCTGAACTGAGAAGCGCCAGGTGATATTCAGCAGAGGGTGAGCAAACATCTCTTTACACCTGGATGCCAGAAGATGCATCTCAGATAATATATATCGGCATCAAAGACGATCCTCATAGAATAGTCTACTCGAGACTCCAGGAAGATCTGTGGCAGGACTGGAAAAAAAACCAGGGGTTGGGCTTTCTCAGTCGCAGTGCCAAAATTCTGGATTCGTTTGCCAGATGTCCTACGATCGCAGAGTGATTTTTTCCAGTTTAGGGAACGGGCTAATGCATGGTTACTTTGACAGGTTTATAGCCAGCCTTGCTAAGGAAGTGAACACTCTTTCCTGGGTGTTACCTATGTTCAGCAGAGTGTATCTAGCTGAGACTCACTTTTTCATAGAGTTATTATGTTGATGTCTATGAATTATTACTTTCATTGGTAATGGAATTTAATGAGAAGGGAAAATGGGAGCTGGGAAAATGCCTGTATCACGTGATAGATGCTGCTGAATCCCCGAGTGATGTGCTGTGTACAGAAGTCATCAGACACTGTGAGCCCCATGCCGCACTGCAACCACATGGTACACAGGCACAGCTTGAGAACATGAAGGCAGCATTTGCACACAGGATTCGTGGGTCTGTAGTGGTTTCAGCTCACAGGTGAAACAAAGGAAGGGAGGTATTGTGTACCAGACAGAGAAAGATAGAATCTGACCACGAGACTCTTCCAGTCTGCCCAATATCCTTCCTGTTGTAATATCACAGAATCTGCTTTATTTCTGGTTTTACTTTCACATCCTCACAGCCAAGGATCCTCTCTGTTTATCTCATGCTCCTTTGAATTTTGTTATTGTTCTTGCCCCATCATCCCATCTGAGAGGCCGTGCCAGGCATCCACCTCCCTTTCTGTGAAGAAATATTTCCTGATATTGCTCCAAGACCTCCCCCTGGAGCCTTATAGCAGGACCTCTGTAAAAAGACAAACCTTTCCCACTAACCCCATTTGCAGTATCACTCATGAAATTTTGTACAGTCCTGGCCCCAGGACTGAGCACTGGGGCACTGGGAGGAGTCACTATTAGAGACGGAGCAAATTAAATTGATTTCCTGTGTTCTAAGCATTGTTATCATCAATTTATTTTATTTTATTTATTTAAAAATGTTATATTCTGCATCTTCCAGTACAGATTACAAATATTACAGTCATAAAATAAAACATAAAACAAATATAGCAATAAATAATTACATAGAAAATAGACAAAACAATAAAATACAGCATTCCTGAAATCACATACTGAAAAAACAATTTGAACTTTATTCTTTACCCAACGACCTTTCTAAAATGCACGGTCTTCAGCTGCTTCCTGAAAGCCTTTAAATCACTCTCCTCCCAGTGAAGAAAAGGAAAGGCTGTAGGCCGAGTGCCAGGCACTTCCAGGAGCCCTGTTGCAGCCGAGTGCAATGCACGAGAAGGAACATAACATTCAACTGAGTTTCTGACCAAACAAATTCAATGGCCCTTGCATAATCGCTAATCCAAATTTACACCTCCATCTACTGGGAGCCAATGCAACTACCGTAACACAGGAGTTATATGATCTCGCTGTGTCATCCCTTTAGAAGGCGGACAGCAGCATGCTGCACTAATGGCAACACAAGAGAGTCCACCACCCCCACATACACACTACTGCAGGACTCAAACTGCCCTAGGACCAAACTCTGCAAGACAGCTCTCAACAAATATGCAGATGAAAGAGATTTCAAAAGGTTTCATCATCTAATCTGTAAAAAGCCAACTTTGCCATATGGCAAATATGTGGCTTTAATAACCACTGAGAATCCAAAAATACCCCTAAACAAATTGGTTAACATAGACCCTTATAATAAACTCATCTCCTCCAAAGGCGGTTGTTCACCAAAGGCGGGCCCTTTGGTGAACAACCACCAGGTGGTGGCCTGGCTAAGCAGATCACCTCTGATGCAGGGCTCATGGTCCCCAGGTGATGACCTCACTCACAGCGACTCCACGTCTCAGCAGCATTTAATGAATCTAGGCAGCTCCTTCTAATAGTCATATCTGCTACATTACTTGTTTTTAATGTTGGTGTTGATTTTGTTACTCGTTTAGAAAGAGGTTTACCAAATAATGTGGGCTACAAGTATTTTAAATGAATAAATAAATAAAATAATAGCCAAAGATCCTGTTACTTATTGCACTGTATCTTGCAATGTGATGATTTTGTTCATCATTTTGTTGATAAGATCACTAAGATTTGACAGCATTCTTCTTCTTTGACTGCTATTGTCGAAATGTAGTCTTGGGCAACCTTTTGGAAAGTGATTGGACTTCTTTTGATACTTTAGAAGTCGAGAATACAGTGGCCATATTAAATAAGCTGAAGCCACAACTTGTCGCTTGGACCCTTGTCACCTCTGCAGATGTCCTAGGTGGAATTATAAATTAGTCTTTGGGTGAGGCAGTACTTCCTAAGACTTGTAAGCATGCTGTTTGGAAGCTGTTTTTAAAAGAGCCCTCTTTAGACCTGAACTTAGTAGATAACTATTGAGCAGTGGCCAACCTCTCAAGTCTTTCTAAGCTCATTGAGAGTGCAGTATTGGTCCAGCTTGAAGCTTTTCTGGAACAGAACAATTGTTTATAGGCTTCTACCAATCCAGTTTACATTGGGGTTATAGTACACAGGCAATATTAGTCCTTTGGTTGTGATCTTGGACCATGTTTAGTTAAAGATGATACTTTTGTGTTGATTTTACGAGACTTGACTGCTCCCTTGACAAAGTGGATCATGAAATCTTACTGACTTACTTGCCAGGTGTCATGAACCGCACTGCCCGCGGGTTTTCCCGCGAGCAGACTTACCTCCCCACGCTGCTTCTTCACCCGATGTGGCAGGACGCCACCGTCGGGCCTTTTCACGTGGTTGGAGCCGCGGTCTCGCTTGCCCCTCGTGGCCTGGAGGCCGCCCTGGATCATCACCGCTTCCGCGGTCGGAACTGCGGCCGTCTTGCCTCTTCCCGTGGGGCTGGGACAGCCCCTGATGCTTTCTCCATCTTCACGGCGCTAGGCCGAAAGCCCCGGTGCCATCCGGCGGCTGGAGCCACCCCCGGGGCTCCCCGCAGCGGCTGGAGCCGCTGTCGACCTCAGGGCCTGCTCCTCAGGCCCTGCCTGCGTCTGACGCACGGATGCTGTGCAGGCCGCTGGCCATGGTCCTGCACAGCCCTTGTTTCCTGCTCCTTAGGCGCCGGCCTGCGCATTTCTGCCAGATTTAAAGGGCCAGGCACAGGAAGTGTGCTGGCCCCACCTTCAAGTGGACTTCCTGCCTTAACCCCTTTAAAGGGCTGCTTCGTCAGTCTGTTCTTCACCTTGCATCGTGGTGACTTCCCTCTGGAGGCTCCTGCTTGCCAGAGCCTTGTAAGGTTTTCTGTTCTTCGTGGAGCTCCTCGTCTCGTCTGCCTTCGTACTATGTCTTCATATCTCGATGTCCTGCCTGAGGTCCCTGACCATGTTCTGATGTTCCGCCATGATTTCCCACGTCCTGCTGTGTCTTCCTGTCCAGGATGTTCTTCCCTGTGTCTTCGTCTGCAGTGCTCTTGAGCCTTCCGGTACCTGTGAAGCCAGGGGTCCCTCGGATGAGGTTGTGCCTGAGTGGACCAGCCTACAGGTGGACTGTGTGTCCTGTGCTCCTGAGCCTCCGTTCCCGCCAGCCTCAGAGGGAGCTTTGGGTGACACCGGCTTTGTCATTGGAGTCCCTCTCTGCCTGGACCTTTCCTGCGCTGTCCCATTCTCCTCGTGGTCTGTAACCAACCTGCAAGGGCTGTGTAGGGCGCGTAGTGGGACATGGTGGTCTGCGACTCAGTTCCCCTGGTGGCCTGAGTAGGGCGCCCTGAGAGACAGTGCCAATGTCCATGCCTTGTGTCTTGCCTGTTTGGATGTCAAAGTCCTTGTCATGCCTGTGATGCCGTCGCATCAGCCAAGTGTCTTCGTCAAGGATGCCGATGCATCAACCCTGCTGTTGTCAAGTTCCTCGTCCGTGATGCCGATGCATCAACCCAGCTGTTGTCAAGTGTCTTGTCTGCGATGCCGCCGCATCGACCATAGTCCTGTCTTCATGTCAAGGCCTCCATCTGCCCTCAACCTCAGGCCAGGCCTGCTGCTCCATGCTGCTCGCAGCAGGTCCGAAAGGGCTCGGAATGGTCGGAGGACCATCCAACTTCCAACATCCTTGGATGTTGGCCTTGGGAGCTTGCAGGCCTGGCAGAGGGTCAGCCCATTAGCCATGCGGAGCCACCGTCAACCCTCGGCACGGCCCTGAAGGTCTGGGCCCGGGCTGTGGCCCAAGGGCACACTAAAACACCCCTAACATAACAGAATGCAAGGCCTTTCGAGGCCGCACATAACACCAGGTTCTTGTGGCCTGGTTTGACCTCTGTTGGAAACTGGATGCTGGGCTTGATGGACCCTTGGTCTGACCCAGCAAGGCAATTTCTTATGTTCTTATGACTAGGCTGCATGACCTTGGTAGCGCTGATCAATGGTTTCGGTCCTTCCTTTTAGAAAGGTCTCAGTCTTTTTTATGAAGTGGAAAGACTTTCACTTCTTTTCAGCTGGATTGTGGAGTTCCTTAAGGAGCAATTCTATTTATAGTAACTCTTTTATTGTCAATAATTAGATCACTCGGTTTTAATTTTGACCCTCAAATATATTCCTCCTAATTAGGCAATTTTTTTACCTTTCTTTAAAACATAAATACTTTTCTAGCAGCAATGTCTGGTTGGATAAATGCCAATAGGTTGTCTCTTAGCCTGGGTTAGTAAGTCTGCTGCCTCCTTCTGAAGTGCAGTTTTAGACGATTTGGTATGTGCTTGTCCACCCCCCTGTTGGGAGTTTTGCTAGTGTCATCTCTTAGATGTGAGAACAAGTTCTTACCATTGCTGGGAATGCTTGCTTCATCTTCCCATGCTTTGTCACCTTAAACCATGGTTTGAGTAGCTCTCCGTTTATATGAGTAGTACAATCCTTAATAATCTCCAGGACTGACCACTGCAGCTCTTTTCTGCCGAGCATTCTTGCTAAAAGTACTTACACTTTACCACTAGAACCGAACACCGCTGCTCGTTGATCTGAAGATCATTGACCCTACATTCTGGTTAGCCTTCATTTCAGGGTCCAGTTTAAGGCTCTATGCTTGACCTTTAAGGCCTTACATGGCATAGGCCTAAGTTATTTGCTTTAAGATCAGGAAATGATTTCCATCTTTGTACAAATGGGTTCAGAGCAAATGCAGAGGCTTTGCATGTGCAGTTCCTCTCTCTGGAATGCTCTTCTAGGGAACTATGTGTAAAGCATTATTATGTCAGGTTTAGAAAATTTTGAAGTCTTACATTTATACTTGGGCTTTCCAGGGCTGTACCTGATGTAATATTTAATTTAAAGTCTGATGGATTTATTTGTTAATCTCTATGGTTTTATTAGTTCTTGCAGCTTGATTTATGTGGATGTGCTGAAATGGTAACGATGCCATGATTGTTTAAATTACTTATGTATTTATGATGTTTCTTCTGCGTTAATGATTTCATTTGTTTATATATTCATGGATAGGCGATTAATCAAGTCTAAATACAAATTATTAAAAATCCCTATCCTTAGAGTGACTTGCATATCCCATTAACATCGGCTGTCCATAAGCCAACCAGTTTACCCCCGCTGAACGTCCTCTAGCCTGACTAAAGCTGTTGTCCCTTGACCCGTTTTGATTGACCTGTGGAAAACGCAGGGCCGTAGCACTGCAGACGCTGAAAGAGTGACACCATCCTGCACAAATATCGTAATCTTATGGCCCACACAGTCCTGGCCTTTGCTGCTCCCAGCTGGCAGCCGTAGAAGCTCAGCCTACAAACTTCCACTTCATTCAAGTCCCACCCTGCTGTGCCTACCCTGATACTGTGTTTTGGGACATCTTCCAATGTTTGAATAGGTGGGAGGTAAATGTACCCAGAATATCAGTGAAGATCCTGGTCCCCCAAGTCAATGCTTCTGATAACGGAGTCTCCCCCAGAAGGACCTGGGATTCCCTTCAGCTCTTTCACTACAACAGATGTCTGTTTGGGTAGGGTCTTCTTTTTCCAGTTCAGTGAAGGCATTGGGGGGTGGGAGAGAAATCTGTTTCACATGTCTTATGCTACTGGGTCCCAATTTAATCCACCCACACCTGGTCCTTCACATCCCTTGCGGGAGTGAGGGCAGATTTTCTGGATGCTGGATATGGGGGGAGAGCACCTCTGATTCCAGCCAATTCCTCATTAGAGAGATCTGCATGCAGATAGTGCAGCCTCTGCACCTCCATCACATCTGTCCAAGGACTAAACCCCACGGTTATTACACTGAATAGTTCCCATGGCAGCTAACCCTATTCGTCTATGTTGCATTTTATTATTGCATTCTGGCTGCTGTAAACTGCTTCATGTTGAATCTTTTGTTGGAAAAGGGTGGCATACAACTGAAACATCACACATGCAGTGTGCACCCTGCATACTTTAACCATGTAGTGTGCAGAACGTGCCAGCAATCCCGCCCTGTTTTCTCCCAGTCCAGTGTTAGAACATCTCCCTCCCTTCTGTCTTCCAAGCCCAATAATATTCTCCAACATCAGTTTCTGATTCCCTCTTTATCTCTTACCTGCCAGAGGGGATCCTTTTGCTCAGGGAAGAGCTCAAAGTACTTGTGAGCCAGCAGAGCCGGGGGCAGCGTCTGAAGCTTCAGGTGGGTCCAACGCTGGACAAAGTTGGCCAGGTGGAGGAAGGTGTACAAGCCCAGGCGGTCATTCCCGTAGTTAGATAAGTGGGTCATGAAGATACTGACCTTGAAAGACAAAAAGCGGACAAAACAGTAATTCTTCCACAGCGCCACTGGGTGGCAGTGTGGCCACATCCTTAAGGGCTCCCCTCTTGCTCATATTATTCTTCTTGGAAAACTGAAGAAATTTTAGGACAAAGAGAAAAAGTGTCGGTTATTATAAGCTGCATGTTTAAAAGTTCAGTCTTCTGTGCATGTGGGATAGAGCTGTGCTCCTGGTACCTTCCCATGTCGCATTGTCCGGACAAGGGCAGTGCACACAAGACTGAAGCTCACGATGACGTTCAACTAGTTTTCAGATGTCTCCTTGTGCAAAAGTGAATTGTGAAATGTCTGCTAATAACCTAAAGCAAATTTAAAAGTGTTACAGACAAACAAACACACACAAACACACACAGTAACATGGGGTTAATTTACATGTCTGGTACACACACATGCAGTAACATGGGGTTAATTTACATGTCTGGTACACACACGCAGTGGCATGAGGTTAATTTACATGTCTGGTACACACACAGGCAGTAACATGGGGTTAATTTACATGTCTGATACACACACATGCAGTGGCATGGGGTAAATTTACATGTCTGGTACATACACGCAGTAACATGGGGTTAATTTGCATGTCTGGTACATACACAGTAACATGGGGTTAATTTACATGTCTGATACACACACAGTGGCATGGGGTTAATTTACATGTCGTACACACACACATGCAGTAAAATGGGGTTAATTTACATGTCTGGTACACACACACACGCAGTAAAATGGGATTAATTTACATGTCGTACACACACGCAGTATCATGTGATTAATTTACATGTCTGGTACACACACACATGCAGTAAAATGGGGTTAATTTACATGTCTGGTACACACACACATGCAGTAAAATGGGATTAATTTACATGTCGTACACACACGCAGTATCATGGGATTAATTTACATGTCTGGTACACACACACACGCAGTAAAATGGGATTCATTTACATGTCTGGTACACACACGCAGTATCATGGGGTTAATTTACATGTCTGGTACACACACACACACAGTAACATGGGTTAATTTACATGTCTGGTACACACACGCAGTATCATGGGGTTAATTTACATGTCTGGTACACACGCAGTAACATGGGGTTAATTTACATGTCTGGTACATACACAGTAACATGGGGTTAATTTACATGTCTGGTACACACACACACGCAGTAAAATGGGATTCATTTACATGTCTGGTACACACACGCAGTATCATGGGGTTAATTTACATGTCTGGTACACACACGCAGTAACATGGGGTTAATTTACATGCCTGGTACATACACAGTAACATGGGTTAATTTACATGTCTGGTACACACACGCAGTATCATGGGGTTAATTTACATGTCTGGTACACACGCAGTAACATGGGGTTAATTTACATGTCTGGTACACACACAAACACAGTAACATGGGGTTAATTTACGTCTGGTACACACACACGCAGTAACATGGGGTTAATTTGCATGTCTGGTACATACACAGTAACGTAACATGGGGTTAATTTACATGTCTGGTACACACACACACAGTAACATGGGGTTAATTTACATGTCTGATACACACACAGTGGCATGGGGTTAATTTACATGTCGTACACACACGCAGTATCATGGGGTTAATTTACATGTCTGGTACACACACACATGCAGTAAAATGGGATTAATTTACATGTCGTACACACGCAGTATCATGGGATTAATTTACATGTCTGGTACACACACACATGCAGTAAAATGGGGTTAATTTACATGTCTGGTACACACACACATGCAGTAAAATGGGATTAATTTACATGTCGTACACACACGCAGTATCATGGGATTAATTTACATGTGTGGTACACACACAGTAACATGGGGTTAATGTACATGTCTGGTACATACACAGTAACATGGGGTTAATTTACATGTCTGGTACACACACACAGTAACATGGGGTTAATTTACATGTCTGGTACATACACAGTAACATGGGGTTAATTTACATGTCTGGTACACACACAGTAACATGGGTTAATTTACATGTCTGGTACACACATGCAGTATCATGGGGTTAATTTACATGTCTGGTACACATGCAGTAACATGGGGTTAATTTACATGTCTGGTACACACACGCAGTAACATGGGGTTAATTTACATGTCTGGTACGTAGACAGTAACATGGGGTTAATTTACATGTCTGGTACACACAGTAATATGGCATCATTTTTCAAAAGGCTGCCAAGAAGCACATGTTACTGTTAACCAGTTATTTTTAGACCGGTTAATTCTCATCTGAAAATCTGGCTAAATGTCACACAGCATGCAGCTGGATTCCCCCGCCAAACTTAGCCGGGTAGCACAGCTGAAAACAAAACAAGCCATGATCACCCTGGCATGCCACCCAAGAGTTAAAAAACAAACAAACAAACCAAAATGCCCAAGGTGCAATTCTCCATCTCCAAAATCTTGTCCCCATCACTCATTCCACGTGATCTGAAGTCACTTCCCTCCCATTGCTTCGGTGTCCAACGACACCGGTCATAGCCAGGCTGGGATGCTGACAGGACGGAGTGGCAGGGACCGGATGAAGGACGCTGGCTGCTCCTGAGCAGTGGGAATAGGGGGGGAACTCCAGGGCCTGCTGCCAGTCCTGGGAAGTGCGGTGTGTGTTATATGTAATCCATTTCCCTGTTAAAGCTGAGCACATGCCAGGGTTAGGCTTGCTCGCAGCACTGCTCTGGCTGCCTGCACTGCTTGGGTTCCAGTCCTGGCCTTCTGCCACTGCCCAGCTGCTGTCTATTTTCACGTATTCAGCATAGAATAATGATTGGACCAGCCTTTTATAATTTGTGTACAGACACAGGATGATCGTGATCCCAAACTTTCCTCTCATTCTCTGGCCAAAGATTCCACATTCCCTCTGGATCTGTAACGATCTCTGACGGAAACCCTGACCCCCGAACCTTTGCCACCTGAAGGGCGCGATGTGATACCTGAGACTGGATTTTATTTAGCTGGGCTGCAGAAAGGGAAAATATGGAGGCGGTGCAACATTTTCATTTGATTTCTTTCCATGCTGCTATCCCCCCTTGGGCAAGGAATGCCACATATTTTCTGCTGAACAGGTGACCTTTTCAAACCTGAACAGATGTGTGTATATTTCTGTGCCCGCACGCTATTTCTGGCAACACCGTGGGACGGTGCGTCGTCCCAGCACAGCTACGGCAGAGCTCTTTCCTCTGTCAGCCTTGCAAGGGTCCTCGCTGGCCCCCGCCCTCCACCTTCACAGTCCCCCTTATAATGTACTCAGTGATCCGCCTGTGATCAGGCATCGTCTCACCTGCTGACGAACGAATGAGGCGTTAGCTCCCGAAAGCTAGTGAATAAATGAAGTTAGCCCAGTAAAAACCTCTGGCCTGACATTTCTCACATTGTTTTCCTGCACTCTAGTGGACTAACAGGGCAGCCATGCTGGAAAACGTTTTGCTGCGGATTTCAGCACAGTCCTGATTGCGCTGACAGTGAGCTTTCACCATCACTTGGGTCCTTACCTCCTTCGAGGGACAGCCATGTGATTTTTACATTCCCAAGTAACTCTCTCAATTTTTTGGATATATAAACCTTTACTATAAATCTAACATACATCCACTAATGTTGGAAATTTGAACAAAAGATTGCACTCTAACACACAATTCAATTAATCTGTATTGACAACGTGTACAACCCAAACCAATATTATCACAGTTTTATATATTACAATGTTTAATCATGTTTACAAATGTATGAACAACCCACATACATATTTTATATTACTCAAAATATTAACACTATTCCACTCAACATCTAAAAGCATTACCCCATCCATCCATAACCTAACCCTTCTTCCCATATTCATATACTCTCACACGCACCATTGAAAAATACCTCACCATGATATATCATATTTCACTGTATAACATATATGTATACAATACTCTCCTGTCACACTATCCAAAACGGGTACATAACCTCTCCAGGGTAGTTCAGATCATACACAACTTAAACATTGAGCGGCCTGGTAGTAAAGCAGCAGTATGAGATATGAAGGCCCACGGTACAAAACCTTTTTGCCTTCACATTTACTGGAGATGAGAGGGGCATTTACATTTGTGAAAGAGCTGGTAAGTGTCCCCACTGAAGAAGCCCACTGGTGGGGTGAATCAAGGGCCCCTTGTCAGGGATATCCAAAATAATTGCCCCAAGATTCAGACCTTATAGATTTGACATGTTCGAAACTAGGATATTTTACAGAGAATAGCCCTGGGATTGAGAGGTTATTGAAAACTGCTCTATGTTCATGAGCTCAGCTACTCCTATTGATAGTGAAGTATCAAATATCCAGCTTCATGCAAGTTTATTCAGTTGTTTCTGCCACGCATGCTTGTCACAGATGAACAGACACAACTTGCCTATGGGGGGTTCTTTTTTATTTTAGATAAAGAATAGCTAAAGACTTTAAATTTAAACTAAAAAATGTGCCCTGGAGTAACCTGTTGTAATGAAGTATAGGGGTAACCTGCAGGGAGCCCCAGAAGGGCGGAATTGAGCAATCGTTTCCTCTATAGCAGGGTGGAGGGGACAGGCTTTTGCTGGTCTCCTTCTACCTCTCAGGACTGGCTCCCCGTGCACGCTCTTTTCCTCCTCACTCTCCTTGCCCGACTCCTGCAGACTTAAGGTTTGCATGATCTTTACTATAAGGAGGCTCAGTTCTTTCTCCTCCTTCACTCCCCTCCTCACCCGCAGGAGCTTCCGCTGGGAGTTACAAATCCCCTGCATCACTTTCCAAACCACCAGGGAAGGGCGAGGCAGGAGAGTTCCCTCTGTCCTGGGTTTCTTTAACCCTGGCGTGTGTTGGGAGCCCAATGGGGAACTACTTCTCGGGGGACCTTCTAATGTAGCCACTTTGGCTTTTCTTTCTTCATTAGCAAGATAAATTCTGTGGAAACCTCAGTTTCCTGCGCTTCCCTCTAGGGCTTCTCAGGGCCTGCCTGCACCTCGGCTGCATCGCCCCATGATGGACCCTTTCCCGATCAAGCTGCTCTCGTGGCTTCCTCTGAGCCAGCGTCGGCGGCACATCTGCTTGCAGCCCGCCCCTCTCCTCCTCTCCGCTGTCTGTTTTCTGGCGATTCACAGCCATCACAGCAGAGGCAAAAGGAGCCCATGATAGAGCTCCTCCTCCTTGTGCCACATTGTGCGCATTTCCGGTCCCTCTCAGTCATGCATCTTGCCGCTGGATGCACCGCTCTCTCTGAGCGTGTGCCTCCCCCTCCTGGAACTGCCCTCTGCAGTCCTCGGCTTGCTTAGGACTACGCCGGGCTTTTTTTTTTTTCTTCAAAAGGTGAGGCAGGGTGCCTCCCAGAGTCTACTTCCTTGTCCTGTTACTTCTTCTCTCTTTTTTTTTTTATAGTTCCTAGCTAACCCCCACCTAACTGTAGGCAGAGAGCTACTGAAGAACCTACCGGCTATCTCAGGATATATAACATATATGACATAAGCAGAAAAAAAAAGTGGAAAAAGTTCTGCCTTCACCCACTGGCAAGCAGTGGAATCCTGCAGGTGTGGACTGGTCAACAGCGTGAAATGGAAATGGCTTGTAGAACAGCTCTGCCCTCTATGGGGATAAATGCACGTGTGTAGGGGGGAGGCGTTCCCGGAATCGGGATGGCATAAGGGTTTGCGCTTATCCCTATAACTTTTGAATTTACAAAAGCATTCTTGCAACGTTTTCTCGGAAAAAGCTCCTCGCACAACTTAGCAGGTGTAAATTTGTGTGCAGGCAGGTTTTCTTTTGAAAGAAGAAGCACACACATGATTTCACTTTGACAACGAGTGCAAAGTTCGCAGATAAATGCACCCTGCAGACTTTGCTATTATAATGACCCCCCTCCCCGCAATGTAATCTCACAATGCCTCCAGCAGCTGGGGGAGGAGCTGGGACACATCGTGTGCATTCCTCGTCATTATCTTCAGCCCTTTTCCAACACTGCCATTGATGTAGGCGATCCACTCACATTAATCCTAATTTTAAATCATCTCATAACCCACATCCTTTTCCAGAGCTGACCGTGTATTTTAACTGGAGTAGGTGGTCATTTCTCTGTGACCTATATAGACTAGAACAGGAGTTCTCAACCCAGTCCTTTGGACACACCCAGCCAGTCAAGTTCTCGGGATATTCACAATGAATATGCAAGAGAGAGATTTGCATACAGCGCGTGCAAGTTTCCTTCATGCATGTACATGATGGATATCCTGAAAATCAGACTGGATGGGTGGATCCTGTGTACTAGAAATTGGTCCTTTTGCATTTCTTTTAGTGAAAGAAATTCATACGAAATACACACCGATCCCATGGTCGGACCACTTTCTAATCAAGGCAAACATAGTCTTCAATAAAAATAATGCTCAGCAACTTACCACAAATTTCTCTTTCAACTTTCGACCTCCCTTTAACACCGACACAACACAAATATTTTTAGAACAACAACTGCCCACTATAGACATCTCAAATATATCATGGCTCTCAACCACAAAACAAATAGCTAATGACCATAATCCAGTAAAAACGAAATACATAACAATGAAATAAAACTCAAACCCATGATATAATAACAACATTAAGGAAATGAAACAAAAACTTAAGGCTAAAGAAAGCGTATGGAGAAAGAAAAAATATACCTTAACTCTCACAAATTATAGGATAGTATTAGCCCAATATAAGAACTTAAGAAATAACACTAAGAAAGAATATTACAGTTAAAAAATAGAAAAATTCTCAGGAAATCCCAAAGTTCTATTTGAAATAGTAAACAAACTAATTGCCGATCCAAATCAACCTGTGACAAACACCAACCAAAATCTCAGTCAGGATTTAGCGGTTTCAAAAACAAAACAGATGTGATCACCTCTAGTTTTGACAAAACTTCTACCCAAGAAGTTAAATTAAATAAATATGATGTACCAAACTGGTCCGAATTTAAAGAAACATCTATAGATGAAGTGACCAAATTAATTCGGAATTTAAATCCTGCACAACATCCCATGGATGAGATTCCAATTTCAACATTAAAATAGATGGTACAAACCATTGCCCCGACAATTGCTATTATCACCAATTTATCGCTCGATGAAGGGTTTATACCTTCTGAACTAAAACAAGCCAATATCAAACCTAATTTGAAAAAAAAAATCTTGACAATAAAATCCTATGTAATTATTGACCAATTTTGAATCTCCCATTTCTGGCAAAAATTATTGAAAAAGTGGTTTTAAAACAACTAAATGAACACCTTGAAACTAATGAGATTCTCTATCTGACACAGTTTGGCTTTTGAAAAAACCTAAATACCAAAACTTTATTACTTTCCCTACATGATTATGTTTTAAGAGGATTCGATACTGGAAAGAAATTTCTATTGCTGATGATTGACCTCTCAGCAGCATTTGACACTGTCGACCATAAAATTATGGTCAACAGATTAACTGAAATTGGAATATTTATTTATTTATTTATTTATTTATTTATTTATTTATTTAACTTCTTTTACTATACCGACACTCAAGACCAGGTCTTATCGTACCGGTTTACATTAGAACAAGGGGAAAAAACCAATTAACGTATAAGTGGAAATGAGAAGTTACATTAAAACAGGGAGAGTAAAAACATGGATGTCGGAAGATAGGACAGAATTAAGTAATCAAACAATAAGTTAACAAAAATTCCAAACTATAAATTAACATAAAACATATGTAGTAAACCATTAAAAATATGTAGTAAACCATATGTAGTAAACCATTAAAAATATGTAGTAAACCATTAAAAAGGTTAACATCATTTTCAAATAACAGAACATATCAAGTTAAGATTGACAATAGCTCTTCCGAAGTTATTAACCTTGACATTGGAGTACCGCAAGGCTCTGTGTTGTCAGCGACCTTATTTAATATTTACGTACTTCCGTTATGCCATCTACTATCAGGACTCGGATTAAAGTATTATTTGTATGCCGATGACATACAGATCTTAATTCCGGTTACTGACACATTAGAGAATGCCTTTCAACTAATATCACTTTACCTCAATGTAATCAAACAACTGCTAAACCAATTGAAACTCAGTATTAATATCGCAAAGACAGAAATAATAGTACTAGAAAGAAAAATGTCACCAAATAACTGTAATCTGACACTTAACTATGAAAACTGCCAGACCAAGACGTCATCATCAATTAGAGATCTCGGGGTTGAAATAGATCAAGAATTAACCTTCAAAAATCACATAGCTAGCAAAACGAAAGAAGGGTATTATAAACTGCTTATATTGAGGAGAAACCCCTACTAAAGCCAAAAAGACTTCAGAACGGTGCTTCAGGCCTTAATTTTTTCATCCATCGATTACTGCAACGCGCTGTTGCTCGGCTTACCATACTCAACAATCCGACCTTTGCAAATAATGCAAAATGCGGCTGCTCGAATACTGACAGGTAGGGGTGTGCATTCGGATTGACCGCATTAGTAAAACGCAACTCATATTTTTTTTTACTTAAAAAATTGATTCGACATAAACGATCGGATTTCCCACATATCGAACATAGATATGTTCGATATGTGGGAAATCGCGATTGTTGAGCCAAAATAAAAATATAACCCCCCTCACCCTCCTTAATCCCCCCCCCCGACTTACCACAACTCCCTGGTGATGGAGCGAGGAGTGAGGACGCCATTTCTGCAATCCTTGGCGAGAAGCATGTGACGTCGGCGGCACGTCGAGTGACGCCGGCGTCACGTGATTCCCGGCTCGTTCGCGCCGGACGGCTCGTTCGGCCCAAAAAGAACTTTTGGCCAGCTTGGGGGGGCCTCCTGACCCCCCCAAGCTGGCCAAAAGTTCTTTTTGGGCCGAACGAGCCGTCCGGCGCGAACTCGCCGGGAATCACGTGGCGCCGCGTCACTCAGACGCGACGTCACGTGATTCCCGGCAAGTTCGCGCCGGACGGCTCGTTCGGCCCAAAAAGAACTTTTGGCCAGCTTGGGGGGGTCAGGAGGCCCCCCCAAGCTGGCCAAAAGTTCTTTTTGGGCCGAACGAGCCGTCCGGCGCGAACGAGCCGGGAATCACGTGACGCCGCGTCACTCGACGTGCCACCGACGTCACATGCTTCTCGCCAAGGATTGCAGAAATGACGTCCTCACTCCTCGCTCGATCACCAGGGAGTTGTGGTAAGTCTGGGGGGGGGATTAAGGAGGGTGAGGGGGTTTAAATTTTTTTTTTGCACATATGTACATATACCCAACTCATTGGATTTTTTTTATGTCCATATTGGCCGCAAGTGGGACCCCCTTTCGGACATAAAAAATATGAACATAAAATTTTGCTCTGCACATCCCTACTGACAGGTACTAACAGAAAAGAGCATACATATTACCCCTATACTTAAGGAGCTCCAATGGTTACCAGTTGAACAGCAGGCACAGTTTAAGTCATTATGCATTCTTCATAGGTGGAAATGGAATGGCTGAACGCCGCAATACAGGTGGAATAGCTGAATGCCGCAATACAGTTACATACACCTCAAAGAAACTTACGATCTGCCAATAAAGGTCTTCTCGATGGTGTCAGCAAAACTAGCAGCAGTAAGAGAAAGAGCCTTATCTCTTGCCGGCCCAAAAATTTGGAACAGTTTACCAGTGGAGATGCGACTTGAAACAAATATAGCAACTTTTAGAAAAATGGTTAAAACTTGGCTGTTTCACCAGGTATTCAATGAAAGTGACAGTAATTGAGAAACAAGAACCAATTGGGAAGCGATGATGAGTAAGACTGTCTTTCGAATGTTCAGTAATATGTGTTTACATGTTTAGGACCTTTTATTATAATGTGTATTGGAAGTTAAAATTTTTAGCAACATTGTTTTATTGTTTGTAATGTTACTTTCTATGGGGTAGATTTTCAAAGGGTTATGCACGTAATATACACGTGTAACCCTTTAAAAACCCTCCTGCGCGCGCCGAGCCTATTTTGCATAGGTCGCGCGTAGGTCCCGGGGCTTTGAAAAAG
Organism: Rhinatrema bivittatum; assembly: GCF_901001135.1. Taxonomy (NCBI): domain Eukaryota; kingdom Metazoa; phylum Chordata; class Amphibia; order Gymnophiona; family Rhinatrematidae; genus Rhinatrema; species Rhinatrema bivittatum. Next base: position 4,881,167 of record NC_042615.1, read on the forward strand.
GGGTGGGGCCGTGGGCATGGTGCCGGTCCAGGAACGGGACCAAGGTCTCCGGCACAGAGGCTGTGCCGGGGGATGGCACGCTGGCAGCTGGCCAGAGCGCGCAAGTTACGCCTGCCAGAGGCAGACGTAACTCCTGAAACAAAGGTAGGGGGGGGATAAAGGTAGGGCTGGGGGATGGGTTAGATAGGGGAAGGTAGGGGGGGAGCGGAGGGAATAGGGAAAGCCATCAGGGCTCCCCTAGGGCTTGGCGCGCACAAGGTGCACAAGTGTGCACCTTGAGCTCACCGACCCCGGATTTTATAACATGTGCGCGGAAGCACACGCATGTTATAAAATCAGGTGTACATTTGTGCGCACTGCTATGTGCTTTAACTGTAACATGACATGATGTAAACCGATATGACGGCTCTGCCAAATACCGGTATAGAAAAGTCAATAAATAAATAAATAAATAAGGAGTCAGAAGGGCATCAAGAAAGCTTTTTTTTCCAATTTGTACTTGCTTTTCAAATACAATCAAGACATTAATCTTGAAACTGAATAAATAGGACTTGAATGATGAAATAATACATAACAAAGAAACATCCAAGTAATAAACATATCCAAGTCTTAAAACAAATCCTTAAAATAAGAAAAAAGAGGGGCGGGTACAATTATACAGCCCCAAGAAATACAATAACGAAGAAAATACTACATTGTGGCCATAAACTAAAAACTGGACGCTCTAATGATACCCTTTCGCTAGAAGCAGGATGAGAGCTCAGGCTAGACAACCTTGTCACTTAAGAACCGAGACAGCTGACTAGTCTCTAAAAAATATAAGAAACTTCATTGTATCTAATACAACATTTACAGGGGAGCTTAAGAAAAAAAGCCCTCCTAACGCAACACCCTAGCTATCATAAGAAGAAACTGCCTGCGCTTCTCTTGTGTCTGTTTTGCAGCGTCTGAAAACACCTTGACCTTAAACTTCAAGGAGGTTTCATTACAGCTTCGGAAATAAATAAAATTTATATCTGCAAACCACAGAAACAAAACTGTAAGGTTGAGCAGTGACAGCCCCCTCAGGTTCAGAGCAGCTAGAGGTTTACTGTCCGGTTCAGAGCAGCTAGAGGTTTACTGTCCGATTTTCTGTCCGGTTCAAGAACAAAAGTAACAATCAAAGTAGATGGTTTTGCCAGCGCACTATCCGAAGTCTCGAGAGCAGTAGTTAATGAATATTATCTTCAGCTGCAGGAATGGCTGTAAGCACTTGTCCACCTCTTCTTTCTTTCTAAAAGAGGAAGATAGTAGGATCTTAGATGCTAGAAGATAGATTGTTCAGGATCTCCCAATATCTCAACTAAATACCTTCTGAACATTTCCCTAGGCAATACTAGAGGCAGTTTAGGGGAATTAATAAATCTTAGGTTCTTACTTTTAATCATATTTTCAAGGTTTTCCATTTTTGCTGAGATAGAGATATTCCCTTTAACCACAGATTCCTGCAGCACATTTTCTTGTTCCATCTTACTACCTGTTTTTCCCATAGACACAAAATTGGAGAAAAGCCTTAATGAATCTGGCCCTTAGTTTGTAACTCCAAAAGTTGGCGATCAGTATTCACTTTACAACCTTCCAAAGCATGTATATGTTCTTCAAAATTAAGACTCTTTTCATCCAAAGGTACAAGTTAAAACACTATAGTGTTACCACATTTCTCTATAATATCCCAAATAGCTTCAAGGGTAAATTGTATAGGTATGGAAACTCTTCTGAGCAGCAGATGTCATAGTGGAAAAAGTCTGGCCATCAACACAAACCCCCTCTGTCTAGGTTCATATTGGCTTGGGATTTCCAGCAACGGCATGACCGAATGATTCTGCTGAAATGAACTCAAGGCTGTTGCAAGGGACTCATTGCTCAACGATGATGCCTGACATAGCCCAGACATAAAAACAGCAATAGGATCCACCAGGGGCATCCTCACCGCCAGACTCAGCAACGCTGATGGGAGCTCTACTTCCCCTCCTGAACTCTCCAATGGCTCCTTCTCCAATGGTAACTTCAGGCCCACGTACAACATGGGCAACCATCAGACCCATAGACAGTGGCAAAGTTGGAACTGCAGAGTAAGTAAGCTCCAGCTTTTGACTCTCGTTTGTGTACCATATTAAGAAAAGGTAACCAGAGAATAGAAAAAATCTGCCACATATCCGAGGAGCTTCCCATGCTGCATAGTAGATGGCAGCCATCTAGGACTCATCCCCTCCAAGAAGGCTTTTAATGATGTACTTGAAGAGCTGCAAAATAATCCTTTTGAAGTAACCTGAATTTCTCAAGCAGTACCTCAAAAGAGACAAGAGCACGGAAGATATAAAATTGTCCAATTCTCAAATGCTCAACTTTACCGTACTGGAGAAACAAGAGATGTGGATCTCTTGTCTTTAGCTGGATAAGATTATCCCAGAGATTAGGCTATAATCAACACAAGCCTTTTACACTTGTTATTTCTTCAGATTCCAACAAATTGTTTCCATTAACATAGTGCTGCTTGATTTTAAGCTAATTCTTCTTATTTGAAAAAGCTCCCTGGTCAAACAGGACTCTAATTTGATGTGCCCTATAATAATATCCAAAACAGGTCTGGAAACTCCCAGTCTGCCTGTATTTATTTATTTATTTATTTATTTATTTATTTTTATTTACCGACATTCGTGAAGCACATCATGCCGGTTTACAAAGAACTCAATTGGAAGATACAGTATAACGATATAACAAATATGACATTGAAACAATAAGATGTTACTAAACGAGAAGCAACAAACAGAGAACCCAAAAACAAAATAAACAATATTAATGAAACCAAGGAGTGGAGATTTGAAGGAGGGTAGGTGAGGGGGAGGGGGGAGGGTAGCCAGGGGGCAGGGTGAGGGGGGGGGGAGGGAGGGTAAGAGGTAGAAAGGTAGGAGGGGGTGGGAAAAGGGGATAAGGAAGGGAAGGGGAGAAAGGCATAGTTTGAGGAAATAAGGGGGGAGAAAGGGGATAAGGAAGGGAGGGGGAGAAAGGCATAAGTTTGAAAGAAATAAGGGGGGAGGAAGGGGATAAAGAAGGGAGGGGAGAAAGGCATAGTTTGAAGAAATAAGGGGAGAGAAAGGCAGAAAAGAGGGATACTATGTACAGATGACTCAAAAGAGGGATACTATGTACAGATGACTAATGTACAGGAATCACTTAACTAAGTAGGATTATGGAAGAGTTGAAACAGGCGGTATTCACTGGGATAAAAAATTTATATAGAATTTTTTATAGAAGACAACATGAGACACCCTCTCCAAATAAAGCCCAAATTATTCTTCTCAAACCTTATTAAATAGGATTTTGGGACTACAATGAGTAACATTTGAAATAAATATCAAATTCTGGGCATTCATCTTAATACTTGCTGCTCAACCAATCCAACATATACTGTGGCTCAGCCCACCACATAGATCAGTCTGTATTGTATAAAAGAGACCCTGTAGTTATCCTCAAAAAGGGATAAAGTTTGTCATGTTAACATCAGGATAATTGAGTGAATGGCCCATTTAAAAGTTAAGGGAATGGCAGGCTAGATAGGCCATATGATCTTTTTCTGCCATCATGTCTCTATCTTCTACGAAAGTTGTCTCATAATGGAGTCAATCGAGGTGTGTTCAATGTTAAATTCAATTCTGTTTTGCTAATGTAGTGCCCCCTCAGGTAAAACCGTACATTTGCATGCCAAGGGAGGGGAGAAGACAGCCACAGAAAGGAAAAACCACGCCACTCCACGGGAGTCGTGTAGACAATAGAAGTGGGTGCGGGTATTCAAAAACAGGAAATAGGGAACCAGCTTCATTCCACGAGCCCCAATCCCAAAGTACGATTCACCCATTCAGTGGCAGGGGGCACACAAAGCTGGCACCGCACAGTGCAAGCTTTTATAATTTTACTGATAACAGAGGGGAAAAGGTTAAAGCATAAAGCAGGTTAGCACTTAAACAATTTTGTACAAAGAATATCACATCACATAAACTTTCTATGAATAGTGAATTATTAAACTTGAATTGTGGCTGCACTCTGTATAACTATAGCTTAATTTGTAAACATTGGATGCCCAGGAATTGGACACAATTCTTCTCTTAGTCAATTTATATCTGCAAACCAGAGAAACAAAACTGTAAGGTTGAGCAGTGACAGCCCCCTCAGGTTCAGAGCAGCTAGAGGTTTACTCAGGCAGGGCCCAGTGGAGATGAGAAGCCAAATCGGTATTGGCTATTGAGAGGAAGAAGTTAAGGAAATGGAGTTATTTGGCATGAAGAGGTCGCCACACTATTAATTCAAGGAAAGGTTCAACATCCCTAATGCAAGGCAGGGTCTGGAATGTATTTGAATTTCGATGTAGAAAGAGGAGCATAGCCCTGTCCAGGTCACAGGTACGGACAATGCTGGACTTTTTGCAGGATGGTCTAGACAAAAGTCTAGCATTGAACTCTCTGAAGGGGCAAGTAGCAGCAGCACTATCATGTTAAAGAGGTTGGCTCCCACCCAGGCACAGTAAACTCCTTGAGGGCAGTAAAGCACATGTGTCCTTGATTACGGGTAGTGCCAGCATGGATCTAAATTTGGTTCCGCGAAGGCACCCTTTGAATGTCTGACAAAAATGTCCTTGAAGGATCTGATGCTGAAGACAGAAGGGTCTCAGCTAGAAGGGTCTCGGAGCTCTAGGCACTGTCATTTCAAGAGCCCTGCTTGACATTCCATGCAGATGGGGTCATAATCTGCCTGGTACTTTCATTTTTACCTAAGGTGGTGTCAGCATTTTAGTGAACTCAGGAGATTTCTTTTCCAGGTTCAGAAAGGCGTTATGTGCAGACTCAAAAAAGAACTTGCACTTACTAGATGTTAGGAGAGTTCTGCTTCAATACCTCAAGGACACGAACAACTTTAGGAAGTTAGACAGACTGTTTGTCCTGTTTGAGGGCCAGAGGAAAGAACAGGCAGCATCTTAAGCATGCATCCAAAAACAGGCCAAGGAGGCAATAGGATCAGCCTATATAGGACATTCAAGTGAGAGTCCAGGCACCTTCAAGGGCAGAATATATATATCTGCAAAGCAGCAACATGGTCTTTGTTGCACTCATTCGTGAAATGACCGGACTTACAGACAAGGGAGGATATAAGTTTTGGCAAGAGAGTCCTAGAGGCCTTGTCCTACCTGGAACAGGTACTGCTCAGGCATGTCCCGCTTCTTTGGACTGGTCTGCAGGACGAAGAGGAAAGTAACATTTAATCTTACCAGTTAATTTCCTTTCCTTCAGTCCTGACAGACCAGTCCAGACAAGCACTCCAGAGATAATAAAGGAGGGGGCAAAGCAGAAGGTAAGGTAAGGGGGGAAGAGTTGGGATTTGTAGTCATGAATTTTTTTTATTGTTGTAGTTTGTGATTGGTGTGTCTCTTCCCTCCCTCTCCTGAGACACACACAAAAAAAGAAAGAGATCTTATGGGGAAGGAAGGGCAGGGCATCCTGTTCACAGTTTGATAGGGAACATTTACATTTCTTCTATTTTTCCGTATTTTTACTTGTGAGAGGCATAAGAAACAAAAAAAAAGAGCTAGGACAAGAGGCTACTGGAGGCCTATCCTGCTATCCCAGAATATAGTCTCAGTGACCTCAGAAGAGGAAGAAGTTCTCTGCCTCCACCTGCTGGCAAGTGAGGGTAAAACTACTTCTCTGAACTGGTCTGTCAGGACTCAAGGAAAGGAAATGAACTGGTAAAATGATAGCTAATGATATTGTGGTGATGCACCAGCTTGTGTCTTAGTCTGTGTGCAGGAATCCCTTTTTAAAAACCATAGGATCAGCGCATGATTGGGTAGAAATAAGGAAAAAGTGAAAGTATTTGAGCAGGGAAGTATATTTCCCAGAGCACCGTGTGATGAAGCACAACCCTATGTGGGGCAGAAAAGCCGGAATAATGTGAAGAAAAGCACAACCAACACTCGAGTTAGACACCAGGGGGTGCTAGAGAGGGCTAGAAGGACTACAACTCCCAAGCTCTTAGAGGCACAGCTTGACCCATGGGTGGGGGAGGAAACAGAGCAGCCAGCTGTGCGCCATAATAGTGAATCAGATTCACCTGAACCGATGGTAATTGAAGAGGAGGGTGGACCTGAATGGTGGAGCTGGCATAAGAAGGCCTGCTCTTCAGAGGACGAGGGAAGTCTCATGGAGGTGGATTCGTTGACAGAGGAGTCCTCGCAGTCAGCCATGGAAAGGGAGTGAGTGACATGGCTGGGGGAAGGGAAGATTTAAAACATTGAGAGAAATGTTCCTTGCTTTTGCTTGTTTTCCAGAGGGGGCTCTTACTAGATTTTGGTTTGGGAAGACCGCTGACTGCAGCACGACGTTGGGGAGAGTTGTGCAGTCCCCTAGCAGGGTGGCAACTGCTGGCTATAAAGCCTGAGCATTACTTTTGTGTTCTGGAGAACAGGAGATATTTTGGGAAAACCCAGCTGTTGGACTGGGGGGTGGTGTGAGTAGCAAAATAAATTTTCTGGAGCAATTCAAACTGTTTATATAACTTGTGTTTCTATGTTATTTTGGGGGAGCTTGGCTAGTTTTATTTACTAGCCCAGCTCAAAGAGGGGCCCCTAGCCAGGCTAAGGCAGTGGAAGTCCGTTTTGAAGCCTTGGACTTTACAAAGGGCAGCAGGACAGTGCAAAAAGGAGCCCAGAGGCAGAAGCGGCCTGGATCTGAAGGAGTGGTAGACCGGTACCGCAGCGGCGCAGATCATTCACAATTGCTGCCTTGTCTCTTGGGCAGACAGCCAAGCAGCACACATGAGTCAGGGAGGGGGTGGAATCGTTCGCACCTGTAAAAGAGACTCCCGGAGCAGTAGAAGGGGTGGCAGATGATGAAGAGGATGAGCTGAAGCACCTTTACTGGGCTCAGGTACCAAGATAAGTGAATTTTGGCCAGGCTTATTGTGCAAAAGGAAATTCTAAACTGCTGATTTTGAGAAAAGAGAAAGTTCTGCAGAAGTGTTTAAGGAAAACTTACAAGGGAGAGTGATGAAAAAGGAATTAGTGGGACTACCCCTTGTGTTGAATTTTTGGGAGTTTTTTTTACTGCTAAGAACTCCCCAAAGAGACGCTGAAGAATTAAGCAGGAAGAGGGCATTTGACTGCAGCCCGGTGAATGGTAGCCAGCTGCCTCTCTCAAGTGCCCAGAAGGAACATTTCCCCTTGATGAGTTAACAAGTGGTTTCTGGGAGCAATGCTATGTAAAGATCACAAGTGCTGTCTGGCTGTAACCTAACCAGTCTGAGAAGTCTCAAGGAGTTTTGGGGGGGGATTTTTTTATGGAAGCTGAGTATGGACTTTATTTATTTACTGAAAAATTGTTTGTTGCCCTGAAGATTAAACTTGCAATACTTTCTAGAAGGAGCGTGTGTGGAGCTTGAACATGAATAAGGATTTCCTGAAGAGTCTGGACGTCTGTTTAGAAGTAAGCGTGTGCAAACTAGCCAGCAGGTTAAACGCCCAGTCACTGATGCCTGCAGTGAAGATGGCCAGGACACAGAGCAAAGGCTAAGGCCGCTGTCCTGAGTAATGCCTGGGACCTCAGTACCACAGGAGACCATTACTGTGGGGAAAGTTGTTAGGGACGACATGGTAGAAGAGGCTGGAGGATCAGGGGGCACTGCAAGCGTGGGTCTAGGCCACAATAGCCCTGCAATCTCTCTGATTAGCCTGCACCAAGCCTAAATGCAGGGCACCTGCATGCCCCAAGGCACCCGCCTCGTTTCAGAAACTCATTAAAACTGAATGATGAGACAAGTCCACAACAGAAGATCGCTGTGGGCCTCACCTTAACTAAGAGCTTAATTGTCTCAAAGTTTAATAAGAAGAAAGTGTGCTGTACCACCGCAGTGTCACCTTGGGAGAAGCTGCCTGACTGTAAGTGTTCGTAAGCTCTGTGTATCAAGCGCTTATTCAATAAGAGGCCTAAAAAGGAAAGACATTTTACCAAACATAGTTAGATGCAGTTCAACATCACTAACTTGCAGAGTGCTCAGTGTGCATCTAGCACTGAGGCAGAATAAAACAGCTGAGCCCTGGAGGCTGCTGAGAGTGAGAAGGAAAGCTGAACAAAGCACGGAGACAAAGGCAGCTACAGGTGTGGTCTAGTGCGCGTCCTAATAAGCAAAAAGTGTGAGCTTTTGGGTTATTTTGATTATTTTTCTTACATGTGACCTGTGATGGTATCAATGAACCTAATTACAATTCAGTGGCATGCAATCTTTCATCCAATGGGTCATGAGAACTGGATTGTGCGTCGTCAGGCATGATGTGAATGGACATGCTCTGTTTTCTGTTTCCTGGCTCAGGGTGTCATCTTATCTTGACTGTCACCCCTAAAAGCAGGACCTTACACTTAGTGAGAGAGCTCCATTCTCAGACAAAGGATCTGAGCTAAGCCTGTGAGTACGTCTCTCTCTGAGACCCTTACAGAAAGGTCTGTACTTTTACCCTGCGCTCACCGTCACAGCTGTAATAATATAAAGACTTTTAACTCCATTTCATCCTCAAGGCATGCAGCGAGGGCAGGAAACGTGTCCTGCCAGCATGCAGGAAAGCACCATGCATACCTAAAAGATCCTCCTCGCCAGTCCCAGGGAATATCATAACCCCATCAGATGGAAACTGGGGGCCCCAGCACAGCAGCTCCGGGAGGGAAGACCTGACATCCGTACGATGCCCTGGAGAAGACTTCTTTCAGCTCTTGGGCAGGTGAGCATTCCCTAAATCTCTGGGGCATCTGGAAGTGTGTGTGGTAATAATATAAACTATCAGGGATTAAAAATACAATTCCCACTCAGCCACCTTCATGAGCTGGGGACCTTTGTCCTGCAGGGGTGAGGGCATAAGACGAGTTATCTGTGAGTGACCGGTGCACACGATGAAGCTCCTGCCACCTTCATGAGCTGGGGACCTTTGTCCTGCAGGGCTGGGGGCAGTAAGACGAGTTATCTGTGAGTGACCGGTGCACACTATGAAGGTTCGCTGCCACCTTCATGAGCTGGGGACCTTTGTCCTGCAGGGCTGAGGGCAGTAAGACGAGTTATCTGTGAGTGACCGGTGCACACTATGAAGCTTCCTGCCACCTTCATGAGCTGGGGACCTTTGTCCTGCAGGGCTGAGGGCATAAGACGAGTTATCTGTGAGTGACCGGTGCACACTATGAAGGTTCGCTGCCACCTTCATGAGCTGGGGACCTTTGTCCTGCAGGGCTGAGGCCAGTAAGATGATTTATCTGTGAGTGACCGGTGCACACTATGAAGCTCCTGCCACCTTCATGAGCTGGGGACCTTTGTCCTGCAGGGCTGAGGGCAGTAAGATGATTTATCTGTGAGTGACTGGTGCACACTATGAAGCTCCTGCCACCTTCATGAGCTGGGGACCTTTGTCCTGCAGGGCTGAGGGCAGTAAGACGAGTTATCTGTGAGTGACCGGTGCACACTATGAAGCTTTGCTGCCAGTTTACGCTGATGTATTTTTAGAGCAGCAGACGAGCAAAGCTAATAAGTGTGATTGATGTTAACTCGTGTGTGGTAGGAGGTGCTGGTAACGGGAGCAGGAACATTACTGGTTTAATGGACTGCTCTTACAGTATCTCTGTCGCTGAACAAATGTTTACAGGCCGCCAGGGTCTGCCTAAGTCCCCGGGCGCCCATTTTCCAATTAATTTTGCATTGTCTAGGCTGTGTGCAGTTTTCGCACTGTCTTTGTATTACCCTAAAGGGCTTCAGCGCAGGTATTTAGAGCTTCAGAAACAGCTGTCCTTGCTCCATTACCCGCACTAAGTGACAGGGGTAATAAATTATGCTTCAGTCTCTGAAGAAGAGCCCCCTCCATGTAGGCAGGGGGGCGCAGACTTGAAGCAGAAGGATGCCAGGTTGCACCGCCATGCCCACCTGCGTCTCAGCTGCTCACTGCCAGCCTTTTCACCTTTTCCATGCCATAAGTTGGCAGAGGACCAAGGGAAGGAGAGGTTCTTAAATAAGGAAGCTGGGGAAGGTCTTGAACAGTGCCAGGGATGCCGAGTTACTGGGCCCAAGGAGAAGTGGGGATGTGGATTGGTGAATGTGAGCAGCGTATTTCCACATTGTAGTTACTCTACATTTCAAAATGCAACCCGGGTGTGGCAGCAGCGACTGCAGATCATGGACAGGGAAGATGCCCGGGGGGGGGGGGAGGTTTATAAACAAAGTGCTGGAAGCGCGGGCTTGTGTTTATCTGCACTATTGTGAAAAGCAGGCATTAAACAAAGCAAGAACACTTTGGAAGCAAACGCTGACTGTGTGAGTAAGCCAGCTCTGTATGCAGGGAGCACAACCCTTAGCTTGTCTTGCACTCTCCTGAGGAAGGGAGCAAAGCTCTCAAAAGCTCCTTGCAAATGTGTGCAATTAGTCCAATAAGAGCGTCTCCCCTTCAGCTTGTTTGCTGGGCTTTCTCTCTGTGTATCAGCCGCACACTTTATCTAAACCCCAGTAACCGAGTCGTGCAAACGGCAGGATTTCCTGTGGGCAGGCGAGTGCTTGGGAAAGAGGCCACGCGGGGGCTCTCATGCTTCTTGTTCAGGGCATGAGAGCAGCACCCTGAGCTCCCGCAGTGCTGCCTGCTGCAGGAATGGCGAGGGGAGGCGTGGGGATCTCCGTCACTGGAGCAGGACTACACAGGGGGTCCTCACCCATCTTGTTTTGATTTCCACTTCCCCCTTGTCATGAAATGATTCCTTGCCTCATGTTTTCACCTCTCAAAATATTTTCAGAATATGAAGGGAAGTAAACAGGGTACAAGTGACTTCTCCCTGTGCAGCAGCCCCTAAAATTCCCCACTCCTCATAAGAACATGCATTACTGGGTCAGACCAAGGGTCCATCAAGCCCAGCATCCTGTTTCCAACAGAGGCCAAAACAGGTCATAAGAACCTGGCAATTACCCAAACACTAAGAAGATCCCATGCTACTGATGCAATTAATAGCAGTGGCTAGTCTTCCCTCATACGGGAGCTGTTCCATCCCCTTTATCATTTTGGTCGCCCTTCTCTGTACCTTCTCATCGCAATTATATCTTTCTCAGCAGAGGGCCAGCGAGGCATCCTCTGCCATTTCTTGTCACATTTTGTTATGCTCACACTTGTTGAGGTCCACATTCAAAAGCATTTAGCCAGATAACTGAGAAGTTAATTATACGGCTAAGTGAAGATAAACTAGGGGCGTTCCTGAAGTTTAACTGGGAGGAGCTGAGTAATCCAGACAATTTATTCTGTATTCAGCAGTGAAACCAGGGTTCAAATCCCACTGCCGCTCCTTGTGACCTTGAGCAAGTCACTTTATCCTCCACTGCCTCAGGTACAAACTTAGGGGCTCATTTATTAAGCATTTTCTCCATGGACATAGAATGGGAGAAAACATTTAGTAAATGAATCCCTTAGAGATTGTGAACCCTCTGGGGACAGGGAAATACCCTCAGTCTCTGAATGTAATCTGCTTGGAAGTGAGTGAAAGGCAGAATAGAAATCAATCAAATAAATAATAAATTAAATCTGGCTAGTCAGCCCATAGGTCCTTATTCAGCTGCTGTGTGGCTCGGCCAGGTATATTCAGTATACAGCCCTGGTTAGCTGGATAAGTTTATCCAGCTAACTAGCCGAGCCGCACAGCAGCTGAATAAGGACCTGATAAGTAAGTAGCAAAAATAGCAAGAACAGTAACAATCAACATCTAACACATTTGTTCCTTTTGCATGTCAGACTTCAAAACGAGAGCAAGATGCACCAGCTATTCCTCCCTGCCTGAGCAGGAAGTGCACATGTGTTATCACCTGAAGAGGTGCTGGAAGGGTCCTGGACCTCCACCAAGATCAGGCGTTTACATCTAGTACGGCCGTGCACAGCTATCAGCTAGCAAGCCATGAGCTACATGCATCTTCTTGTAGAGGGGGCATGAAAAGGGGATGCTGCCAGGAATAGAGGAGAAAGCACAGAGGTTTTCAGAGTGACTGCATTTCACTAGCAAATAAAGGCCCTGCTCCAGGTACAGATTCTTCTCAGCCCTTCTTAAATCTCTGCTCTCATTTACAACAAGAGACAAATCTAGTCACCTGCAGGCAAACCAGTGCTGGCACACCTCCCACATCTCTTACAAACTGCAAACCACAGCTGGGTTTCCTGTGTCTGAAGATTGATCACTGTTTCCTCATTCTCCCCTTAACCTGCTTTTCTGTCGCTGTCCTCCATCACTGCCTCTCTTGACTGCCAGGGAGTGAGTCTGGGGGCAAGAGGATGCTCATGGGATGTTGTGTCCAGTGGCTCCTGAATTCTCTCCAGACTGACTGGCTCTTTATCTGCATTTTCCATGACAAGCCCTTTGCCCAAAATCCAGCTGCCTGGATATTAAACATCTGTGTACTCTTGAGGATATCACTCTGTCAGTAAAAAAAAATGTAAAAGAAAGCTTCAAGAGCAAAATAGCACAAATCAAAAAGGAGAGAGGAAATGTATTGCACAGCAGTCTTCAAAGTGCCAGCAGCAATAATTACATATCTAGGCTGCTAGTGGCCCTGTTTGCATCTGTCCTGCAGTAATGAGCACAACTGGCCAGGGTTAGTGGAGAGCAGAGGATGATCTTCCCAGAAGAATTTAATTATACCGCATGACTAACCACAGACTAGAAATATAAAGATGTTGACAAAAGCTGAGCTGGAAACTCCAAGAAGCCAATCCACCACACACGAGTGACCCTTGGTGATACAACTCTAATCCTCAGCTCCCCAGTCCATAGAACAGAACATAACAACATAAGATATGCCATACTGGGTCAGACCAAGGGTCCAACAGTGACCAATCCAAGTTACAAGTAGCTGGCAAGTACCTAAACATTAGATAAATCAAATCCTACTATTACTTATTAATTACTATAATTTATGGATTTTTCCTCTAGGAACTTATCCAAACTTTTTTTAAACCCAGTTACACTAACTGCTGTAATCACATCCTCTGGCAATGAATTCCAGAGTTTAACCATGTGCTGAGTGAAAATAATTTTTCTATAGCCTTTCCTCATAGGGGAGCTATTCCATGCCCCTTATCATTTTGGTCGCCCTTCTCTGCACTTTCTCCAGTGCAACTATATCCTTTCTGAGATGCAGTGACCAGAATTGTACACAGTACTCAAGGTGCAGTCTCACCATGGAGTGATACAGAGGCATTATGACATTTTCTGTTTTATTCACCATTCCCTTCCAAATAATTCCTAACATGGTTTGCTTTTTTGATTGCCAAAGCACACTGAACTGACGATTTCAATGACACCTAGATCTTTTTCCTGGGTGGTAACTCCTAATATGGAACCTAACATTGTGTAACTGTAGCATAGGTCATTTTTCCCTATATGAATCACCTTGCACTTGTCCACATAAGAACATGCCATACTGGGTCAGACCAAGGGTCCATCAAGCCCAGCATCCTGTTTCCAACAGTGACCAATCCAGGCCATAAGAACCTGGGAAGTACCCAAAAACTAAGTCTATTCCATGTTACCGTTGTTAGTAATAGCAGTGGCTATTTTCTAAGTCAACTTAATTAATAGCAGGTAATGGACTTCTCCCTCAAGAACTTATCCAATCCTTTTTTAAACACAGCTATACTAACTGCACTAACCACATCCTCTGACAACAAATTCCAGAGTTTAATTGTGCGTTGATGCCCAATTTTCCAGTTTCGCAAGGTCATCCTGCAATTAATCACAATCTGCTTGAGATTTAACTACTCTGCATAATTTACTGTGATCAAATTTGTAGATTACCTCACACTAGCCATCATACTAGACTCCCAGCTCCCTTCCATACCCTAGGTGCTAGAATCACCTATGTTTATTTCACAACTCTATCCCCTCCTGGAAGACACAGCCTTCAAAACTCCTACTTGGGCCTTCAAATCTCTTGCCTGGACTGCCTCAACCACCCATTGCAATTCATACAGAACTTTGCAGCCTGCTTGATTATGAAAGCAAACAGAAGAGATCAGTGATCAATAGCTCTAATCCTGAAAACCCTACACTGGCTCTGTTATGCTGGTGGACTCTTGGTACGTGAGGCTGGTGGAAGGCAGAGGCCCAGCTGGAGCTTCACCACTATCAGCCCATGTTCTCCTTAGGTTGAGCCCTTGGGAAGCGGGACTTAGGTGGGGCCTCTACGTAGATGGAAGTCCAGGTGGAAGAAGCATAGTAGGCAGAATGCCGAAGGGTTAGAGGCAGGCAGTGAAGCTCTTGGTCAAGATCCAGGCAAAGGTCAAGGTAGGCAGCAAAGCTCATGGGCAAGGTCCAGGCAAAGGTTGAGGCAGGCGGCGAAGCTTGTGATCAAGGTCCATAAGAACATAAGAATTTGCCATACTTGGTCAAACCAAGGGTTAATCAAGCATAGCATCCTGTTTCCAACAGTGGCCAATCCAGGCTACAAGTACCTGGCAAGTACCCAAACACTAAGTAGATCCCATGCTACTGATGCCAGTAATAGCAGTGGCTATTCCCTAAGGGGTGGATTATAAGAGCCCTGCTCGCCTAAATCCGCCCAAATCCGGGCGGATTTAGGTGAGCAGGGCCCTGCGCGCCGGTGAGCCTATTTTACATAGGCCTACCGGCGCGCGCAGAGCCCCGGGACTCGCGTAAGTCCCGGGGTTTTCTGAGGGGGGCGTGTCGGTGGCGTGTTGGGAGGCGGGCCCGAACCGCGCGGCGTTTTCGGGGCGTGTCGGGAGCGTTCCGGGGGCGGGCCCGGGGGCATGGCCGCGCCCTCCGGACCCGCCCCCAGGTTGCGTCCCGGCGCGCTAGCGGCCCGCTGGCACGCGGGGATTTACGCCTCCTGGAGGGAGGCGTAAATCCCCCGACAAAGGTAAGGGGGGGGGTTTAGACAGGGGCGGATGGGTTAGGGAGGAGAAGGTGAGGGGAGGGCAAAAGAAAGTTCCCTCCGAGGCCGCTCTGATTTCGGAGAGGCCTCGGAGGGAACGGGGGTAGGCTGCGCGGCTTGGCGCGCGCCGGCTATACGGAATTGATAGCCTTGCGCACGCCGATCCAGGATTTTAGCGGATACGCGCGTATCTACTAAAATCCCGCGTACTTTTGCTTGCGCCTGATGGGCGGTTTGAAAATCTACCCCTAAGTCAACATGATTAATAGCAGTTACATAGAATCATATATGTAACTGCTATTAATCATATTGACTTAGGGAACAGCCACTGCTATTACTAGCATCAGTAAATAACTGATTCACATCTTCCAGTTCTAGACCTCACATGATTTTAAACACCTCTATCATATCTCCCTCAGCCATCAGCAATGGTGTGAAGTGTGGCATTTTAGAGAAATGGTCAACTACCACCGAGATGATATTATTGCCGTTAGAGAGAGATAAATCCACGACAAAGTCGGTAGAGATGGGCATCCAAGGTTCATTGGGGGCTGGCAAAACCTTTAACAGCCCACAAGGTTGTCCAGCCAATGGTTTCTGCCTTGTGCAGACAAGACAAGAGTCCACATAAGCCTGAACATCCTTCTGCATTTCAGGCCACCAGTAGAAATGATGGAGCAATCTACACATTAACAGCTCGATACTGTAAGGTGCGGTTGGAGATTAACTCGCTGTGGGCGCACAATTGGGACGCGTAAGGCGATCCTGCGATACAGTCTCCAGTTTCACGCGTCCTTAGCGCTTCTTGAAACCGACCCGTAACCTTTTCCGCACGCAGCATGTATATGATATGTAAATGAACTAATTAGCTATTCCCCTCCGATACTGTGACGCGCGCTCCGATTATCTCCTTTGTAACCCGCTATTTTGCTGCGTCCTTAACCTGTTAGTTTACCGCCTACCCTCTACCTGGTGCTAGTGTGGTGTTCGAAAAGCTACGTACTGGACTGCACCATGGACAACCTCCATATATACTAACATTTGCAGCGTAAAGTTGTTATATATATATCTATATCCCCCCATCTCCACGTGGGCGGGCGGGTGGGCGCGCGTTTGATCCAGGCGGCGGCGGGAGCCGGCGGGCGGGTGGGTGCGCGTTTGATCCAGGCGGCGGCGGGAACCGGCGGGCGGGTGGGCGCGCGTTTGATCCAGGCGGCGGCGGGAGCCGGAGGGCGTGCATGCATCCAGGCGGAGGGAGCCGGCGGCGAAAGCGGCCTCCGGCAGCCCCCGCCGGCAGTGAATGAATGCACGCCTGTGTACGCCCGTGCGATTTCGGCGCTCAAGGCAGTGCATTAGCGAACGTCACATGCTGTGACGTCAAGCGTCGTGACGTTGAGCGCCGAAATCGCACGGGTGTACACAGGCGTGCATTCATTCACTGCCGGTGGGGGCTACCGGAGGCCGCTTTCGCCGCCGGCTCCCTCCGCCTGGATGAATGCACGCCCGCCGGCTCCCGCTGCCGCCTGGATCAAACTCACGCCCACCCTCCCGCCGGCTCTCGCCGCCGCCTGGATCAAACACGGGCACCCGCCTGCCGGCTCCTGCCGCCGCCGCCTGGATGAACGGGCGCCCACCCTCCCGCCACCGCCTCGATGCCCGCCCGCCCATGTGGAAATGGGGGATTCGGAAAGTGACAAGGTGTATATGTGTATATATATATAACACTTTATTCCCTTTTTGTTTTAATTTTCGCCCTGCGCCTTGCTTCGGGAGGGGGGGAACCATCCACTTCCTGGTACCAGCGCACCCAGGATACTGTATAGGCACTGTATTAAGCGCCTATACAGTAAAATGGGTTGCGTGGGCCTAACGCTTCGCAGACGCGGCTTGCATTTGCAAGTAATTTACATAGAGTATCGAGTGGTATGTGAAGAGAACTGTGCGTGCGGGGAACGAGGGTGCGCCCGGCACTGCCGCACTCTTTCTACCGCGGCCTTAGAGTATCGACCTGTAAGGAATGTAGAAAGAAGGCAAAATGATCACCGGCATGGTTAAAAGGGGAGGTGAAAGAAGCTATTTTAGCCAAAAGATCTTCATTCAAAAATTGGAAGAAGGATCCAACAGAAGAAAATAGGGTAAAGCATAAACATTGGCAAGTTAAATGTAAGACATTGATAAGCCAGAATAAGAGAGAATTTGAAAATAAGTTGGCCGTAGAGGCAAAAACTCACAGTAAAAGCTTTTTAAAATATATCCGAAGCAGAAAGCCTATGAGGAAGTCAGTTGGATCGTTAGATGATAAAGGGGTTAAATGGGCAATTAGAGAAGATAAGGCCATCGTGGAAAGATTAAATGATTTTTTTGCTTTAGTGTTTACTGTAGAGGATGTTGGAGACATACCCGTATAGGAGAAGGTTTTCATGGGTAATGATTCAGATGGACTTAACCAAATCACGGTGAACCTAGAAGATGTGGTAGGCTTGATTGACAAACTGAAGAGTAGTAAATCACCTGGATTGGATGGTATACACCCCAGGGTTCTGAAGGAACTAAAAAAATGAAATTTCAGACCTATTCGTAAAAATTTGTAACCTATCATTAAAATCATCCATTGTACCTGAAGATTGGAGGGTGGCTAATGTAACCCCAATATTTAAAAAGGGCTCCAGGGGCGATCCGGGAAACTACAGACCAGTTAGCCTGACTTCAATGCCAGGAAAAATAGTGGAAAATGTTTAAAATATCAAAATCACAGAATATATAGAAAGACATGGCTTTACCCAAGGCTCCTGCCTCACAAATCTGCTTCACTTTTTTGAAGGATTTAATGAATATGTAGATAAAGGTGAACTGGTAGATGTAGTATATTTGGATTTTCAGAAGGCGTTTGACAAAGTTCCTCATGAGAGGCTTCTAGGAAATGTAAAAAATCATGGGATAGGTGGCGATGTCCTTTCGTGGATTACAAACTGGCTAAAAGACAGGAAACAGAGAGTACGATTAAATGGACAATTTTTTCTCAGTGGAAGGGAGTGGGCTGTGGAGTGCCTCAGGGATCTGTATTGGGACCCATACTTTTCAATAAACTTATAAATGATCTGGAAAGAAATACGACAAGTGAGGTAATCAAATTTGCAGATATAAAATTGTTCAGAGTAGTTAAATCACAAGCAGATTGTGATAAATTGCAGGAAGACCTTCTGAGACTGGAAAATTGAGCATCTAAATGGTAGATGAAATTTAATGTGGATAAGTGCAAGGTGATGCATATAGGGAAAAATAACCCATGCTATAGTTACACAAGTTAGGTTCCATATTAGGAGATACCACCCAAGAAAGAGATCTAGGCGTCATAGTGGATAACACATTGAAATCATCGGTTCAGTGTGCTGCAGCAGTCAAAAAAGCAAACAGAATGTTGGGAATTATTAGAAAGGGAATGGTGAATAAAACAGAAAATGTCATAATGCCTCTGTATCACTCCATGGTGAGCCCGCACCGTGAATACCGTGTACAATTCAGGTCGCCGCATCTCAAAAAAGATATAATTGCGATGGAGAAGGTACAGAGAAGGACGACCAGAATGAAGAGCTCCCCTATGAGGAAAGACTAAAGAGGTTAGGACTTCTCAGCTTGGAGAAGAGACGGCTGAGGGAGGATATGATAGAGGTGTTTACAATCATGAGAGGTCTAGAACAGGTTAATGTGAATCAGTTATTTACTCTTTTGGAAAATAGAAATACTAGGGGGTACTCCATGAAGTTAGCATGTAGCACATTTAAAACTAATCGGAGAATGTTCTTTTTCACTCAACGTAGAATTAAGCTCTGGAATTTGTTGCTAGAGGATGTGGTTAGTGCAATTAGTGTAGCTGTGTTTAAAAAAGGATTGGATAAGTTCTTGGAGGAGAAGTCCATTACCTTCTGTTAATTAAGTTAACTTAGAAAATAGCCACTGCTATTACTAGCAACAGTAGCGTGGAATAGACTTAGTTTTTGGGTACTTGCCAGGTTTTTATGGCCTGGATTGGCCACAGTTGGAAACAGGATGCTGGGCTTGATGGACCCTTGGTCTGACCCAGTATGGCATGTTCTGAAGGGTCCCGGCTTGTCCAGGGTGGCCTGCGAAGCGGGAATCGTGGGACCAGCTTAACACTTTTTTTCATGGTACTTACAAGGAACAACAGTCTTCCCCTGGAGGGATGGCCATGGTGGAGGCAAGGAGGATCTGGGTAGGGTCTCTGATGTACCGGAGTGGTTCAGTGGTATCCTGAGTCAAAAAGGAGTGAGGGAGCATCTGCTAGGATGATTTTGGCTGCTGGCCTGTATCTGAGTTTGAAGTCAAAGCGGGTGAAGAAAAGTCTCCAACTTGCCTGCCGCAGGTTCAGATGCTGGGCCTGGTGGAGGTGCTCCAAGTTTTAAGGGCCAGTATAGATGACTATACGATGCTGTGCCCCCTTCAACTACTGATGCCATTCCTCTAGCGTGAGTTTGATTGCCAGTAATTCCTTGTCACCAATTCTATAATTATGCTCTGATGTCGAAAACTTCTTAGAGACGAAGGATTCGAGATGGCGACAAATGGAAAACAGCTTTTAACACCAGAAATGGTCATCAGTATCTGGTCATGCCGTTTGGATTGTGCAATACACTAGCCATGTTCTAAAACATGATGAAAGATCTTCAGGGATGTCCTCTATAAGTGTGTAGTCATTTACTTGATCGACAAATTAGTTTTCTCTAAGGACCTGGTTACCCACCGCCGAGACTGTCCCGGCTACTCCAACATCTCTGACAACTATGTCAAACTTGAAAAACCCTTATTTGTAAAAGAGAGCCTCCCATTTCTGGGTTACATAGTCTCCCAGCAGGGTTTTCACATGGATCCTGACAAACTCAAATGCATTCAAGATTGACCTCAGCCTAGTGGTTTACGAGTCATAAGAACATGCCATACTGGGTCAGACCAAGGGTCCATCAAGCCCAGCATCCTGTTTCCAACAGTGGCCAATCCAGGCCATAAGAAGCTGGCAAGTACCCAAAAACTAAGTCTATTCCACGCTACTGTTGCTAGTAATAGCAGTGGCTATTTTCTAAGTCAACTTTAGCAGGTAATGGACTTCTCCTCCAAGAACTTCTCCAAACCTTTTTTAAATCCAGCTACACTAACTGTACTAACCACATCCTCTGGCAACAAATTCCAGAGTTTAATTGTGCATTGAGTGAAAAAGAACTTTCTCCGATTAGTTTTAAATGTGCAACATGCTAACTTCATGGAGTGCCCCCTAGTCTGAAAGACTAAATAACCGATTCACATCTACCCGTTCTAGTCCTCTCATGATTTTAAACACCTCTATCATATCCCCCCTCAGCCG
Organism: Rhinatrema bivittatum; assembly: GCF_901001135.1. Taxonomy (NCBI): domain Eukaryota; kingdom Metazoa; phylum Chordata; class Amphibia; order Gymnophiona; family Rhinatrematidae; genus Rhinatrema; species Rhinatrema bivittatum. The sequence continues at coordinate 4,901,511 of NC_042615.1, forward strand.
TCTCTTCTCCAAGCTGAAAAGTCCTAACCTCTTTAGCCTTTCCTCATAGGGGAGCTGTTCCATTCCCCTTATTTTGGTCGCGCTTCTCTGTACCTTCTCCATCGCAATTATATCTTTTTTGAGATGTGGCGACCAGAATTGTACACAGTCATCAAGGTGGGGTTTCACCATGGAGCGATACAGAGGCATTATGACATTTTCCGTTTTATTCACCATTTTCTTCCTAATAATTCCCAACATTCTGTTTGCTTTTTTGACCAGGGGGCACTCCATGAAGTTAGCATGTAGCACTAATCGGAGAAAGTTCTTTTTCACTCAACGCACAATTAAACTCTGGAATTTGTTGCCAGAGGATGTGGTTAGTACAGTTAGTGTAGATGGATTTAAAAAAGGTTTGGAGAAGTTCTTGGAGGAGAAGTCCATTACCTGCTATTAGTTAAGTTGACTTAGAAAATTGCCACTGCTATTATTAGCGTCATTAGCATGGATAGTTTTTGGGTACTTGCCAGGTTCTTATAGCCTTGATTAGCCACTGTTGGAAACAGGATGCTGGGCTTGATGGACTCTTGATCTGACCCAGTATGGCATGTTCTTATGTCTTTATGTTCTTATACCAGCCCACTTACTTACTCCTGTAGGCTACATCCCAAATAACAATGCACCTCAGCAGTGCAAGAACGAGGATCTTCAAAGGATCTGCCCCTACCACCATGTATCAGACTCGCTCCAGGTCTCCTCTCAGAAAACCTGGCTCTTCGGCTCTAGCCAGTAACACAGCCCTCTATGTACCCTCATTATCCAGCACGTAGAATGGCAAGGGGATTTCTCCCATATGGTGCGGTTCAGCCTCTCTATTTTATTTTGTGGATTTGCCAGTTTGGGTCATGTAGATAGTGAAGCAGCAGGGCAGAATACTTTTCCTGACTGTCCTACCCTCCATGACCCTGGTCCTGCTATTTCTTAATTAGAGCTGGCATTAATAAAGCTTCACATAAGAAAGTCACACCACTCACTGGCTTAACCGAACTCCCAACTATTTCTTTCTGGATTTTCCCAGCATCTTAGCAGGGGGTAAAGCAGTTCATATTGAATCCCCAGAGTTCATGGGATTCACAGTCACAGGACAAAATACACTGTTGTGCCCGTCTGCGACCTCTCATGCTCACCTCTTTTTTTTTTTTTTTTTTTTTCCCTGCACTGTCAATCATGGGAAGAATGGCGGCCTCCGACAACCAACGTCAACCTCTCTGGCGTCCCTGGGATGGCCTGGGCACTGCCGACCGCCATCTTACTTCTGGAATCACCTAGGCGCGTGCGCACGCAAGGTTCTCCTTTTTGTATACGTCATGGCGGGAACCTCGGAGGCATCCCCTCCCGATGACGTCAACTCGCTGACCAGCCCATTGCTAATACGAGTTAGCAAGGAGTTCTCTCATTGCTGAATCCGCTCCATTCTTTGATCTCCTGTTCTAGTTTCTCCTCGTGGCATTCAGACACTCTGGGTAACCGCTCCATGGGGGCCCTTCCGTGTCTTGGCTATCTGCTCCTTGGAAGGCCTTCCTGCCTTGGATTTCGCCTGACCCGCTCCTCAGGTCTCTCTCCTGGACTTCCTTGTGTGAGTACCTTCTTCAGTTTCCTACGATACCAACACTGCTGAAGTCTCCATGGTGTACCCTGGGCCTTGGGCCACTACTGTTCTTCAGAATTATCACTTCTACATATCCTGAGCTGCAGGGTATTGCCGCATCTACTACAAGATACTCTGCTTGGTTCCTGTGTCTCAAGACCTCATCTACCTCATCACCTACAGTACAATCATCCTCTGCGTACCCCGCGCTGTGGGCCACTACCGGATCTGCACTTCTGAGGTATCTCAACCAGCCTGCAGGAACCTCCTGGTGTGCCCCGCGCTGCGGGCCACTACTGGACCTTCTCATCTGCAGTACCACCCTGGGTATATCTTAGTGCTCAAGAACTGTGTTTATTGGCATTTGTCGCTCCGTGGGTTATGTCTAATCTTTTCTCTCTAATAAAGTGTCTCTCACAGCTGTGTCCCACATGGCTGAGACCACGCCCACTGATGGTGAGGCTCACGGGGCTCCTCCCTGTGGGCAGAGACATCTCATCTCATCCCATGGACCACAATTTCCTACAAAACAATAACATACACTTCCTATGAAAAACGATCTGGCACTGGAATAGCACTCCCAGTCCACCCCTTTCCATACACCACATTCCATGCCCTCTCTCTTTCTTCCTGGGGGTCAGGGAGCTCATGTCCAGCACCATGAGCTACTCACAACCTCTCCACTTCAGTCACTTCTCTCCCATCATCCTGGCTCTCTCTCCGGCAATGTTCAGGTTTCCCTGGTTTCCTCCACACTCTGGTCCTCCTGAGGGCTCTCTTCTTTATAGGTCACCCTTTCATCTCCTTCTCCAGGCCTTTTTCCCTTAGTGGAAAGGAATAGTCTCTTCTCCAAAACCTCATTTCTGCCAGTTCCTCAGGGGTAGCAGTCACCTATTCTCTAACACCTTATTCATTCCAGTTCTTAAGGAATAGGAGTTGCCTATCCTCCAACACCTTATTCCTGCCTATTCCTCAGGGGTAGGAATCACCTATCCTCCAACACCTCATTCCTGCTGGTTCTTCAGGGTTAGCAGTTGTCTATTCTTCAAGACCTCATTGCTATTTGTTCCTCAGGGGTAGCAGTCACCTATTCTCCAATACCTTATTCATGCCAATTCCTCAGGAGAAGGTGTCACCTATCCTCCAACACCTCATTCCTGAGGAGTAGGAATCGCCTGTTCTCTAGAACCTCATTCCTGCCAGTTCCTCAGGGGTAGGAGTTGCCTGTCCTTCAACACCTCATTCCTGCCAGTTCCTGAGTTTCCTGCTCTATAATCCTTAATCTCAGGCCTTTTCCCTTGGTGGGGGGGAAAGGCCCTGAAGGGCCCACTTTACACTGGAGAGGTCCCCAGGCTCCTCCTGCCCATGAGATGGGTACTCCAAGACAATACATCCTAGAGTCCCTCCCTCCCCAAACAGGCTAGAAAGGATAACTCCCGCAAATGTGAGCCAGAATTTATACCTTCCCGGGACACTTCCCATTACTCTTAAGAGGAGAACCTCTTTACTTCAGAGGCATTAACTGATTTCTCTGATACATCCGTCCAGGGCACACTTAGCAGGACTGCAAGGTCACACATGTAAAGATTTTGGGCCCGATATTCATTGCTGGCCAGGTAAGTAACTTTCTGCTTGATTCCCTAAGGCTTTTGTCCCATTCTGTGTCTATGGGAAAATACCTTGATGAACCAGGCCCTTACCCGGATATGACTTATCCAGCTAAGTTACAAGGGATATTCTGAAGCTCAGTTATGCCGCTGAATATCTGCGGGCAAGGTGCTACTTAGCCGATAAGTAAGTTAGCTGTATGGCTGACCTAACTTATCCGATTAAGTCAACTAGACAAGAAGATATATCTCTACTTATCCGGTTAAGTTAAGCAGATAAGTAGTGCCCCCCCCAGATCCGCCTACTGCCTGCCCACAAAATGGTTGGCTAAAAGATAGCTGGATAAACCCTACTTATCCGGCTATCGAGCGCTGAATGTGCTTTCAGTATTGGGCCCTTTATGTGAGAGAGTGTGTTGGGGGGGGTGATCTGGTGCAGGAGATCTCCAGGAGCTTTTTCCGTGCTTCCTGGGCCTGGATTATGTTTCTCCTTGTGCCTTCGCTCTCCCTTGGCCCTGGCGCCAGTGTAATGTGATTGGCATTGCCAGAATGTGCTTATATAACATCTGGGCCTGTAGCCTCTTGTGGAGAAGATGTGCTGGAGCTGTTACTTTGCTTCCTGGGCCGGGAACTCTGTTTTCTCCTTGTGTCTTCGCTCTCCCTTGGCTCTGCCGCCAGTGAGATGTCAACAGGTGATGCCAAAATGTGCCCCCAGTCTAATCGAACTATGGGCAGGGGGTGGGGTGGAAGGAGGACAGGACCTATGGGCCTGTGCCCCTACAACGCCCCTGCCTGGCTTTTCACCATGGACGTTACACCAGTCCTAAGAGAGAGGCTTGTGTACAGCTTTGCATCTGCTTTCTCTCTGCTCGCTTTCTCCAGCTAACGCTACCTGCAAACTTCTGAAAATGGAAAAGTTGGGGCATACTTGGAAACCCCTCCCTAACCTCAGGCCCAAGGACTCGTCCTTTCCCTGCAGGGAGAATTTCATGCCTCGTGGCGCTGTTCCTAATCTTACCCTTCACTTTTAGTGACCACAACTCAGCTTTTTAAATATGTTATCAGTTTCATTATTTTTTATTTTGTATGTATCACTGTGTTCATCGCCTAGACCTTCTTTGCGATAGGCAGTTCATAAATGTAATAAAAATGTAAATGTAGTAAAACACTGATTTACCTGATGAAATGGTTTGGATTATTCCATTTCCACCCCAGGGATCTATATCCTAACTCCATGAAGACACCTACATTTCCTTTAAGGCTCTCATAGTAGTCATCTATATATATATATATATATATATATATATATATATATATATATATATATATATATATATATATATACAACTATAGGAGGGTCAGCTAGTAACGTGAGATGAGGCGTTGGTGGTGCTCTAGGGTTTGGGGGCCAGTTTTACATGCACAGTGAGACGTATGAACAGCACAGTGCACATCACTGGAGATTTGATGTGATTTTCAGTGAATACAGTCGCAGAAAGATGAGATTTCTACAATGTTCTCTCTCCCTGGCCTGAAAGTACCTTGATAGAGAGTCCAAGCTATCTCACTCAGAATCACATCAAATCTTCAGTGATGTGTACTGCGCCATTCGTACTTCTCTCCAAAACCTATACCACCCCTAAAATCTCCCCTTGAGTGAGGCATGGGATCAATATTCAACACTGGCCGGTTAAGTAACTTAGCTGCTTAGAACTGAAATATTTCTTCACTGAGAGGGTGGTGGATGCCTGGAATGCCCTTCCAGAGGAGGTGGTGAAGACAAAAACAGTCAACAAATTTAAAGGGGCATGGGATGATCGCTGTGGATCCCTAAAGGCTAGAGGACGGAAATGAAGAAGAGGATGCATGGGGGTCACTGCACTGAGCGGTAGCTGCTACCCCTAACAGAAGGCATGGGGGTTCCTACCCTCAATAGCCTTGATGCTTTTGATGCACCTGGAACATTGCTCCCTACTTCGATGGTGGGAGAGGAGGGGAATTGGATACAGGCAACCACTAACTTGGGCCCAGACTTTTACTTCTGGAGTACTGACATGCAGAAATAAGGAAAATGCATAGGATGACATCTACAGCCAAGTCCCAAAGCAAAGAAGTTTAAACAGCATTGTCTGAATTATCAAGAAGACTCCTCACCCAGTAAAAAATGTTTCTAGCAGTAATTTATGGGCTTGACAGTTGTTTGGTTTTGATTGATTGTAAATATTACTAGCCTTATCACAAGGCTTGGGGGTAACTGCATGGAATGGCAGTCACCACCATAAGAAACTTGCTGGGCAGACTGGATAGGCCAACTGGTCCTTTTCTGCCGTCATTACTGTTACTATGTTATGTAAGTTACGATGTATATTCAGCGGCACAGCTATGCTCTGAATATACGCATATAACTGAGCACTTAGCCAGATAAGTCTAACCGGCTAAGGTTCGATCTGCTCTGACACATCTAGCTAAGCCATACAACTTATGCAGCTATGTCCGAATATCAGAGGTTAGCTGCAAATGTACGGCAAACTCGCTCCGCCCCAATCTATCCACTGTCCGCCCGCTAGTTATGCAGCTAACTTTTTAGCTGTATAAAGGACTTATGCGCTAAGCGGTGGCTGCTGAGATTGGGTGCATATTCAGCGGCCACTACTTAAGCCACATAGGTCCCACTTATCTGACTAAATAGAGTTGAATGTGCTTTGAATATTGACCTCCTATGTTTCTAACCCAGGGGTCTAGATGCTCAGCTCCTTGGTTAGGTGGTTAGGCACTTGCATTTCTAAACTGAGATCTAGAGGAATAACTACATGGTTAGGCATCTCTGTTTCTAACCCAAAGATCTAGATGAATAACGCTGTGGTTAGGCATCTCTGTTTCTAACCCAGGGATCTAGATGAATTAACGCTGCGGTTAGGCATCTCTGTTTCTAACCCAAAGATCTAGAGGAATAACGCTGTGGTTAGGCATCTCTGTTTCTAACCCAGGGATCTAAATGAATAACGTTGTGGTTAGGCATCTCTGTTTCTAACCCAAGGATCTAGAGGAATAACGCTGTGGTTAGGCATCTCTGTTTCTAACCCAGGGATCTAGATGAATAACGCTGTGGTTAGGCATCTCTGTTTCTAACCCAGGGATCTAGATGAATTAACGCTGCGGTTAGGCATCTCTGTTTCTAACCCAAGGATCTAGATGAATAACGCTGTGGTTAGGCATCTCTGTTTCTAACCCAAGGATCTAGAGGAATAACTACATGGTTAGGCATCTCTGTTTCTAACCCAGGGATCTAAATGAATAACGCTGTGGTTAGGCATCTCTGTTTCTAACCCAGGGATCTAGATGAATAACGCTGTGGTTAGGCATCTCTGTTTCTAACCCAGGGATCTAGATGAATAACGCTGTGGTTAGGCATCTCTGTTTCTAACCCAAAGATCTAGATGAATTAACGCTGCGGTTAGGCATCTCTGTTTCTAACCCAAAGATCTAGATGAATAACGCTGTGGTTAGGCATCTCTGTTTCTAACCCAGGGATCTAAATGAATAACGTTGTGGTTAGGCATCTCTGTTTCTAACCCAGGGATCTAGATGAATAACGTTGTGGTTAGGCATCTCTGTTTCTAACCCAGGGATCTAGATGAATAACGCTGTGGTTAGGCATCTCTGTTTCTAACCCAAGGATCTAGAGGAATAACGCTGTGGTTAGGCATCTCTGTTTCTAACCCAAGGATCTAGAGGAATAACGCTGTGGTTAGGCATCTCTGTTTCTAACCCAAGGATCTAGATGAATAATGCTGTGGTTAGGCATCTCTGTTTCTAACCCAAGGATCTAGAGGAATAACGCTGTGGTTAGGCATCTCTGTTTCTAACCCAAGGATCTAGAGGAATAACGCTGTGGTTAGGCATCTCTGTTTCTAACCCAAGGATCTAGATGAATAACGCTGGGGTTAGGCATCTCTGTTTCTAACCCAGGGATCTAGATGAATAATGCTGTGGTTAGGCATCTCTATTTCTAACCCAAGGATCTAGATGAATAACGCTGTGGTTAGGCATCTCTGTTTCTAACCCAAGGATCTAGATGAATAACGCTGTGGTTAGGCATCTCTGTTTCTAACCCAGGGATCTAGGTGAATAACGCTGTGGTTAGGCATCTCTGTTTGTAATCCAGGGATCTAGATGAATAACTCCGTGGTTATTTGTGACTTGCAACAAAAGCCCTTGTAACTTTATCCCACAAGGGAAAATTACATCACCTACTAACAAAATCCTACTGTGGCAAAAATGATTACTGTTGATAAAAATATGTTTGTTAGACTGTCAGAGCAAGACCCCAAGATCACAGTGACCTGAGTCTGTTAATAGGTTCGTAAGGTCCCTTTTTTTTGAGTTTTTATATTCTTCAAATAGTGCGCTTGTGTTCATGCGTGCAAATCAAAAGTGTTGTAGATAAAATCCATATAAGTAAACTTAGCTGCATCTATATGGCTGCTGTTTGCTCCCACGAAGACCCCGGCAAAGTCCGCTGACATGTACAAGTGCAACCACTGATTAATCTTATAAGGCTCCAACACAGTGCTGTGTTTGATTAACATCTGCGTCAGGGGGTCGACATCATATTCCTGGGATTCCCCAGAAATCCTTCTTCTGCTAATGATCCCGGCTCTTTTGGAGGTAACAGGTGGGTAGGAGGGTATCAGCCAGGGTGGGGGAGGGGGATGGCTAGGGGGATGCAGGGGAAGGAAGGGGGAGAGGGGAGGCCCGGGACCATCGAATGAGATCATCTTATGAGAGCTGTAAAATGGCCAAATTGTTAAGGTTTTCGCCAGCTTGTGGGGACAGCCAAGGGGGTAGGGGTAGATACATGTGGTGGTAGGGGGGGGGGGGGGGGGAGTAGGCATATGGCCAGGAGGGCTGAGACCTTTTTTTCCCCTAAGCAGCGAGATAGCCAGTCAAACGAGGCCAGTAAGGGTTAAAGTTATCCAGCTACATGTAGCCAGACAACTCTAAACAAGTATATTCAACGGGACATTTATCTCGCTGACTATAGTGGCTAAATTATCTGGGTACCTGTGACCGGATAACTTGTCCTGTAAACGGCCTGCTGACTACTGGCGTCTAGGTGCCTAATTCCTTGGTTAGAGGTCTCCGTTGCTAATCCAGGGATCTAGGTGTCTAACTCAGTGTTTAGCTCCCTGGGGATTTAGATTCCTAGCTCAGTAGCTGGACACCTGCATCCCTTTCAGAACTGACCTCCTGGTGGACTAAGGAAGACCTCCCCCCCCCCCCCACCCCCCACAAAAGGTTCACAAGAAACGGGAAGATTGTCTTGCATCTGCCATTTCATATTAGCTGGCAAGATGTTATCTATTGCTTCATTTTAATATTACTACCATGATTTTTGGGCAAATGTGAGATTTTTGCAGAGAAGCGAAATTTCTTAGGACTGCTTCAAATGTAGCCCCACAGATCCTTCCTAAAACCTGAGTGGAGGAGATGAATCCCAAGCCATGACATGATAAATGGCTTTCATTGAACAGAGCAGGGATCCCTCTGCTCTAAATCCCTGCAGCAGTTCCTGGCACGCAAGCGAGCTGGAGGGATGCAAAGCCCTGGGAGCCGAGGGATCAGTAAGCAGGGGGCAGAGATGATGGATGATCCCTGCACCTGGCAGAAGGCAGCAGGACTACAGAGAAATGCAGTCTCAATAACTCACTCAGCTTGATTAAATTAAAAGATTACGACAACTCCTCTTCCTCCCAATGTTTTATCTCACGCCGGGAAAGAAACAAAGGATTGAAGGACTTGGAAGAAGATCCGACTTAGCCACTGTCATTAGGAGTGATGCTGTGCTGACAGAGGATAAACACCTGCACTCACAATGCTCCGACACATGAAATCTGTAAGTACAGCACGGACAGCCGGAGAGACCTCCATCAGCAGCCTGAGACACCCAGAGTATGGATACAACACGGGCAGCTTCACTGAGAGACATCCATCAGCAGCCTGAGACACCCAGATTATGGATACCACACGGGCAGCTTCACTGAGAGACATCCATCAGCAGCCTGAGACACCCAGAGTATGGATACAATACGGGCAGCTACACTGAGACATCCAACAGCAGCCTGAGACACCCAAAGAATGGATACAACATGGGCAGCTACACTGAGACATCCAACAGCAGCCTGAGACACCCAAAGAATGGATACAACACTGGCAGCTACACTGAGAGACATCTTGCAGAGTTTGAATACAGGATGGACAGCTGGAGACATACCTCCAACAGCAGCTTGAGACATCCAGAGATAGAAACACAGACAACTGAAAGAGACCTCCAAAAGCAGCCTGAGACACCCGGATTATGGATACAACACGGTTTGCTGGAGAGAGAGACTGCCAACAGCAGCCTGAGACACCCAGAGTATGGACACCACATGGACAGCTGCAGAGAGAGAGAGTTCCAATAGCAACCTGAGACACACAGAGTATGGAAACAGAGAGAGCTGAGAGAGACCTCCAACAGCAGCCTGAGAAATCCAGAGTATGGTAACCCAGACAGCTGAGAGAGACCTCCAACAGCAGCCTGAGACACCCAGAGTACAGATACAACATGGATAGCTGGTGAGAGACTGCCAATAGCAGCCTGAGACAACTAGAGAATGGATACAATATGGAGAGCTGGAGAGAGAGAGAGAGAGACCTCCAACAGCAGCCTGAGACACCTAGTGTATAAATACGGGACAGACAACTGAAGTGAGACATGCAGTGGCACCCTGACTTAAAATATGAATACAGGTTGGCCAGTTAAAGTGAGATCTCAAGCAGCACCCTGAGACACTCAAAATATGAATACAGCATGGACAGCTGAAGCGAGACCTTCAGTGGCATCCTGAGACACTCAAAATACGAATAAAACCCAAACAGAAGCGAGACCTGCAGTCTCACCTTGACTTAAAATATGAATACAGCATGGACAGCTGAAGTGAGACCTGCAGTGGTATCCTGAGACACTCAAAATATGAATACAGCATGGATAGCTGAAGTGAGACCTTCAGTGGCATCCTGAGACACTCAAAATATGAATTCAGCCCAAACAGAAGCGAGACCTACAGTGGCACCCTGATTTAAAATATGAATACAGCATGGACAGCTGAAGCGAGATCGATGGGTGAGATTTCTTTTAAAAGAGCAGTTGGAAGAGCTCATAAAAGAGATGAACATTTATTTAAAGAAAAAGTCTTTAACAAAAGGAAAAGATTTTGTAATAAAAGCAAGAGAGAATTAAAAGTCAAATTCATAGTTTTAGTAGCCCAGGTCCATCAGATAGAAGGGATGGAGGGTACACTCCTATGACAGCCATCATGAACAGTGAGTGCTGGACCCTGTGCATGACTTTACCGAGACATCCGTGACTTAGCCATGACTGAGTGTGGGAGGGAGAAGACACAAGACAGTATACAGTGTGTGCTCCAAGCATAAATTCGCCTAAACTCAGCCAGAAAAAATGTAGGCATTCAGTGGTTACTGAAAATCCCCTCCCCCCATAGCTTTTCTCTGAGCTGGGAGCAGGGCTCGTGATTCTGAGACATTCCCGCCCTCCTCTAAGCTGGGGAAGGAACTCTTAAATCCCTCTTGCCAGGGCTCTGGTACCCTCCTTCCCCGTGCATGGTCTTCCTGCATCAGGTGAGATTTGCGTCTTCAGCTTCAGGAGTGAAGGAAGAGGTCCTCCTTTATCTCTACGCATCCATGGGAACCAACATGGCAACCGCACCACTTTCATCATAGAAATAGTTCACTGCACAAGCAGCTCATTTCCCTGGACGTACACCCCGAGAAGCAGCACCTGCAGGTAAAGCTTCACTAAAACCCAGTGATGGGATATCAGGCAGTTTAATGTTCTCCCCCATATAAGATATGAAGGGAACCACAGGCGTTTTGGGCTGCTTAGTCTGGATGGGTTTTTCCAGGAATCCTAGAAAGCAGATTTACTGTCCAGTATCGAAGGACTTTTCCAATACAACACCACTGAGTAGCAGAAGGCCCCCGCAAGATGGGAGAGAAGATTATCCTTAACTGGAAGGCCAACAAGGACCCAAAGGTCCTCCCTCTTATTGCCTCAATCTCACAGCAGGTGACAGGACTTGTGAAGGAAGGAGCCAGGTTCAACATATCCTCTCCAGCAGGATGAGATTTTATACCAGCTATAGAGCAGTTTCCAGGAGCTCTCCTTGCTCTACACCAAATATCCCTCTCCTCTTACAACAGTACGAGTGCCTTGTACCTCTCTCTCTCCCAAGGTTAAAATGTGCCATGAGTGGAAAAGTACAGACCTTGCAAAGTACAGTGCATGAGCTTAGCTTTAATGAAATAAGATCCAAGAAAGTGGCCTTAGCGTCACTGTTCCCCATCCCTCCCTTGGCTGCATGTGCAGGAGATACAGAGTAAAGTAACACCACCTTGATGACCTCACGTGTCCATTGTCACAACCCATGTTTAACAAGGACAATCATTCCTAGAAGAAGAGGTCATACTCACCGGGTTGAGTATGAGTGTAAAGAAGAGCTCCCCTCCTCGGATACTTTTGTCTAGCTCCTCTGGCCCTCCAGGATACTCCTTGTAGAAGATGGTGTGAGTAAAAAGGCCACATGTTTGCCGAGGAAGGACCTGAATAAAAACATTATGCAGGTCATGAGAAACACAGTCCTCTTCTGGAACTAACATACTGAGTGACTAACTGACTTCCTTGTTGCTGCTATGGACAAATATCAGAGCATCTCAAGATGTGTGACCACATGAAACTTGGAAGTGACCATTTACAATCTGTATTACAGTGATTTTAAATGTTATATATGGTCACGTCTGTAAACAGTGAGGAACATTTACCGGAGTAGCTGCCTAGTAGTTTCAGGAGCAACCTGAGAACTATGGAAGCCAGGTTTATAGAAACATAGAAACATAGAAATGACGGCAGAAGAAGACCAAATGGCCCATCTAGTCTGCCCAGCAAGCTTCACACATTTTTTCTCTCATACTTATCTGTTTCTCTTAGCTCTTGGTTCTATTTCCCTTCCACCCCCACCTTTAATGTAGAGAGCAGTGATGGAGCTGCATCCAAGTGAAATATCTAGCTTGCTTCGTTAGGGGTAGCAGCCGCCGCAATAAGCAAGCTGCACCCATGCCTATTTGCCCCACCCAGACTATGTTATTAGCCCTTATTGGTTGTTTTTCTTCTCCCCTGCCGTTGAAGCAGGGAGCTATGCTGGATATGCGTGACGTATAAGTCTTCTCCCATGCCGTTGAAGCAGAGAGCCATGCTGGATGTGCATCGAAAGTGAAGTATCAGGCACATTTGGTTTGGGGTAGTAACCGCCGTAACAAGCCAGCTACTCCCCTCTTTGTGAGTGTGAATCCTTTTTTCCACATTTCCTCTTGCTGTTGAAGCTTAGAGCGATGTTGGAGTCACCGTAAGCCTGTGTATGTTTATTTAATAAGGGTATTGACTCCAGGCAGTAGCCATCATTCTGGCGAGTCACCCACTCTTCATTGGCAGCCTCTTGACTTTATGGATCCACAGTGTTTATCCCACGCCCCTTTGAAGTCCTTTCAAATCCTGATGACATGCACTTCACCCTCTTGCCTCACCTATAAACTTAGTGACTTTCCAAAGATGACACACTATCTCCCTGTTTCATGTCTCACTTCAGATTTGCCACAGGTTCTGCATCATCTTGGGGAAGTCACTATTTGCTCGGCCCTCAGTTCTAATCCTACCTTTGCTATTGGTTCTCTATGTGATCCTGGACAAGCCACGTCCATTGACTTATAAGGTCTCCCTTTTCATTCTCCAAACCAATTAACATTCCAGGTTTCAGCACAGGAACTCAGACTTTGCATCTCCACTGCTGTATTTCTAGAAGGTATATGTGATCTAGGAAACCTTCTGTCATTAATGTTATAACGAGGAACATTCTTTAGGGGAATTCAGAGGCTTTTGTTGCATCTTGATATTTTTAGCACATTAGCTCTGCAGCTGATGATGGGTTTGGGGTTCTGGGCATGGGTTCAGGGTTCTTTTCATTCTAGGGAACCCATGTGTAACCCCATCCCGGGTTTGTCCCAAGAGGGAGGGATGCATACTCAATACGGAGGCTAAGTTCTGGATCTAGTGTAGTCCACCTTCACATCTTTTTGGAAAAAGGGTCTGCAGGCTTTGGAAAGCTCCAATGCAGAAACCTCCTTTGTTTATTTAAAAATTTGTAGACCACTTATAATTTCTAAGTGGTAAACATAAGAACATACATAATTAAGCATAAAACATCGACAGTAAAATGAGATAGTAACTGCTCTACTCTTAACAATCGATGCCGAAAAGGCATTCGACCTCGTACATTGGCCGTATTTATTTAATTTACTGAGACACATGCAATTCGGCCCCCAATTCATCCAATGGATCTACAAATTGTACAACTCTCCAATGGCTTGTCTTAAAGTGAATGGTGGATATTCGGCCCCATTTCAGGTACAGAGAGGTACTCGTCAAGGGTGCCCTCTGTCACCGCTACTATTTGCACTTTTTTTGGAACCATTTGCTATCAGTATTCATAATAACAGGAGGATCAAAGGCATGCATATTGGGGATTTCTCCTCGAAAATGGCTCTTTTCGCAGATATTTTGTTCTCTGTATCTGATGCGGACACGTCTCTACAGGAGATTGTAGCGGAAATTTCTAAATTTAGCTCTATCTTTGGTTTAAAATAAACTGGGATAAGTCGGAGATATTAAATTTATCTGTACCAGATGATCAGGCAGCTACTTTAAAAGTGACTTATGCATTTAAATGGCCGTCCAAAAAGATTAAATACCTGGGGATCTATCTGGGAAACTTAGAAGATATTTTCCACCTAAACTATACACCATTATTCACAAAGATTTATAAAGAACTGGAGGAGTGGGATAGATATCATTATCGTGGATGGGCAGAATTGCAGTACTAAAAATGAATATCCTTCCACGTATTATCTACCTATTCCAAACTCTCCCTATTTTGTTTCCATTAAAGGATCTACAGCGGTGGCAGAGTAGGTTTCTGAAATATATCTGGAAAGGCAGAAAACCCAGAGTATCCAGGAAAACTCTATATTTATCTAAAGGTCAGGGGGGCTTAGGCGTCCCTAACCTGATGTGGTACCACGCGGCGGCCCATTTATGAGCTATAGTTGACTGGCACAAGACACCCATAGATAAAGTTTGGGTGAACATGGAGCAAGCTATGGTGGGAAACATGCCTCTGCCAGCTCTTATATGGCAACCGCGAACTTCCTGGCAGACTCTTCATATGACTCCCTTACCATTACAAACTACACTTTGGAATTGGGATAGGTGGAGACGGAGACTATTAGGATCAAAGGTATATTCCCCACAAACATATCTGTTCCATAATAGGGCATTTTTGCCGGGGCTTCCTCCACAGGCCTTTGCTCATTGGAAAGTTAGACAGATTCATACTATTGCACAAGTGTGGGGGCCTCAGGGGATGTCTGCGTTTGAGGATTTAAGCACTAAATATGGCCTCCCTCCACAGGAATTATATCGATATTTACAACTACATCATTTCTTAATGTCCTTACCAGTTCGTAGCAACCTTCTTCAAGGGGTCACTTTTTTCTAAGGGTTGTGTAAGGGGGCAAATAAGGTATCAAAAATCATCTCCAAGATATATAGGTTTTTAAATTCGGATCTGCCAGATAAACCCCAATTTATTAAGTCCTGGGAAAAAGATCTGGGGCTGGCAGGGGATATGGAAACATGGCAGGAAGTATACAAGAATATCGGAAAGGGTCTGATGGCTGCTTCATTAACCGAAAACTGCTATAAACTGGTTTATCGCTGGCACTATAGCCTTCAACAATTGCGTAGTTTCTATCCTGGTACATCTGGGAAATGTTGGAAACAATGCCAACAGGAAGGTTCTTACATACACACGTGGTGGACTTGCCCTCATATACAACAGTTTTGGCAGCAGATCTTCCATTGGATTTCGGAGATGTGCTCTACCAATGTGACATATACCGCCAGTCAAGTCTTACTTAATGTATCCGAGTCCTTAATATCCCTTCCATGGACGACCATGGAGTATCATATTTTTGCTGCTGCGCGCTGTGTGTTAGCTCAATATTGGGGCACGTCCACTATTCCCAAGTTGTCAATGGTGCAAGACAAAGTTTCCCTAATTTATAGATTAAGTAAAATAACTGCATTCAAAAATAAGAAGGTGCGTGCCTTTACAACCAAGTGGGAACCGTATGTTAAGTGGAGAGCGCCGGGAGGGGGGTCTAAGAGCCTGCGCGCAATGTTACCCATTTAATCTTTGCATACAAGGGACTGAAATTTATAGAGTCACATCATTCGCAAATTGACTAAGGCAAGAGCCAATGCTTGTTATTTGATAAAGGTTCACAGCAAGGGTCGGCGTTGAACTGTATGTATATCGTGAAGATTATTTGTCCCTATGTACTTTTACTTACCATCCGTCTGAGCAGGGGAGGCGGTTGGGGGGTTGTGGGGATACTTATGAGAATGTGATGCATTTTCTATTGTAGAGCCAAGCGCTTTCAATGTATATGGTTATGAATCTTTAATTGGGGGTACACGGTTTTTTTTATGTTTGACTGTGATAAACGGTTTGGTTGCTTGATGTCTGTTTCATAGATGTATGCAATAATTATACCACTTATTCTATGGCAAAGTTGTACTGATTTACTGCATCACAATAAAAACACTTTAATTAAAAAAAAACAAAACAAAAAACATCGACAGTAGCACAAAAACATTAACATACAATTAAAAGTACAAAGCATGAAACATAAGTAGTAGCCCAATCAATAAAGAGAGGAGAGAGATGTAAACGTGACTTGCCCATATTCTGAGCTCAGTTCTGGCCTGCACAATGTTATAAAGCAATTTCGGAATCCTCTGTGTCACCCAGGAGCCCAGCGCGGGACCAGGGCTACGGCTTACCATGATGCTCTTGTGGATAAAGCCACGCCGGTAGCGTGCCGGCTTCAGATGTGGATACTCTTCCGTGCTGGTGACCCGGATCCCCCAGACCTTCTTCCATGCTTCATACAGCTGTATATGGACAGGGTAGACCCCAGAGTGATGGGGGGCCACTGCATACCCCATGTCAGTAGGAATGCCATGCTCCTGC
This sequence comes from Rhinatrema bivittatum, assembly GCF_901001135.1. Taxonomy (NCBI): domain Eukaryota; kingdom Metazoa; phylum Chordata; class Amphibia; order Gymnophiona; family Rhinatrematidae; genus Rhinatrema; species Rhinatrema bivittatum. The sequence goes on from NC_042615.1 coordinate 4,917,950, forward strand.
AATAAACAAGAAGAGCTCTCAAGGGCCAAGCAGCTGGCAGCAGTATACAGCAATGCATTGAAAGAGCAGCTGGGCAGCTCATGAGCTGGGAGGGGGGGGATGGCTTGGCAACACTGTGCAGGGGCTCTTCCTTCTCCCAGGAGGGGAGTTAGAGCCTCGCTGGTGCATTATGTCATTTGTGCAAGCATGCACTTTCAAGCTTTTCAACTGGTCAATGACATAAAATAGATGTGAGAAGTTATTTGTTGGTAGTGCAAAGCATTGTGAAGTGATAGCGCAGTCAGCACTCATACGTGATACAAGATAAGGAATTTCAAAGAGCTAGCCATGGTTAGTAGAAGAAGAATTTGATTTTATGTCTTGCTTTTTGTGGATGTGCGTGAGATTTTTTGCCTTCTTGATTATTTAGGCCTAACTCTTCCTGGCATGCAGTCTGCGTGGGTAATCAGAGAACATGATCACATATAGCTCTGGGGGTTTTTGTAGGTGCTTAGAAACATGCAGATGCTGAGTGTCCCTGGGGATTTAGTTTAAGTATTCTCTCCCTCACATTCTGCAGTTGTGTCTGGCTGCTGTGCACCAGTGATAATAGGATCACAAGGATAAATGGAAGGACAGCAGGACTCTATAGGGGTCCCTGAAATTTCTCAAGGACAGGAATCTTGTGTTGGAGGCAGAAGGGCAGAAGGGCGTCCTCCAGCATCCCCCCCTGTATCCCAGCCACATCACCTGACATTGGGGTGATGCAATAAAGTGCTCCTAGCCTAGCGCATGGATATATGCATGGTTGGGCGTGCATTTTGGACATGCTAGACAAGTGCCTGATGCAATAAGGAGATCAGTGTGTTCAAAACACATGCCCTAACAAATCTGTATCTGATAGCCCCCGTCAGATGTAAACTGCATGTAGATGAGGACATTAGATAATACTCCCTGATGCAGTAAAGCACTGGGCGCCCAATGTGCACTTTTTAATGTGGCAAATTTAACTCCAGCCTCGGAGGTGGAGTAACGTGAACTTGCAGTCAAGTGCCCAAGAACAAAATAAAAAACAGGTTCTCTGTGTTGTGATAAGTGCGTCCTCCACTTTACTATCGAGTGACACTTTAATTTACGGCTTGCCATGGAGAAAAATAATTGTATATTTTGACTTGGTTAAAAGAAACCCACTTTTCTTATCACCCCACAAGTTAGACGTCCATAGCAAGGGGTGCCTAATATTTTGCTGAGGTCGCTGAAGTGAATTATAACAAGAAAAGAATCGGGATGATAACAGAGGCTCGTATTGAGTGCCCGATGCAATAAACTATTGAGCACCACAGATGCACAATTCTCCTTTAGCACGCTCTTTTTAATGCTGCCTCTCATTTGAATGATGCATTGGGAGCCCAGGGGATGCAGCTGCGTTCATGTTAACACAACGGGCGCTCAATACTAGCACAAGCTTTTTTAGTGCGTGTTTTACTGCATTGGCCCCAAGCTGTGGGAGGGCTGGGTCTGCAAAGGCTTCTAGATATGTTGTACCCTGTCTTAGTGAGTGGTGTCTCCATCTTTCTCCCTGACTGTGCTGTTGGTTATATTCCTACGTACAGAAGCATGTGAACGTGTATATAATGTTTATTGCTCCCTCCCTCTCTCTTTCCTTGCATGGTACCATTACTACTACTAAATATTACTATAGTGCCACACGACATACGCAGAGCTAATCAGACACACAAAAATGACATTTCCAGCTCTGACTCATTTCTGCTTCACATTAAGTGTTTCTTCTGGAGACATGAAGGTCCTAAATAAGCAGATTGGGCCAGAACTGGTACCAGACAAGGAGAGCAAAGTCCATTGTCTTGCAGGAAGTGTGCATCATGAGCCTACTTTGGCTCGGGGTTTTTTCTCCAATCATCCATTTTAGGAAGGTGCCTGAGGTGCAAGGTCGGCACCCACAGGACCCTCCGGGAGGAGGAGATGTCCTGTTTCTCCATCTCCTGCCCTGAGGGGGCTCCTGGGAGATTTTCTTGCGATCCAAGGAAGATCTTGAGGGAGGAGACCCTCCTCCCTGTCTGCTGTGGGAGATTTCCTTACTGCCTGAGTCACTCCTGAAACCCTGCGGGAGAGCTGCTACAGCCCAGAAGAGTGGGTGACCTGTATGGCACTGCAGAGGAAGACCACCAGACTGCATGGCAGGGTGAAACGGGGAAGTGGAGGTCAGAATCTGCTCATGAGGAGCTCCTTTCTCAGGGACGTTTGAGCCTGTGCCGTGTGTGGCTACTTCTCTTCTTATGAAGCATATTATGGGCACTAACTACAATGAGCTCTAGGTAATGTGTTATTTACACTGAATATTTCTAACTATTTAAGCTTTCATCACCTTTACAAGTTCTGACTGCTGTACAAGAAGATTCCTCTTCAGCAGGCTCTTCCCATTGCTGCTAATCATTTCTATAGCGCTGCCAGAAGCACACAGTAACGCCATGCGTACCAACGGGGACCTAGCACAGCAGCACCTCGTAGCATGGGATTCTCCAGAGCTCACAGGACTGTTCTAGCACAGACCAAGATACATTATCAGCAGGGCACTTAACTGACAATGTACTCATGTAATTGATAATGTACAATCTACACACCTGGCAATGTATGCATGTAATTGATAATGTAAACACCTGACAATCTTGTAGTAGTTATTTTATTTTATTTATGTGATTGTCAAAATTATGTTTGTAGTTCCTTGTGAGCCACCTAGACACTTAGATTCAAGGCATATAAATTCCAAAATAAATAAATAAATATGACTGATAATGTGCACAGCTAACCATCAGTTTACACACCTGACAATGTACCCTTGTAACTTATAATGTACACCTCACAAAAGTAAAATAAAAAATAAAAGTAAATGTACACATTTGACAATGTGCACACATAACTGACAATCTATGCATGCATTAACTGACAGTGTACATGCCTGACAACATACATGTGCAACTGACATACAGATATCCATGTAACTGACATATATACATATATACAGTATCTATATGCATATAGCTGAAATGTACACACCTGATAATGTATGCACTTGATATATAGATGCACACCTGAGAATGTACACATGTTGGTGACCATGTATGTGTAGAGACCACATGGTCTCCACTAGATGAGCTGGTAGTACAGTTAGAGGGACAGAGCATTCCTTTCAGCAGCTCCCTCTGAGGTTGTCTGTGATGGTCTGATCTCCATCCAGAAGCAGAGTTTAAGCCCTTAGAAAGCATAGTCAGTTTGAGGAGTGAGGGTCTCTTTTTGGTTTCTCTCTCTGAGTGAGGGCTTAACTTGGCTTTTTTTGTAAAGGGCAGATCTCTCTCAGTGCACTCTCTGCCTCAGGATTGCCTCCCATTTTGGAGAATGGAATTTTTGTGTGGTGAGACCCTGGCCCTTTCTGGAGAGGTTTTGAAGAAGTTTACTTCGCCGGTTCACATATAAATTAAGTAAGTTGATATGTATTCTGAGATGTTTCAGGTATGACACATCCAGGTGGTGGTGTGGTAGTTATATTTCAGATTTGGAGAGTTGTAACGCATCTGTTTATTACATCTGTTCACAGAAGCGGGCCACTGAAAACAATTGTGCGTTCTTTTGACCGGTGTGTATTTAAAAGCAGGTTTCTGTTTTTGTTACAAAAGGTAACGGATTGATGTGAGATATCTTGTATCCATATGAGGTAGGTTTCCATCTCCTTTTTTGTCTATGAAGACTGACACAATTTGATAGTTTCAATCGTGTAAATTGAAATTGTAATTTTAATACTTTTAGTGAATGAACATGGACGTTAAACAGCTCTGCATATATTCAATCTTTGAGGAAGCCTTTTTGTAAGGTGAATATGGACATGAAAGTTCAACTACCTTGACAATAACTAGTCCCTGAGGAAGCCTAATTACAAGGTGAAACGAAGATATCTTTTGTTGGACTTATGTTGAGAGGACCCATGTTGAGAGGTAGCTCAATGAGCTTATGGTGAGAAGTAGTTAAACACCCAGATTATGTTGAGAAGTAGTTAAACACTCGGATTTAGGATCCATCTTTGGAATTTATTTAAATATTTAGACCTATGTAAAGAAATTTATGATCTGGATCCATTCTTTAGTTTTGGGAATGTGCAATTTTATTTCTTGGTAATAAATGATTGGTAATTTATGTACATTGTTAATTCATGTGCAAGTTGCTTTTAAATAAGTAATGGGGATGAATGATTGTATGAGTGTGCTAGTTTAGTTTTTAGAGTGTCTAGGTGAGTGTGTTATTTTGTTCAATAAATGTTTATACACATTGTGAATGTGTTATCTCTCTGTTGTGTGATTATATCCTTTTTGGAGAGGGACAGGCCCCAATTTGGGAGGCTAGGAGTGAGAAGATCTGTGTGCTCCTTTCCCAGGGACTCCTCACTTTAGATGAAGTCTTTTTATTAGGACTTTGCAAGTGTTTTTCTCTTGTGTTTGGTGAGGAGGGTTAGTACCATCCCTTCTCACACTGGAGTTGGCCTGTCATAGTCTGGTTCCTGTCATCATCAGACCTTTTCCCTCAAGAAGGTCCTTCTGAAGGAGTCCGGAAAGCAGAGAAAAGAAGGAAGATCTTTGGAGACCCACAACTGGATCTCCACCTTTGGGACACTGGATACAGGCTGGAGTGAAGAAGCCTGGACTTTTTGGACCTCAGGTAGGATTCTTCCCAGTCTATGGGGATCCCCTCACTAATACAATTTCCCTGCTCAATCCCAGGAGAGATAAATCACATCCCAGAAGTTTGAGATAAAGTAACAGAGAGAAATACAGTAACTAGTGTAACCCAGATGTAAATTGGACAGCTTATCTACTTGATTGGACATTTATTTATTCTGAGCACGCAATACTGTGACCTGTCTGGTCCCTGCAGCATCACTGAAAGGAGTTTAGTGACACACAAGTAAAAGGTACTTGGGCCTAGAAGGACATCCTTCCCCCCTCAGAAAGGACCCACACCTTGCGACTAGAAAAAGAGGCAGTGAAATCCACCAGGAAGGGGTTACATATACATGTAACTGGCATGCACATATGGACCTGACATTGTCCACGTGTACCTTGCAGTCTGCACAATCCCAAAGAATTGACAAACACAAAGCAGGTTCCTACATACACTGAGTTTGAAGATAGTCTTGTTGTGAGCTATAAGAATGCAATTCTTAAATGATAGCAAATGTACATGTGCTAGTGGTTTGTGATATTTTTAAATAATAATTTGTGGGTAGTTTCCAATCATACCCCTAAAATTCACCCTCACCCCCAGTCCCACAAGAGAATGCTGCTTTTCTATGTGGCCAAAAGTACAACATTATAAAAAAAAAAGCAAAATTTCTGCCAGCTAAAAGTCCACTTGGCCAGATATGCCTGATTTAGGCGAGTTAACTATATTTACTTCTGTAAAAGGCATCTAAGGACTCTAACCCTTTACACATGTCAGCTGAGGTCCATCAATGTACCCAATAACATTTAGTGACTTTCATATCACAGTCTCACAAATCTTTTCCAATAATGAATAATCCTACTCTAGCTACCACCACTCCAGTCATATGAGTCTTAATGAACCTTGGCAGTTCTCGCTTAACCACTTAAATATCATTTTTATTGAAAAAGATTTTTCAATTAGATACAGTACAAATATATATATCTGGCATAGATCAAACAAACAATTGTAAGCACAACAGGTGTATAATTAATGGAGCTTATCATACTGAAAATGCAACAAGGGCAGTCAAGCTCAACCCTGCACAACTCAATTACCCGTCAAATTATCACAAATAAAATCCTGATAGAATAAGCCAAGCTGTAATCATCAAAAGTTACATACCGTAACTGTCACTTGCATTATCCAATACAGGTTTGCAGAAACACACATCTCTGGCCAACAATTAATCATTATCATAAACAAAATTTCTTCAATAAACCTTCTCATAATTATCCTTCTATTTCTCAGAATGTACACATGTTTTTCCAACTATGCAACTGTATTAAGCTAATTATCCCATTGCTGTACTAAGGGAGGATCTTTGTTTTCCAGTTATGGACTTCTAGAAGAACAGGAAAAAAGGACCATAAATGTTGATAGAATCAAGGAATTAAAACCAAGCAACAAATCAATGTCAGGTTTACTAGAAAGGGATACCCCAATATGTCTGCTGATCTCAAAATCTATTGAAATGATGCATCAGTGGACCTGCCAGAACCTCTTGGAGCTTCCTTACTATGAGGTACCCCTACAGTTTTTTCCACTTTCAATTGTGCTTGCTCCACACAATCCCTCTCTCATGTAAATGGTGTGGCCTTTACCCCAAAGTAAGTTTGAAAATGGCAAATGAAATTTAATGTGGACAAGTGCAAAGTGATGCACTTAGGGAAGAGAAACCCAAATTATAGCTTCACAAATGCAAGGATCCACTGTAGGAGACACCACTCAAGAAAAGGATCTAGGTGTCATCATTGAAAATACATTGAAATCTTCTGCTCAGTGTGCAGCAGCAGCCAAGAAAGCAAATAGAATGCTCTGGATTATAAGGAAAGGAATGGAGAATAAAACAGAGAATATCATAATGCCCCTGTATCACTCCATAGAGAAACCATACAATGAGCATTGTGTGCAGCAGCAGCCAAGAAAGCAAATAGAATGCTCTGGATTATAAGGAAAGGAATGGAGAATAAAACAGAGAATATCCTAATGCCTCTGTATCACTCCATGGTGCATCCTCATCTTGTGTTCATATATCATACACAAACAGAATGCTGGGGATTATTAGGAAAGGAGTGGAGAATAAAACAGAGAATATCATAATGCCTCTGTATCACTCCATGGTGCATCCTCATCTTGTGTTCATATATCATACACAAACAGAATGCTGGGGATTATTAGGAAAGGAATGGAGAATAAAACAGAGAATATCATAATGCCTCTGTATCACTCCATGGTGCGACCTCATCTTGTGTTCATATATCATACACAAACAGAATGCTGGGGATTATTAGGAAAGGAATGGAGAATAAAACAGAGAATATCATAATGTCTCTGTATCACTCCATGGTGCGACCTCATCTTGTGTTCATATATCATACACACACAGAATGCTGGGGATTATTAGGAAAGGAATGGAGAATAAAACAGAGAATATCATAATGCCTCTGTATCACTCCATGGTGCATCCTCATCTTGTGTTCATATATCATACACAAACAGAATGCTGGGGATTATTAGGAAAGGAATGGAGAATAAAACAGAGAATATCATAATGCCTCTGTATCACTCCATGGTGCATCCTCATCTTGTGTTCATATATCATACACAAACAGAATGCTGGGGATTATTAGGAAAGGAATGGAGAATAAAACAGAGAATATCATAATGCCTCTGTATCACTCCATGGCGCATCCTCATCTTGTGTTCATATATCATACACAAACAGAATGCTGGGGATTATTAGGAAAGGAATGGAGAATAAAACAGAGAATATCATAATGCCTCTGTATCACTCCATGGTGCGACCTCATCTTGTGTTCATATATCATACACAAACAGAATGCTGGGGATTATTAGGGAAGGAATGGAGAATAAAACAGAGAATATCATAATGCCTCTGTATCACTCCATGGTGCGACCTCATCTTGTGTTCATATATCATACACAAACAGAATGCTGGGGATTATTAGGGAAGGAATGGAGAATAAAACAGAGAATATCATAATGCCTCTGTATCACTCCATGGTGCAACCTCATCTTGTGTTCATATATCATACACAAACAGAATGCTGGGGATTATTAGGAAAGGAATGGAGAATAAAACAGAGAATATCATAATGCCTCTGTATCACTCCATGGTGTGACCTCATCTTGTGTTCATATATCATACACACACAGAATGCTGGGGATTATTAGGGAAGGAATGGAGAATGAAACAGAGAATATCATAATGCCTCTGTATCACTCCATGGTGCGACCTCATCTTGAGTATTGTGTGCAGTTCTGGTCACCGCATCTCAAAAAGGATATAGCAGAATTAGAAAAGATACAGAGAAGGGCGACCAAAATGATAAAGGGGATGGAAAAATTCCCCTATGAGGAAAGGCTAAAGAGGTTAGGACTCTTCAGCTTGGAGAAGAGACGGCTAAGGGGGGATATGATAGAGGTCTATAAAATAATGAGTGGAATGGAACAAGTAAATGTTAATCAGTTGTTTACTCTTTCAAAAAGTTCAAAGACCAGGGGATGCACAATGAAGTCACTAGGTAGTATATTTAAAACTAATAAGAGAATATTTCTTTTACTCAATGCATAATTAAGCTCTGGAATTTGTTGCCAGAGGATTTGGTGAAAGCTATTAGTGTAGCTGCATTTAAAAAAGATTTGGACAAGTTCCTGGAGGAAAAGTCCATAAACCATTATATTAAGGTAGAGTTGCAGAAATCCACTGCTTATTCTTGGGATAAGCAGCTTGGAATCCTGCCAGGTACCTGTGACCTGGCTTGGCCTCTGTTGGAAACAGAAAACTGGGCTTTGGTGGACCTTTGGTCTGACCCAGTATGGCAAATCTTATGCTCTTATGTACCATAACTGGGGGATTCTCCATAGACAGTAAGATAAATTAGCCATGAGTGACATTATCTCTTTATTTTAGTAAAGTTTTACTACTGAACATTCACGGGAGTTTACACACACACAAAGCCTCATGAGCCTCTCAGTCAAATGTAGAGCTTAGCTTTAGCTAAGTAGTCAACTCTCCAGAGAGGCAGCATATATTAAGCAAGGATAATTCATCCTGCTGTCTATGGAGAACCCTGTTCATTGTAAGCAAACTTGCTTTCTCCATTAACAACCGAGGGTTGCGTGGTGAAGCACTTATTGTAATATTAACTTTGAATCCCCTCACCCTCATGTGCTGAGTAAACTATCTGGTGAACATGAAGAGCTAAAACTGCTTGCCCAAAAGCTACTGTAACTTCTGGAGAGACTTTCTAAATAGTAATGTAATGTGAAGGTGTAAACTGATGACAGAGTTGCAGCTTTGCAGATATCTTCAATGACACGGCTCTTAGTTGAGCCACGGAGGTAGCCATGGCTCTTATTTGATGAGCCTTGACAGAGTCTGAGATCTGAAGGCCAGCCAAAGCATAGCAATGTATGATACAGTCTGCTAGCCATCTGGATAATGCATGCTTGGCAACAGCTACTCCCAGTCTGCTAGGATCACAAGAGATGAAAAGCCTGACAATGTGGTTTAGTTCTCTTTATATAATATACCAAGGCCCTTTTACAGCCCATTGAATGAAGGGCCTTCTTCCCTTTATGTGCATAAAATCTTGGTAAGAATATAGGCAAAACAATGGCTTGATTCAGATTAAAGGCCGAAAATATTTTTAGCAGAAACTTGGGATGAGTGTGAAGTACCACTCTGTTCTGGAAAAACTGCAGATACGGCAAACAATGAACCAAATCTTGTAGTTCACTAACTCTTCTAGCCGAAGTGATGGAGACTATAAACATCACTTCCTAGGTAAGGAACTTTAAAGAAGCTGAATCTAATGGTTCATAAGATGGCATCATCAGTTGTGCCAAAAAGATATTGGAATCCCATGGCACTGGTGGCTTGACAACTGGAGGTCTCTTGTGCCACAAGTATTATATAAACTTTAAAACCAGAGGATGTATAGAGATTGGCTTCCATCCACTTAGGTGTGGTAAATGACAATAGCCCTGAGACATACCTTGACTGATGATTTAGTCAGCTCTGACAAGGAGAGGGAGAATAAATACTGAAGAAGAGCCTTTGGAGTGCAGGTAAATGGGTTCAGGAAGCCTGCCTGATACCAAGATGAAAAATACTTCCATTTAAAATTGTATACTTTTCTGGTAGATGGCTTCCTGGCTGAAATCACAATTTCCTCAACTTCCTTGGACTGTGACAGAGAGGATGTCGGGCATTCACCATCCATGCTGTAAAGTTGAGAGAGGGGAAGTTTGGATGTCAGAGATGACTTTATCTTCAGTTAGTAGAGCTGGATTGGATCCCAGAGCGATCGGTGCACAAATTTATAACTGAAGAGGTAAGAGAATCATGCTTGGCTGGACAACAGTGGAGCAAGGAGAATGAGCACCTGGTCTTTTCCATACCGTTATCACAACCAATGGAAGTAGAAGAAAAGTATACAGCAGATCTGCATTACATTTGAGCAGATCTGAACATGCTGTGAAGAATGGATCAAAAGTTTTCAACCTTCTTGTTGTCCTCTAACATGAACAAGTTAATTGATGGATGACTGCTACCATATAGTCTAGAAACCACTTACGAGGGTGAAAATCTCTGCTGAGGTGATCAACCAGAATTTTGGAAATCCTAGGAAGGTAGATTGTTTTGAAAAAAGCTCTGGGCTGCAAGCCCATTCCCAAATTCTTAGAGATTCATGGTAGAGGGGCCATAACCTTGCTTGTTCACATAGAACATCCTTATTTGATTGTTGGTTTGGATCAGAATTCTCTTTCCCCAAAGCAGTAGTGAGAAAACTCTCGATGCATGTTTGATAGCTCGTAGCTCCAGGAGGTTGATTTGAAACAGATGTTCTGGGTTCGGAAGCAGCCTGTATGTGCACCCTAACCTCTGGAGGATGCACCCATTGCTAAAGTTACCTGATGAAGCAGAAGCCAAAGAGGACACCTATCTTCAGGATCTTCAGGTCTACCACCAAAGGAGAGATGTTTTCATCTCCAAAGTAACCATCACAGGATGTGACAAGGACTGAAGCAGTTGATCCCACTGGGCCTGAGGACAACCCGGATTTTTCGGGCCAGGAACTGAACCTGCTGTAATAGGTTCTGGACCAAGATTCAAGCAGAATGCCTGATCCAATGGAAGGAATGCTTTTTCCTCCAGAGAATCTATCCACATCCTGATGAACATGATTCATTGGGTAGGAACAAGGTTTGACTTCACAAAATGGATTATGAATGCTACAACTGAAGGAGTTGGATCATCTTCTGCAGAGAGTCCAAAACTCCAGCTTTGGAAGGCCCCATCATTAGCCCATCATCCAGGTAAGAAAAAACACAAATCCCCCGGTGACAAAGGTGTGTTGTTACAACTATGTGGCATTTAATGAAGACCCTTGGGGCTGCTGAGAGCCCAAAAGGAAGAACCTTGTATTGGTAGTGAGAGGAATCCACCATGAATCTGAGGCATTTCCAATTAGATTGATAATGGGTATGTAAGCATGCACATCCAGTGTCACAACTGAATGAATGGCAAGATGAAGATGGTATAGAGGAATTTCATTTTGAACTTCTGTAACAAGTTCTTGTTCAGTCTTCATAAATCCCGTATGGGTCTGAATCCCCCTGACTTCTTGGGGATAAGGAAATAGTGGGAGTAGAACCCCTTGCCAAGAACTTTGGGATAGACAGGTTTTATTACCCGCTGGCTGAGAAGCAATTCCATCTCAAGACGGAGCTAGCTGGGTTGAGTGAGATGGGTCTAGATTAAAGGCCAAACATTGGTGCAATGCTGGAGGATGAGAGAAGCACAAATGGAAACCAGATTGAACAATTTTGAGGACACAGCAGTCCTTGATGATCTTCTTCCACTCTTCTAGGAACAGATGTATTCTCCTCACTACTGTAGTGTTACGACTGTCACTGCCCGATGTCTCCACTCCGCCCTCCTTACCTCTCTGGTGACTCCTCCCGCAGTTGACAGACGTTTGGCTGCCGCGGCGTCTGCCTGCCGTCCTCTCCGGCGTCCCCGATCCGGCTTGGGCACTGCCTCCTGTCATGCTGTCCAGCTGCCTTAGGGTGCGCGCGCCGCGCAGCCCTGCTTCAAATACTTTCTTTGGCAGGAACCTCAGGGGCGTCCCACTGTGATGATGTCACGCATCCCGGATACAAAAAGCCTACACTACTGCTAGCTAATCAAGTTAGCAAGGGGGTCAGGTATTCGTACTGGTGAACTCCTTACGGATGGGATTCGCTCTCCATATCTAGATACTCTGCCTCTCCATTATTGGACTTACTCTATTTGGGTTACCCGCTCCTCTGAGGCCTCTCTTCTCTTTCAGGTCGCTGTCTGGAACCGGTACTCACTCCTCGAGGGCCCATGTTCCTGGACTCGCTGCCTGGACTTCACTTCTGCCTGGAAGATACCGCTGCCTACACCATCAGTGAGTTACTATCTACTTCTCTCAGAGCTGTTCCTTGGAACCAGGTACTCACTCCTCGAGGGCCTGCCTTTACTTCAGCTCCTGTGTTCCCTATCGAGAGAAACCGCTGTGTGAGTACTCAACCAACGAGGCTCTATTCCAGAACCCTGCAATATTTCATTGTACTCACTATCTCAGTTTCTCTTCACTACAGCACAGCCATTGCGGGATCGCTGTTCCAGAGCCCTGAGGGACTACAAGCCCAGCCGGGCTTCATCTCTGCTCACTACTGCCACCTCTGGTGGCTCCTCAATACTGTTAATAAAAGATCTATCAGTGTTGTGTGTCCTAAGCTGAGCCTGACCTGTGGCCCCTCACGGGACTTCCCCCCATGGGTGTGGTCAGCAGCCACAGTGTCCAAGGGTCCACCCAAAACCTTACAAATAATAACATGTAGCGGTTGCAGCCTCAGCTTGAGTCTTGTTTAAAACTAGGCTCAGTTTTATGCTGGGCCTGTTGTGGCATCTATGGCTAATAATGTTAATGCAGATGTCCACATGCCAGAGTTTCCATTGTGGATGCATAGATGGTGTATAGTATCATTGAAATTGGTGGAAGGGATGTCGCAGGAAGAAGGGGTGTGTAAAGGTGAAGTAAAGATGCCTAAAATATAATAGCTGTGGAGTTCCTGTCAACAGGGAATAAATGGTGACATGCTGCTTCTTGATCTCATCTATGTTCAAAAGATCCCACTGATAATCTTACTGCTCCACATTGAGAGACTCTAGCAGAGGCTTCAGCTTGATGATGCAGTTGTGTAAGTATTGTACCACTGGTGGGCCAGAGGGCCTTCCAGAACATTAAGCCCCAGAAGACCCTCTTCCCAAAACTGTCCAACAACCTAGGATCCTTACCCAGAGGGGTGTTGGAGAAGATCCAGGGCTTTTAAGTTCTGTTTAGTATCGACTGGTATTGTAGTTGAACTACTCAAAACCCTGGACCCTGTTGCACTCTGTATTTCAGGTCCAATTTCCTGGCTATTGAGGAACAGGAGACCAGACTCTCCTACATTCTTGTTTTTAAATCCCTCAGGATTGAATGAATCAGAATAGCTGCAGGCTCAGAAGGTGTTTCCAGAATCCAAAGAAGCCTGAAGACCTTGGTGCAGGGATTTTTGTCCCTATAGACATTAACTCCTATCGAGTTACCAAGCTTGTCAAGGAACATAAGAACATGCCATACTGGGTCAGACCAAGGGTCCATCAAGCCCAGCATCCTGTTTCCAACAGTGGCCAATCCATAAGAACATAAGAAAATGCCATACTGGGTCAGACCAAGGGTCCATCAAGCCCAGCATCCTGTTTCCAACAGTGGCCAATCCAGGCCATAAGAACCTGGCAAGTACCCAAAAACTATGTCTATTCCATGTTACCATTGCTAATAGCAGTGGCTATTCTCTAAGTGAACTTAATAGCAGGTAATGGACTTCTCCTCCATTTGGGTACTTGCCAGGTTCTTATGGCAAGTACCCAAACTAAGTCTATCCCATGCTACTGATGCTAGTAATAGCAGTGGCTATTTT